>NC_021162.2:21045786-21055094 GCF_000331145.2 Cicer arietinum | reverse complement strand
GAGGCAGAATTCCTAGAGCGTTCACTAGACTGGGATACACGTGCATGGCCCTAAATGCACGGGCTTTTTAGAATACACCTATTGAAAAGGTTGTGTGTGGGTTTGATGTCAGAGATAGAGTTCAAAACTACGAGTTACTCTTGTTGAATCTGAATCCTACTCGCTATGCAAAGGTTCAAGTCGAAAGACACCTTTGTTTATGCACAATCTTATAGAAGCGTTTGACGCTATTCAAGAATCTATTTTTAAATTCAAGTGGCGGATTATTGGAAATGATGGAAGATAAATGGCATTGATGATGGCTTTTAATGTTGTGAATTGAGAAATGAGAAGTCCCACATAGGAGGGAACACACTCATTTATAACCTTTATAAGGTGTTAGTTTCACAATTGGGTTGGGCCCCAAGGGGCACCGCAATTTTGTGAAGGAGGGAGAACGCAAGCAAACGGACCACCACAAGCGCACACACGCGCGCGAGCCGCCGCCGCCGCCCGCCCGTCCGGCCGGCTCGGCCCGGCTTGGCTTGGTTTGATTTGTGGTGTATTAAAGTTTTTAAACACATGAAAATTAATTATTTATTTAATTAATTAATTGCTTACGTTAAGTCACAAATTACGAAACTGCCATCCACAAGGTCAAAATCAATGTTCTGTTCCAGTCAAACCCTAAACAGACTAATCTTCTGTCATTTGCTTAGTCAAAACCCTAATTTGACTTAGCTTCATTTATTTTCCAAGTCAAAACCCTAAAGCTGAGTCTTTCCCACGTTTTGATTATTGCCCGGTCAAGAAGCCTAGTCAGTCACATTTCCTATCTCTGAGGCACGTTTCTGGTAGCCAGCTGATGGACTTCGTGCTTCTTGGATCCCCCCTTTTTTCTCAGATCCAGTTGCTGAACTCATCTATAAATAGAGAGCTCACCTCACTTGGAAAAGCACACCAATAGCTCTCCGTATCTGAGGCTTTTCTCACTTCTCCCCCTTATTCTCTTCTTCTTCTTCTTACTTTCTTGAGTAGCCTTCGTGCTATATTAGAGTGTCAGTCATTCGACTGCCATACAGAGGGTGTAATTCTAGAACGGTTTTCTACAGTGCAGTAGAACTCCGATACAGTGAATCTGAGCTGTTTTATCCCGGTGACTTCCTGGTTGATAGTCTGCGTTGCACAATTTTGGGCAGTGCCTCGAAACGTCTTAAAGAGAGCGACCTAGTTCGCGACTCAACCCAGTAATATTTTCGGTGGCAAAATTGTTTTCAAAGGTTTTCGAATTTCAAAAACAACACCTTGTGGTATCTTCATGTTCAATCTAATGGGATACAAAACAATATAGTATTCAATCAATTTACCGATGAGATTTTTTAGTTTTTCAATCATATCATTAGACTTATCAGTGCCATACATTCTTTAAAAAAAAAATCAATATACTCAAGCTTATAACGGTGATCAAGAAAAATAGCAACAAATAGAAGAAAATGTATCTCACCACTATCCCAATATTTGTTGAATTTTACTTGCATATTTGCAGTCATCTTTTTCAAAACAACATCATCTCTTTTCTTTCATTTAGTCAATTTTTGTTGAATTTCAATTAATTGCTTAAAAAAAATTGACTATAACATGTAATGACCCAGAAAAAGAAAGAGCCGCTTCATAGAAAGTCTTCAAAAACTTCATAAAAATACGGGAATGTTCCCAATCGGTTTCATTAGGACATCCTCCTATCTCACTACCGTTAGACACAAATGCCACATCAACACGTTCTAAACGATAAAATGCATGATTATATTGTTCAGCAATATCCAACATAAAAAAGGTGGAGTTCCACCAAGTTTGTACGTCAAGTGTTACCATTGATTTAGAACATACATTCATAGCTTCTACACACTTCTTAAAAGTAGCCAACCTATTAGGGGAAGACTTAACAAACCAACATGTAACCCTTATTTTAGAAATTGATGAGTCAATTTCCTTCAAACCATCAATGAAAGTCAAGTTCAATACATGTACACTGCATCTCATATGTAAGTACTCCCCATTATATAAAGTACGACATTTCCAAATAGTCACACCTCTATTTAAATACGCAATAGCCAAGTTGTTAGCACTTGCATTATCAACAGTAACACAACAAATAGAGTTAATCCCCCACTCTTTCATGCAGTTTTCTGAAGTTATCCATATGGTTTTACCTTTGTGGTTGGAAATCAAACCAGAACTTAATATACTCTTCTTCAAATCCCACTCATCATCAATATAATGAGTTGTTACACACATATAATTCATATTTTGGATCGATGTCCAAGTATCAGTGGTCCAAGTATCAACTTTTCCTTCTCATCAAAATGCAATTACAAGCAATCTCTAGCAACAATAACACAAGAAGGAATTTTAAGTCTAGGTTGAGCCTCACTCATGAATTGTTTGAACCCTTCATTTTCAACATATTTAAAAGGGAGTTCATCAATAATTATCATATTTGCTAGTGCTATTCTAGTTCTCTCTTGATTAAATTTAACAAGTTTAAAACTAACACTATTAGGGTCATTGTCATTTTCCATTCCAAGAACAATTGTCTTTCGTTTCTTATCAACTTGCCTATATGGATTTTTAAAGCATTTATTTATATGTCTAAGCAAGTTAGTGGGTCCATGACTAGAACTATTTGTTGCGTAAAGATAAGACCACAACTCCACGATATTATCGCGTAGTAAAAATTATCGTTTCCAAAAGGACTTTGTTATGAGTACTAGTCTCTTTTCACAATGATGATTAGCTAAAATAGTAAATGATAATGTTTTCTGGTTTAAAATTTGCAATAAAAATATAGTCTTGGAATTGTAGTTTTCGCAATGATGGATACAATAAAATTAACCTTATTTAAGTTATGGATGTTAAACTCTTAAAAATCAGATAAACAATTATAATTAATGCCTTCTTTCAAAGAACAAAAATGTATTTTATGTTGATTATTATGACCTCGTAATAATCAGAATATATCAGTCTTTAACAAATTAAAGCAATTTAGAAAATCGAATACGTCTAGCATACAATTAAGATCGAACATACAATCATACGATGCAAGATTTATTCGGATTCATACACAGCGGAATTATAATAGCATAGCATACAAGATAAAGGTAAAGAGAAAAGGGATAGAATGCACCAAGGTTTATCCTGGTTCAGTTGTCAATAAGACAACCTACATTCAGTCCTGACAATCCAACTGGATTTCAGCTTTTCTCCAATAGAAAGAATTGAGACTTGTTTACAGATTGTCTAGTTTCCTCGAAACCTATCTATCTAACTCCAATTCTTTCCTATTGCTTAACCCCTTGATCCTTGCAGTCACTCGGCAGACTCACACAAGATCAAGTACAACTCCTTCTTGATGAGGCCTCTCACCCAAGAAGATCGCCACCAGTTTCTAGCTGGATTTTTCACAGTCGTTTCTTTACAGAGTATTTGTTACAAACAAAATAAAAGAAGTACAGAAGTTTGTCTTCAATCTTGATCAATGTATCTCACACAATAATCTGGTTGTTCATTTGATTGTTTAGGAGATCATTGTCTTTTCTCTCAAGAATTCTTTTTCAGCTCTCTTAATGATTATGGATAATCTTTTTGGTCTTGATCTGAAAAGCAATGTCAGAATGTTAACAAAATGTTCTTAAGAGTTCTTCAGTGTTCTGAAGTATATTTAAGTCACATAATCGATTCAATAATACACATAATCAATTTGGCCACATACTAAGAGTTCCATGTGATTTCAATTTTTTGTTTCAATCGATTTGCCAATCGATTGTGTTTAAAATAGGAACTTAGCTAATTTCATGTTAATCGGAGTGCCAATCGATTTGGTAGTATTTTCCTGAAAAGTTCTTACTAGTTGTTTAGTTCAATCGATTTCCCAATCGATTGATACCAAACTTAACATGATTGAAATTCTCACAATAGATTGTCCAATCGATTGTGTTTGTCACAGGCCATGTTACTTTTGAAGTTTTATATACGCAATCGATTTGTCAATCGATTAGCCTAATAAATGGATTGTCCCTGTGACTTACCCAATTGATTTCCCAATCGATTTGTTTCAATCAGTTTTTACTTTGTGATGTGCACAATCGATGTGCCAATCGATTAGCCTATAAATCAGGTTGCCACTGACTTGCACAATTTTTATTTCTGATTGTGCCAGTCGATTGCCTAATCGATTGTGTAACCACAAACAGTATGTTTCCTTACAACCCTTTTACGAAATCGATTTCCCAATCGATTTGCTAAGTAGATTTTCAACTTTTGTTGATTTCTTGAGTTCCAAGCAATTTGTCTCAAGTATGTAGGGTTGAGTTGTTGTTCTTGAAATCTTGCTCAGTTAAAATGTTAGATTTATCATATGATGTATGAACATTGTATGTTTGTTAATTATGTCAAAATTAGGATTAAGAGGACTAAAGTCCAACAATCTCCCCCTTTTGCATAAGTGACAAGCATACAATTTTAACTTGAGTTGAGCATTTCAAGACATAATATTAACAACATTTCAAAGCATCATATGTACCATTATCAGATCATAAAATCAGAGTATCAGATCAGAGCATAACAGTACACGTGCTATTTAACAATATCAGAGCATTTTAATAATTCATTATCATTCATCAGAGTGTCAAAATTAAGCAGCAGCATTATCAAGTTAATAATTTCTCTCCCCCTTTGTCAGTTAAGGCAAAAAGGCAGAAAAAAATTTTCCTCCCCCTATGTTAGTAAACATAAGCACTGGGGGTTGAAATTAGAAAACGTTGTATCAGAGCAACAAATGAGCATATTAAAATGATTATGGCAAATGATTTCAGAGAGTAATGGAATAAACGTTCTAGTGCATTATATATATATATATAGAAGAAATGAATACACCAAGTCATTACAAAACAACACAGATCCTAAACACCTAATCTCCTAAACTGGGCTGGTCCTCACTATTATCTAAGGTAGAGGTAGAGACCGCTGTATTACCCTCAACAGGTGTCTCCTCAACGTGAGTTGCAGGATGATCTAGGGGAGTTGGGTTAGGTTCCTCTGTTGCTTGACGACCGATGTCTGCTATATCTTCAAATGACAGTTGTATGCCCAAATGCGCTTGAATAGCATCAACATCCTGAACAACAGAATTCAGGGATGCCTGGAGAGTCCTCAGATTTGCTTCCATTATGGCCTGTGACTCTTGCATTTTGGCATTGTGAGCCATTTGAGCTTCTATAAATTCCATTAATTTTGTGACAAACTCAGGAGGGGCTGTTTCAGTAGCTGGTTGAGGATGAGGTTGAGCTGGTTCAACATTCGGCTGAGGTCTTATCCAAATACCATGTAACCTTTTCAATTGCATCTGGTTTACAATTGATTCTCCAAAAATTAGAGTGGTCTTCGAAGATTCTTCATTAACAAACGATACCTTGAAGTGTTTCAGAATCTTGGTAATCATTGTGGATAAGGCAGCACAAGCTTACTCTGTGAAGCCTCCAACATGTGCCTTAGCACAATCCATGCCTAGCTCATCCTGAGCTCCTTTGACAAACCCCATAACAGTAGTATATCCAACTTCTAGACTACTGCATGGTTACCGGATCGTGGTACAAGCATCCGGGTCAGCGTATACATCAACATTCGATGTTGGACATTCATTTGACCGATAGGCAGTGAAATGGTTTCAACAAAACCATCAATCATCAGGTCCTTAACAGCAGTATGCCTATCAAACGATTCTTCCCATCCTTCGTCAGCAGTATCAGCCTCAGAACTGCCGTCTATCGAAGTTCCATGAAATGGCAATCCTGATAAGGTAGAAAAATCTTCAAAAGACATAGCTATCCTTTTCCCTTTAACCTGAGCCTTGAAGCCGTCTTCAGTCAGCTTGAATGTGAGTAAAATTCCCTTATTAATCTTGGATAACTATCAAGAGTTGAGGAGAGAAAGCTCTCGAGATCGTGAAACCTTAAGTGGTTTTGGAAAGTAAAACCGTCTGCATCAAAATATGCAAAATCCAGAGTCCTTGCCTCATGGATTTTTCTCTTAAGAAAGTCTGATGGAATGGTAGGTTCCACATCTTTTTCCTTAAATGCAGGAGCTTTCTTAGGTGGGGGTGAAGAAACTTGTTTCTTCTTCTTTTTCTGAGAAATTTCCTTCATGGCGTCAGCCATGAGCTTTTCAGTTGGTGGCTCCTTTCTCTTTTTGGGTTTCTCTTGAATAGCAGCAGGTGCCTTGCCTTTGTCCTTGGCAAGAATCTTATGTGTAGGAATGGGAACTCTTTTGGTTAAAGTAGGTGGAGGTGAAAGGGTTCTACCACTTGACGATGATGAAGGTGAGGGAGTTCTGGCTTGTGTTTGCTTAACTCGTGCCATAATTGTAAGTTGAAGTAGTTTTAATGTAGATAGTAACAAAGAGCGATTGCAGAAACAGAGAGATGAAGTAGACAAAGAAAATTTGTGAAATCTGGAGAAATGAAGTGAAAAAATCGATTGATAACTGTTCCTATTTAAACCCTTAAATGTGTAAATCGATTGTCCAATCGATTAGGTTACCGATGCTGGGTAATGTCAATCGATTTAGTAATTATTGCATTCAACGGCTAGGAAAGGAGAGTCACAACGGTCATATTGTAAATCGATTTCCAGATTTACTTAATCGATGTCCAAATCGATTGTTTTAAAGTTGAAAGGTGAACTAGTCGATTTCCCAATCGACGCTCGGGCAAGGTAAAATTTTTTTTTCTGAACTTTGAAGTCTGGGGCCAAAGCAATCGATTCCCAAATCGATTTTGTAAACCATTTACCAAGCTGGTAATCGATTTCCAAATCGATTTAACTGGAAGAAAAAAACTGCAAGCACCAGAAGTGTCCTGTGAACGGGTTCAAAGATCAGACCTCACTAGGATCAATGATCCCTAGTTTCATCCTTATATGCAGGAAACTTTCTCTTGGTAAAGCTTTGGTAAATATGTCAGCCAGCTGTTCGGCTGTGTTAACATATTTGAGCTTAATGATTCCATTTTGAAAGTGATCCCTTATAAAATGATGTCTTACTTCAATGTGCTTGGTCCTGGAGTGCATCACTGGATTCTTAGTAATACTTATTGCACTTGTGTTATCACACATAATAGGTATTGTTCCCAAGTCAACACCAAAATCCAATAAGTGGTGTTTCATCCAAAGAATCTAAGCACAGCAGCTCCCAGCTGCAATGTATTCAGCCAGCAGTCGATAAAGCAATGCTAGTCTGTTTCTTGCTGAACCACGACACAAGAGAGTTTCCAAGTAGATGACAAGTTCCTGAGGTACTTTTCCTGTCGAGTTTACATCCGGCAAAGTCTGAATCTGAGTAACCAACTAAGGTACAAGTTGATCCTTTTGGATACCACAATCCAAGACTCTTAGTTCCTACCAAGTATCTGAAAATTCTCTTAACTGCACTGAAGTGAGATTCCTTTGGATTTGATTGATACCTTGCACACATACAAACACTGAACATGATGTCTGGTCGGCTTGCTGTAAGGTAGAGCAGAGATCCTATCATACCACGAAATCTAGTAACATCTACAGGTTTACCTTTCTCATCTCTGTCTAAGTAATTTCCTTGACTCATGGGAGTATCAATGGGCTTAAGGTTTTCAAAACTAAATTTCTTTATCAAATCATTACAGTATTTAGTTTGACTAATGAAAATGCCTTGCTTGCTTTGGTTAATTTGAAATCCCAAGAAATAAGATAGTTCACCCATCATTGACATTTCAAATTTACCTTTCATTAAATTTCAAATTCTTTGCACAATTTATTGTTTGTAGATCCAAATATCATGTCATCGACATATACTCGGACAAGCAAGATATCATTTCTAGTAGTTTTTGTGAAAAGAGTCTTGTCAACATTTCCTCTTAAAAAGTTTTGTTGAATAAGGAAATTGCTGAGCTTCTCATACCAAGCTCTTGGAGCTTGTTTCAACCCATAGAGGGCCTTTGATAGCTTATACACATGATTAGGAAAATCAGGATTTTCAAAACCAGGTGTTTGGCTAACAAAAACTTCCTCTTGAAGGTCACCATTGAGAAAGGCACTTTTCACATCCATTTGATAAAGATTAAAGTCCATTATACAAGCATAAGCCAATAAAATTCTTATGGCTTCTAATCTAGCTACAGGGGCATAGGTTTCATCAAAATCTATTCCTTCCTCTTGACTATAACCCTTGGCTACTAGTCTAGCTTTGTTTCTGGTTATAACTCCATTCTCATCTAACTTGTTTCTAAACACCCATCTTGTTCCTATGATGTGCTTACCTCCTGGTTTAGGTACTAAACTCCACACCTTGTTTCTCTCAAACTGGTTTAACTCCTCTTGCATACCAAGTATCCATTCACTATCTAACAGGGCTTCCTTAATGTTCTTAGGTTCAATCTGAGACACAAAGGCTGTAAAGTTACAAAACTGTCTAAGGTTCTTCCTAGTTGCAACACCTTCAGAGATATCCCCTATAATGTTATCTATGGGGTGGTTTTTGTTGAATTTCCATTCCTTAGGTAAATCACCAGATCTTATAGGTTCTACACAGTTAGTTCTAGTTGGAGGGACAGCTACAGGTTGTTCTAATGGTTCAGATTCTACAACTTCATCCAAAAAGTCATCAACCACAAGAGGAGTTTTGTTCAAGTTTTCTGCAAATAATTCATCAAACTTTACATGAACTGACTCTTCTATGGTCTTTGTTCTTTTGTTGTAGATTCTATAGGCCTTACTAGTTTGGGAATATCCTAAAAAGATACCTTCATCTGCCTTAGGGTCAAACTTTCCTAGGTGTTCTTTGCCATTGTTCAACACAAAGCACTTACAACCAAAGATTCTAAAGTTGGAAAGGTTTGGTTTTCTACCCTTGTAAAGCTCATAGGGGGTTTTTCTAAGCAGGGGCCTAATGAGTACTCTATTGACAACATGAGTGGCTGTACTAATTGCATCTACCCAAAAGTACTTAGGTAGGTTGGAGTCCTTAAGCATAGTCCTAGCTAACTCTTCTAAGGATCTATTTTTCCTCTCCACTACCCCATTTTGCTGTGGTGTCCTAGGGGCTGAATATATGTGGTTTATTCCATGTTGTTCACAATAAGTTTGAAAAGAATCATTTTGGAATTCACCTCCATGATCACTTTTAATTGATACAATTTTCTGGTCATTCTCATTTTGAACCAAAGTAGCAAATTTTTTAAAAGTTGAGAATGCCTCACTCTTGTGAGCCAGAAAATATGTCCATGTGAACCTGAAATAGTCATC
>NC_021162.2:21004272-21043932 GCF_000331145.2 Cicer arietinum | reverse complement strand
ATCAATTCAACAAAAGAACTCTTTTATTGAACTAATGATCAATCACGGTCCCAAGTAGTTGATTCTAATCGAAGGTTCACGCTTACATGTATTGATCAATTACTAGTCAAGATTATGCAGTAATATGTCTACAGATTAATGTCTAGCATACAATTAAGATCGAACATACAATCATACGATGCAAGATTTATTCGGATTCATACACAGCGGAATTATAATAGCATAGCATACAAGATAAAGGTAAAGAGAAAAGGGATAGAATGCACCAAGGTTTATCCTGGTTCAGTTGTCAATAAGACAACCTACATTCGAATTATAATAGCATAGCATACAAGATAAAGGTAAAGAGATAAGGGATAGAATGCACCAAGGTTTATCCTGGTTCAGTTGTCAATAAGACAACCTACATCCAGTCCTGACAATCCAACTGGATTTCAGCTTTTCTCCAATAGAAAGAATTGAGACTTGTTTACAGATTGTCCAGTTTCCTCGAAACCTATCTATCTAACTCGAATTCTTTCCTATTGCTTAACCCCTTGATCCTTGCAGTCACTCGGCAGACTCACACAAGATCAAGTACAACTCCTTCTTGATGAGGCCTCTCACCCAAGAAGATCGCCACCAGTTTCTAGCTGGATTTTTCACAGTCGTTTCTTTACAGAGTATTTGTTACAAACAAAATAAAAGAAGTACAGAAGTTTGTCTTCAATCTTGATCAATGTATCTCACACAATAATCTGGTTGTTCATTTGATTGTTTAGGAGATCATTGTGTTTTCTCTCAAGAATTCTTTTTTAGCTCTCTTAATGATTATGGATAATCTTTTTGGTCTTGATCTGAAAAAGCAATGTCAGAATGTTAACAAAATGTTCTTAAGAGTTCTTCAGTGTTCTGAAGTATATTCAAAATGTTTTTCATGTGTTATTGAGAGAATGATTGAAAACGGTTTATATAGTTTCTGAAAAACAACTAATAAATCGATTTACCAATCGATTCATTAAAGTGATAAAACAGGCCTAATCGATTTGCCAATCGATTATCGCGAGTCTTGATTTTCTTGAATCTTGAAACTATACAAACCGATCGATTTCCCAATCGATTCTTTTAAAAACACTTTTCAGTAAATTATGTGCAGACTTATATGAATCAATTGCATAATCGATGTCAGGTGTTTTGTTCCAATAATAAAGTCACACCAATCGATTACTTAATCGATTTACTAAGCCACATAATCGATTCACAAATACACATAATCCATTTGGCCACAAACTGAGAGTTCATTGTGGTTTCAAAATATTTATTTCAATCGATTTGCCAATCGATTGTGTTTAAAACAGTGACTTAGCTAATTTCATGTTAATCGGAGTGCCAATCGATTTGGTAGTATTTTCCTGAAAAGTTCTTACTAGTTGTTTAGTTCAATCGATTTCCCAATCGATTGATACCAAACTTAACATGATTGAAATTCTCACAATAGATTGTCCAATCGATTGTGTTTGTCACAGGCCATGTTACTTTTGAAGTTTTATATACGCAATCGATTTGTCAATCGATTAGCCTAATAAATGGATTGTCCTTGTGAGTTACCCAATCGATTTCCCAATCGATTTCTTTCAATCAGTTTTTACTTTGTGATGTGCACAATCGATGTTCCAATCGATTAGCCTGTAAATTAGGTTGCCACTGACTTGCACAATTTTTATTTCTGATTGTGCCAGTCGATTGCCTAATCGATTGTGTAACCACAAACAGTATGTTTCCTTACAACCCTTTTACGAAATCGATTTCCCAATCGATTTGCTCAGTAGATTTTCAACTTTTGTTGATTTCTTGAGTTCCAAGCAATTTGTCTCAAGTATGTAGGGTTGAGTTGTTGTTCCTGAAATCTTGCTCAGTTAAAATCTTAGATTCATCATATGATGTATGAACATTGTATGTTTGTTAATTATGTTAAAATTAGGATTAAGAGGACTAAAGTCCAACATTTTAAACTAATAACCAACTAATTTTCATGATTGATGTATTAGCTAAATCCTTTAAGAGAAGATATCTTTCATGATTTTAAGAGAACCAAAATATATTTTCATGATTTAGTTCTCTGGTTTAATCTTAGGGGTTAGATATCAAATCTACCTTTTGGTATATTATTTGATATCTAAGTATGAACATGATTATTACTAAGATTAGATTAAAAGATCACTACCCATGATAAAAAGAAATAGAAATTGTTAGAGATCCATCATTGGAAATCCTAGAATCCCAAGACAAAGAAGATCTACTCGCACATGAACATAGTAGAATCAAAAACTTAAATATAAAAACATTGAAAATATAAAATAAAAAAAATAAAATAACAGAGGTAAAAAAAGAAGAATGAATATTAATAAAGTTAGAAATTTGCTAAGAAAAATACAAAAACAAAAGCACGAGTAAAAAAAAGATTGTGAGTAGAAATGTCTCTCTAAAAGTGAGTATTTTTGTCCTTTTTATAGTTCTAGGCGCCTTCATGAGCTTTAATTACAAGAAACCATCAGAATTTCACATAATAAAAACAGTTCAGCAGTAGAAGTTGAACACATCATTGCCATAATGGCTATTACTGTCAGACAATAATATGTTCAACAGCTGAAGATGAGCAAATTACGGCCATAATGCCCATTACTGCCAGACAGTAATCTTTGCTGATTTAGAGTAGCAAATTCTTATTTATTTTTCGCTCATCCATTATGGTTGTAATGGCCATTACGACTAGATAGTGATACTTGTTGGAACTTAAGTTTCTTTCATTTTCTTGATTAGGATGCACCATGACTGCACCACATGACTTCAAGGTTCTTTTGCTCCAAAAATCTTCACTTATTCCTTCACTTTTCCTTGCAATCTAAATAAAACAAAAAGGTAGTAAAATAGAACTAAAATCAAATTAAAAACAACAAATTAACCTATCAAACAAATCTATAAAAACAAATAAATTCTAGCTTATCAAATATCCCATGATTGAATCATTGCTTGTCCTCAAGCAATTGTTTCAGAAAAAAGTTATAGACAAGCAGACACCATGAATAGGAAACTCAACATTCAGTTCAAGTGTAGGCAATAGGAAAATTCCAAAACCAAAGGATAACCGACTTCGGTTTCAAATTAGTGAATTAGGCTCCTCTGAAAACATAATTCTCATCAATAGGACACCCAACTCTCAAATTCTCTTAGTGTTTCAGGGTAATGGGCATTCACTTAAAATTTCACCAATTCAAAGTTTCCTACCATAGACTTATTACAAACTGACAAAGGCACGAGACTTACACTAGCCCAAAGATCATACAAAGCACGTTCAAAAATCATATCACCAATAACACAAGAAATAGAAAAACTTCCAAGATCTTTAAGCTTTGGAGGCAATTTATTTTGAATTATGGCAATACATTCATCTGCAAAAGCAATTGTCTGAGGAATAATAAAACCCTATTGAGCTGTTGGGCTGCCAAACAAAATTTATAAAAAACCATAACTAGTCACTAGGTCGGGTCTATGGGTCGACGAGTTCAAATTGTTGAACCCACTACTTGAACCAAATATAAACGGGTTGGGTCTGGTCGGACTCGAAAGTGACCAGATACGAGTAAAAATTAGGTTGGGTTGGATTGGGTGATCGAGTTGGCGGGTCGATCTACACCCATGTACACCCCTACTATGGTGGGACCAAAATGTCAAGGAAATGAGAAGATGTGGTCCTAGACAACTAGATGATTGTGATGAGTTAAAAGCACTTTTGAGGAAGATATATGTACTATCTCATTATCAAATGAGCTACATCAAAAACTAGAAAGGTTGAAACAAGGTTCCAAGAGTGTGGAAGATTATTATAAGGACTTTGAGACTTTGAGAATTTGCGCCAACATTAGAGAGGATGATGATGCCATAATAGATAGGTTATTGGATTGCCCTAGATATGAGATTAGAGATGTGATTGACTTACAATGCTTTATTAGAGTTGTCTTAGTACAATACGTCCAAGAAATCTTAATAGTCATATTCACAATATAATTCTAGAACCGTTTTCTACTATACAGTGGAACTCTAATACAATTAAAATTGAGTTATTTTATCTTGAGAACGTCGTGCTTGATCGTTTTCTTTGTACAATTTTGGACAGTTCCACAAAACGTCTGAAAGAGAGCGACCTAGTCCGCTACTCAACCCAATAATATATTCGATGGCTGAAACTTATTTTTGAAAAAACTATTTTTTGAAATTCTAAATTGTTGTTTTAAGGTGTATTCCCACAACATGTCCTTCGTATTTTGTAGATATGCTATCTTTCTTAGTGAACTTAGAAATTTGGAAGTTAAATAAGATTAAAAAAATGCATAATTTTGAAAATTAAGATGTTGTCATAAATTTTAAGCTTAGTGTCATTATCATTATACTTGATGTAGCTAAGTATCACCTTCATTGTAGAGTTGAAAAAAATTGAAAATACAAATTCTAAAGTCATTACAACTTCATCTTCTACATTCAAAATAATTAACATCTAAATTCAAAATACTAATTCCAAATTCATTACAACTGCAAAAGCCATAAAATATACAACTTCAAAGTTGAACTGCTGGTTGATATTTTGCATCTCCAATGCACCTTTACTTCTGCAATGTTCGTGAACTTCTACCCGCTTCCATGGTTGATATTTGCACTAGACTTCTAACTTGAAATTGTTGTCTTTAAAGAGTCTGGTTACTAGTATAGGTTTGGGTTCCTGTGGTGTAGTTTCAGAAGAAGCTACAGTTTGGGGTTGGGATTGTGTTGCATGTTGTGGTTGAGTTGGGGTAAGTGTGTGATTTAAATTACAAGTCTTTTTGTTATGTCCTAATTGGCCACATCTACTACATGTTCCATACATACTCTTTCTTGAGTGTGGATGACTTTCTCTTGGGTATGGCAGATTTATTCTCGAGTGTCTCTCATAAATGACATCAACTTTGTCACGAGACAATTCATCACCTTTGTCATATTTCACATGTAGAGAACAAACATACAATTCAACACTTTCATTAACAACAACTAAATCTACCATTTCCATTGCACCTTCATCATTCAATAACTCTTTAAATTTTCCTCCAACCTTGTACCACATTGATTCGACCCTTGAGTAACCCTTACTTTCATTCACCTATCACGGTCATAGAGCCTAAAATCTCAAACTATGACCACCTATCACGGTCATAGAGCCATTCATTCACAATCCCTCCTTATACTCCATAATATCTCCAATTTTCACCAAAATTAAAAACCTCATTAAATATTCCAACCTTAAACCCATCCATTACTTCATATTCTATTAACATAAAATTGATAAATTCACTTCAGAAACTAAAACAACCTAGAATAAACATATGTATAATAGAGCATAATCGCAAAATATATCAGAATCGTGTGGCAAAACTGAAACGCACCGTTTCATTTTTAAAAGGAATAAATATAAAATAAAACTAAAAACCCTATTCTTCTAATTCATTCTCCAATCCCCTAAGAAACTCAAAAAATTCACTCTCAACCATATCGTCCTCCATTTTTGTTCTCGTTCTCCATCACCATTTTTGACGTTATTCTCAACCTCGATCTTGTTTTCGTGCTCAGCATCGTTGTGAAAGGTACAAAGAAGTGGATTGAAAGAAAGAAAAAAGTTATGAAGTCTAACTCCTTGCACTAACGGTACATGCTCCATTCAGATCTACAAGGTTGCCTTTGTGTCCATTTGTAGAAGCAGTTGCTGTTCTACCAAAAGGATGTTATGGGCATGGATCGGTAAGTGCTCGCGGTGCTACTCTAAGAGATAAGAGGGAAGCAATTGTACACTCCCTGATTAAGGTTTACAGCCCTTACATTAAAAAGACTAACATAGAATACTTTCCGCAGATAATTGCACTTATTTATCTTGAGATTTGACAGTTGAAGTTCTACCTGCTACTCTGAGAGTTGTTGGAGAACAAACATAGTCGATTCTCCATAGAGTGAGTTGACGACGATCTTTGTCATATATTTAATAATGCTATAATTATTATTTTACTTGTTTTCTATATTAAAGTATTTATTGAAAAATTTGGGAAACACAACCTTTGAAATTTATCTCAATTTCGTCAATAATTTAATTTAATGATCGTTGTTATATAATATGTTATTAGTTTGATTTACGTATGAGTTAAAGTATTTAAATATTGAATTGTTATGCGATTGAATATGTTTTCCATGAATTACGATGAAATAATTTTAAATACATGTTTTGAGAAATCGTTGTTATAACTATTAAATCTTTAACGACATTAGGTGCACCTAGTTACCTTGTTTTGATTAGGGAGAGTTACCCGTTAGATGGAGCCGCCCCTATGAAAAATGTCATCCGTTGGAGGAGAGAGCTATCAATGAGATGTAAGCTCCCTAATTGAAGCGTGATGATGCGTTGCAGGATAGAGAGGAGAGAGCTATCTGTTAGATGGAGCCACCCATAAGGGAAAGGTCACCCTTAGGAGGAAAAGACTGTCAATGAGATGAAGTCGCCTCTTTGTTCTCAAGGATTTGAAATTTTACTTGATTGATTTTCATGATGATTTTAATGTTATTCATTTTGATTTCGCTTCGCTATAAATGGAATTTTTAATATTTCTATCTAAGCAACTAAATTATAAGTTTAATAGTTTTATTATGTGTATATCGTAATCGCTACAAGATTAAAAAATAATTATTCATTTATTTTTGAGTTTCCCTTCTAGTTGATGGTGATTGTTGTCTCCTCACTAAGTCTTTGTGACTTACCCCTTCATGTTGTTTATTTTTTTTCAGATTCGCATGCAGCTGAGTAAAAATTTGTTAGTAGATTCAAGTCTCGACCATATATCTTTTTTTTTGTAGGCCTATTTGATCAACGACCATTTTTGTAACGTATGTTGAGTTTGATGTAAATTGCAGCTATTTTGGAGTCCAGAAATTCTATTTTTTTTCTTTTTTTTTTTTTGGAAAGTGTATTAAGAAATTTAAATTATGACTGAATTGAAAGTTAAACATGGATTTTATAAATTTGGAAAATGTTGAAGTTACAGAGGATACTCTGTCGAAATTTCGAAAAAAAAGTATATATATATATATATATATATATATATATATATATTAAATGGTTAGAGAACGATTTAGTTGCTTAATTGTTAAGCTAGTTGATAGACTTTTCAGGCTAGAAGTATAGCTTGTGCGCAGATCACGACATTTAGTTTTTGGGTCGTGACAAAAACATAGCAGAACCACAACGAAACAAATTCCTAATTTTTTTCACAAAATAGAGCAGAATCGCAACCAAAAGATGAAAAAATCGTACCTTTTGAAACCCTAAATTACTTACCTTCAAGCTCTTAATCTTCCTTCGTTTTCTTTCAATAGTATTGCAATCCTTATCTCTGTTTTGGCCTTTCCCTTCAATTGTGTCATTTCATCTTCTTCATTAACTCAGGCTTTCTAAAACTATGTTGTTTCCTGCGTTTTAATTAACATGTTCCCTCCAATTCAATTTTTTTTCTCACATGAAACGACGTTGTTTTGGAGCAACTTGAGTCATGTGGATAAGAGTTATCCCCCTAACTAACACATATTCAACTTCTGTTATGTTTTTTTACTAAAAGACCAAAACACTAGCGTTTCAAAAATATAAATGACTAAAACGACTTAAAAAAATATAAAGGATAAAAACGTTTTTTTTTTGTTGACAAAAGATAAAAGACCAAAATCATATTTAGGCCTTAATTTTTTAAAAGTTAAAAATTTGTTATTATCAATACAAATTTTCTACTTTTGATTCATTAACAAGTATTATAGTACCTATTAGAAAGATTATTAATTTCAAAACACTTTTAATTTAGCCATTCGCAAAAATTCTTTACTTATATTGATAGAATTTAATGATGTGACTTACATGACATGACAAATAACTTGTTGGCTCACTATTATTCATAATTAAACATTTATGGCAAAAGTACACATGGTCTTTTAAGTTTGTTCTAGTTTCCATTTAAGTCTTTTAAATTTTTTTCCTTCGATTTGATCTTGTAAGTGATAATGTGTTTGCAACTTTAACCTTTATGTTATGGTCTATATATAAAACGACACGTGATCGGTACAATGATAATATGTGCATAATGGTACTAATATGGGCACATTATAAAAATAAGCAATTCACGTATTGGTTCTTTAAATTTTAGAAAATACACTTAGGGTCCTTTTATGTTTAACTTTGTTCTTGTCTTAGTTAAATCTTCATGTTCTTTGTTGTCTTCTTTCTTGTCCTCTTCTTCAAGATCTTTTTTTTTTGTGTGTCTATTTTTATCATCGTCATTCAATATTACTTCTTCCTCTCAACTCCATTTTTTAAAAATTAAAACTGAAAAATTTGTAATTTTAAAAAAAAAATGTAAACCATCTGAATAGAAAAAATACCAAAAATGAGAAATTCACCATTTCATCAAGGAGAAAAAATGAGTTGATGTAAAAAAATAAAAATCCACTATAAATCCATTGATTCAACAATGAAAAAATGTATAATTGATCTTGTGGTCTCTTAACTTAATTTCAGATAACACTTCAGTCCTTTATCTTTTTTTTTTCTTTTTGATTTAAACCTTTATTTAATTTTAAGTAAACAATTTGATCTTTTATGTTTTAAAATGTTAACAATGTTATCCTTTTTTCACAAAAATTCATCAAAATTTTCAAACAAAACTAAAAAAAAATTACCATCTTCAATATAATGCAAATTTCATTAAATTTATAACTCAAATTTTCAAATAAACTCATATTTTTATTCTTTATATTTTCTAATTTTTGTAATTAAATTAAATAAAGGGCCAAATCAGAAAAGAAAAAAAATTAAGGGACCGCAGGAGCAATTGTGCCATGAAAAAATTATCACAAGTTTATTATGAACCTACCGAAATTTAAATTCAAATTTTGTATTTCTTTAGATTTTAAGTTCAATTTTGTTTTTATTCGTAACTGAAATGTCTGTTTTTTGTTGTTGTTGAAGTTTATGATATGAATGCAAGTTTATTATGGAACCAACTAGTGATTTTTATTTTCACTTTGATGAAGATGACGAAAAATATGAATAAGAAATGAAGTCTTTGGCACAAATTAGTTGTTGATTTTGTTTTTGTTTTTTTAAGTTTTAAGATTGGTTGTATGCAGTTGTTCTAGGATACTTAGCGAAAGATAGTATGGAGGTAAGTGATGAACAAAAAGATAATGAACAGGAACAAAATGAAGATAAAGATTGGACGTAAGCTAGAATTGGACTAACATTAAAAAGACCACATGTGTATTTTTGTCAAAAAATAAAGGATCCATCTGTCAAATGTGTCAAACTTAAATAATTGCAATGAGTTTTATTTTTCTTAGTTGGAAGAATCTCAAAAACATTTTTTTAGAATTTTGGCTAAATTACATTTGTGGTCCTTTAACTTAATCTCAGGTAACGTTTTAGTCCTTTATCTTTTTTTTTTCCGACTTGGTCCTTTATTTTAATTTTAAGTGACAATTTGATATTTTATGTTTTAAAATTTCAACAATGTTATCCTTTTTTATACAAAAATTCAAAAAAAAAATTCAATCAAAACTCATAAAATTAATTATATTCCTCAATATAATACAAATTTCATCAAATTCGTAACGCAAATCTTCAAATAAACTCATATTTTCATACTTTATTTGATATTGTTAGGAATAAAGGACTAAATCGGGAAAAAAAAGAGATAAAGGACTAAAACGTTACCTGAGATTAAGTTAAAGGACCACAAATGTAATTTAGCCTAGAATTTTTATTTTTATCGAAAGATAATTAAAAGTAATAATTTTTATTTTTAAAATTTGTCACATCAACAGTGTTACGCATGCGTCAGCATTGTAATGACCATGTGACAATTTTTTTAACAAAACTACTAAAAATAATGGTATTTTTGCAAACAAACAATAACAAAAAGGCTAACATTTCAAATATAATGTCACTTAAAAACAAATAAAAAAAAACTTAAAAGGTCCTAAACGGGAACTAGATAGAACTTAAATGATTTTAGGTGTATTTTTATCAACATTTATTAAAAAAGAAAATAATTATTTTTAAGAAAATAAATAGAATGAAATTAGGTTTTGAATTGGAAAACTGGGTTGAGGGAGACTAGACTTCTTCTTGGTTGGTGCTAGAGCTCCGCTGTGGTGGCTGCCAAAAATCTGCCACTCGCCTAAGCCAACCACCACCACTATTATTTAATTATTAATAAATTAATTACCATCTTTAAATAATAATAAATTGTTTTGTAAAAAAAAATAGCTTTTTAAACACCTAAAAGATTTCATCAAGGAACGACATATCTTAGAATGCATTTGCATTAGTTAAGAGGCGGATAATCTTTTTAAAAAAGTTATTTGATGGTAATTTGACTCTCAAGATTGATATCAAGAAGGCTTTTGACACTCTTTATTGAAGTTTTTATTATTCAATCGTTGCAAGCTTTTGGATTTAACAATAGTTTTTGTAATTGAATAACCACAATTCTTAAGTTTGTTAAGTTTTTCCAGCTAGTGAATGGTAAGGTCATGAGTTATTTTAATTGGACTATGTCAAGGGAATCCTCTATCACTGCTTCTATTTTGTATTGTTGAAGATATTCTCAATAAGAACATAATTAAATTGGTTGATACTAGTAAGTTGATGGGTATGACGGGTCCTATAGTGTTTCTATTCCTAACCATATCTTTTTTTGATGATGATATTGTGGTCATTTCTAAGAGGACTATTAGAAATGCTCAAGAAATTCGAGATATATTCTAGGTTAGTATGTGGGATTTCCATTTTGAAAGGTAAGTCAAAGGAGTACCCATTTTTAAAGATAAATCAAGGGTCTTCCATCTTCAGCCTATAGTTGATAAAATTAAGTCCAAATTGTCAACCTAAAAGGATCATCTCTTGTCTTTAATGCGAAAAATTCAACTTATAAATTCAATTGAATGATATGATGATTTACGGTTTCAAAAGTCACTATAAATTATAAACTCATAAATTGTTGGATGGACTCACTCTGTAAGTGAAATTCATCAATTTTATTATTATTATTATTAAAATAATAGAAAGAAAAAAAAGGAACATTGTTGGGCTAGGCCCATGTAAGGAAAATAAAAAGATTTAGAAATACCTAACATAAGAAGGAGGAAAAGCAAAGGAAAAAGCTGGTTGCCGTAAATAACAAAGAGAAAAAAAAAAAAGTTTAATTTCAGTTGTAGTAACAGATTTATAATAAATTTATTCTATTTGATCTACAATTTTATTATATTATATTTATCATATTTGTTATGTTATATTTAATATATGGAGGAGATTTACCTTATCCGAAAGTTAGGATGATTCTGAAAACTTCGGTGTATCATTCATGAATTATTAAACAGGAGCATTATTAAACTCTGGTGAAACACCCTATTTTCTTTTAAAATAAAATACTAAATTATATAGCTTGCCTCCTTTATCTTTTTTTTTTCCGACTTGGTCCTTTATTTTAATTTTAAGTGACAATTTGATATTTTATGTTTTAAAATTTCAACAATGTTATCCTTTTTTATACAAAAATTCAAAAAAAAAATTCAATCAAAACTCATAAAATTAATTATATTCCTCAATATAATACAAATTTCATCAAATTCGTAACGCAAATCTTCAAATAAACTCATATTTTCATACTTTATTTGATATTGTTAGGAATAAAGGACTAAATCGGGAAAAAAAAGAGATAAAGGACTAAAACGTTACCTGAGATTAAGTTAAAGGACCACAAATGTAATTTAGCCTAGAATTTTTATTTTTATCGAAAGATAATTAAAAGTAATAATTTTTATTTTTAAAATTTGTCACATCAACAGTGTTACGCATGCGTCAGCATTGTAATGACCATGTGACAATTTTTTTAACAAAACTACTAAAAATAATGGTATTTTTGCAAACAAACAATAACAAAAAGGCTAACATTTCAAATATAATGTCACTTAAAAACAAATAAAAAAAAACTTAAAAGGTCCTAAACGGGAACTAGATAGAACTTAAATGATTTTAGGTGTATTTTTATCAACATTTATTAAAAAAGAAAATAATTATTTTTAAGAAAATAAATAGAATGAAATTAGGTTTTGAATTGGAAAACTGGGTTGAGGGAGACTAGACTTCTTCTTGGTTGGTGCTAGAGCTCCGCTGTGGTGGCTGCCAAAAATCTGCCACTCGCCTAAGCCAACCACCACCACTATTATTTAATTATTAATAAATTAATTACCATCTTTAAATAATAATAAATTGTTTTGTAAAAAAAAATAGCTTTTTAAACACCTAAAAGATTTCATCAAGGAACGACATATCTTAGAATGCATTTGCATTAGTTAAGAGGCGGATAATCTTTTTAAAAAAGTTATTTGATGGTAATTTGACTCTCAAGATTGATATCAAGAAGGCTTTTGACACTCTTTATTGAAGTTTTTATTATTCAATCGTTGCAAGCTTTTGGATTTAACAATAGTTTTTGTAATTGAATAACCACAATTCTTAAGTTTGTTAAGTTTTTCCAGCTAGTGAATGGTAAGGTCATGAGTTATTTTAATTGGACTATGTCAAGGGAATCCTCTATCACTGCTTCTATTTTGTATTGTTGAAGATATTCTCAATAAGAACATAATTAAATTGGTTGATACTAGTAAGTTGATGGGTATGACGGGTCCTATAGTGTTTCTATTCCTAACCATATCTTTTTTTGATGATGATATTGTGGTCATTTCTAAGAGGACTATTAGAAATGCTCAAGAAATTCGAGATATATTCTAGGTTAGTATGTGGGATTTCCATTTTGAAAGGTAAGTCAAAGGAGTACCCATTTTTAAAGATAAATCAAGGGTCTTCCATCTTCAGCCTATAGTTGATAAAATTAAGTCCAAATTGTCAACCTAAAAGGATCATCTCTTGTCTTTAATGCGAAAAATTCAACTTATAAATTCAATTGAATGATATGATGATTTACGGTTTCAAAAGTCACTATAAATTATAAACTCATAAATTGTTGGATGGACTCACTCTGTAAGTGAAATTCATCAATTTTATTATTATTATTATTAAAATAATAGAAAGAAAAAAAAGGAACATTGTTGGGCTAGGCCCATGTAAGGAAAATAAAAAGATTTAGAAATACCTAACATAAGAAGGAGGAAAAGCAAAGGAAAAAGCTGGTTGCCGTAAATAACAAAGAGAAAAAAAAAAAAGTTTAATTTCAGTTGTAGTAACAGATTTATAATAAATTTATTCTATTTGATCTACAATTTTATTATATTATATTTATCATATTTGTTATGTTATATTTAATATATGGAGGAGATTTACCTTATCCGAAAGTTAGGATGATTCTGAAAACTTCGGTGTATCATTCATGAATTATTAAACAGGAGCATTATTAAACTCTGGTGAAACACCCTATTTTCTTTTAAAATAAAATACTAAATTATATAGCTTGCCTCTAAAAAGTACATTGTATTCGAAGATCGTCTAAAATCAAAATCCCGCTTACAAACCGTGACGCCTGGGATCTTGAATTTTTGGGAACAACAATATTCGTGTATTTAATTGTGCTCTATCACCATTTTCTTTGTTACATGAACGTCAACATAAAAGAGGAGCATTATTTTTTCTTACTTTTAAGTTTTAAGTTTCATTTCACTTCAAAACAAGTCGAACTTTTCAAAGCTTATTTTGTTTACTTAAAAGATAGCATGGCGATAAAATACGAAGGACATGCAGTGGGAATAGACCTTGGAACAACGTATTCCTGTGTTGCTGTTTGGTTGGAGCAAAAAAATAGAGTTGAGATTATACATAATTTCACTAATGATCAAAGGTTGGTTGGTGTGGTGCTGCTAAGGATCAAGCTGCTATCAACCCTCAAAACATAGTCTTTGGTAATTTTCTATTTCCATGCTTTAAATACTTACTGTTATTGTAGCTATGGTTTTTAAATCACTTTTGCTAGTCACACAATTACATCCAAATAAATTATTTATGTGAACACATTATATTCAAGTGAGGTCATGTAGCCTATTTGGGTGTAACCGTAAGAAAAAAAGGGTGTAACCAACGATTGTATTTGTAAATTGTGACTAAGATGATGATTGTCGATGCCACATTGCGATTCTTTATATTGATAATAATCATAGTCAAATGTGGCTGATGCAGTCTCAATTAAAGTTGCATTGCGGTATTAGTAACATTGTAGATTGCATTGCGACCTAGACATTTATTTATATTTATGATTATACTTGACTTTTAATATTTTTTCAGATGCTAAGAGGTTAATTGATAGGAAGTTTAGTGATCCTGTTGTTCAAAAGGATATAATGCTGTGGCCATTTAAGGTTATTTCTGGTGTTAATGACAAACCCATGATTACGGTTAAGTATAAGGGTCAGGAGAAGCTCCTTTGTGCCGAGGAAATTTCATCTATTGTCCTCACAAATATGAGGGAGATTGCAGAGGCATATTTGGTGATTCTGTTAAAAATGCAGTTATCACTGTGCCAGCTTATTTCAATGATGCTCAAAGAAAAGCCACCATGGACGCTGGTGCCATTGCTGGCCTAAATGTTATGAAGATAATCAACGAACCCACCGCCGCAGCTATTGCATATGGCCTTGAAAAAATAGCTAATTGTGATGAACGGAATATTTTTGTGTTTGATCTTGGTGGTGGGACTTTTGATGTGTATCTCCTCACCATTAAAGGTAAAGTCTTTGAAGTTAAAGCAACGGCTGGAAACACTCATGTTGGAGGAGAGGACTTTGATAATAGAATGTTGAACTATTTTGTAGAGGAATTTAAGAGGAGGAACAAAGTGGATATTTCTGGGAATCCAAGAGCCTTGAGGCAGTTGAGAACTGCATGTGAAAAGGCAAAAAGGACACTCTCTTTCAAATTGTTAACGTTTGTTGAGATTGATAATTTATTTCAGGGTATTGACTTCTCTTCATCGATCACTCGCGCCAAGTTTGAGGAAATCAATATGGACCTTTTTAATGAGTGTATGAAGACTGTTGAGAGTTGTCTTGCTGATGCTAAGATGGACAAGAGTGGTGTAGATGATATTGTACTTGTGGGTGGCTCATCTAGGATTCCCAAAGTGAAGGAACTATTGCGTGACTTCTTCAATGAGAAGGAATTATGCAAGAGCATCAACCCTGATGAAGCTGTTGCTTATGGTGCCGCTGTCCAGGCTGCTTTGTTGAGTGAAGGCTTTAAAAATGTTCCAAATTTGGTGCTGCGAGATGTTACACCGTTGTCTCTTGGTATGGAAACAATAGGAGATGTCATGAATGTGGTGAATCCTAGGAACACTTCCATTCCCACCAAGATGACAAAAGAATTTTATACAGTTCAGAATAACCAATCCAGTGTCGATATTAAGATTTATGAGGGTGAGAGAACAAGAGCCAGTGACAACAATGAGCTTGGTTTTTTTAATCTTTCTTGTCTTTCAGGTGCTCCCCGTGGCAATCCTTTTAATGCATGCTTTGCTATCGACGAAAATGGTATTTTAACTGATTCTGCTAAGGAGAAATCCACCTGCAATACAAATAAAATCATAATAACCAATGACAAAGAAAGGTTATCCAGAGACGAAATTCAAAAATTGATTCAAGAAGCTAAGGAGTACCATGATGAAGATGTGGAGTTCCTAAAGAAGGCTAAGGTAATGTATGCATTAGATTACTCTGTTTACAAGTTGAGGAATGCTCTAAAGAATAAGGAAGTTAAATTTAAGCTCTCTTCTCAAAAAGTTAGAAAGATCAATCGTGCAATTAAAGTGGCTACAACTTTGCTTGATAAGAATAAACAGCAGAATGAACTAGCTGTTCTTGAGGATCATCTAAAGAAGCTTAATAGTATGCTGGAAGAGGCTAGTTTTGTTTGCAGCAGTGAAGATTTTCAAGTGTTTTCTTGCTTTTGTAAGTGGTGAATTGAAACCTTTATGATGATTATCTGTTATAAGTTATAGAAGTAATTATTAGTATTTTAAGGTAGGATAAGATTTGCTAAAATTGTTACCGTGACTTGGCCACTCTTCTTACAATTTGAGTTAGCTTAGATTTTATTTAATTAATTTACAGGTTTCTTTGTAGGATCCATTGTCAAGATTGGCTAGTTACTTTTATTTTTATGCTTCTGAAAAGTTATGAAATTTATGAAACATACTGTCTAAAAATGGTTTAATGTTATTGTTAGTTTAGTACTGTTACTTTGTAGAATCCTTGAATGTTTCTATCTTGAATTATGGATATGTTTGAAGGCTTTTTTTAAATTTGAATTATTAATGTTAATGGTTGAGTAAATCACCAAATTCTCCCCTGAATTTGTAAGTGGCTCTCAACCAATGATAAACATTTATGCTCTTATTTAATTTTTCAAATATTATCTAGCCGACAAGCACCACCATCATAAACTTTGCTAATAATAAAGGTTCATTTCCACTTTGGTGGCTATTTACCAAACATTTAATCTCAATTGGAGAAATAGTTTTCCTAATCAAGTCTCATTCAACGAATTTTTTTATCTGGACTCGTTTATTGTGAGCTCTAGCCATTTTCTATTTGGATAGCTCAATTATATCTAAGTCCATGAGCCGAACTTCATCCAGAGTCTTGTTCCATCAACATGGCTTATTGATATTCATCCCAACTCATATCATTTTGCTTTGCTAGTACAACTCATATTCTTTGCGTCGCACGGGGACAAATTATAAAAATATTTTTTTAATTATTATATCATATATTATTTTATTAATATACATATTAACAATCAACTTTCAGTCTCTAATACATTGTATATATTGTGTAAATCATATATATAATTTTTTTCAAAAATGATTTAGTATGACAAATAAACCACATATTAGAAACTCATGTAATCCAATTGAATAAAATGAAGATAATAATTTAATTCTGATAAGCCGAAAACATGATTTCAATCTTTTACATGACAAATAAATAACTAATTATTACAAAAAATGTTTTAACTGTCGAAGAAGTTTCATCTACATGTTTACAAATTGTTGAAAAATGACACGTCCCGTGTCCTTTTAACAAAAAAAATAATAATAATAATAATAATAATAATAATAATAATAATAATAATAATAATAATAATAATAATAATAATAATAATAATAATAATAATAATAATAAAACCAACTTTTCCCTTTTCTTTTTTATTTATTTCACTTTTCCTCTCCTTCCTTCTCTCTTTCAGCAACCCATCCTTCCCTATTTTCATTTTCTTTTCTTCTCTTTTCTTTTTTTTCTTCTTTCTCTCACTTAAAGCCACAATAAACCCATGAAAAGGGTATACATTCTCTAAGCAAGCTTCCTCATATTTTCTCAAGTTCTTGGGTATAATTTTTGGGTTA
This sequence comes from Cicer arietinum, assembly GCF_000331145.2. Lineage (NCBI taxonomy): Eukaryota > Viridiplantae > Streptophyta > Magnoliopsida > Fabales > Fabaceae > Cicer > Cicer arietinum. The sequence continues at coordinate 21,026,431 of NC_021162.2, read as the reverse complement.
GGGTTTGTGTTCTAAGGAAGGAAAAGGGTACCCATCTCTTGAGAGTAGTTTATTGAGACTCGTTGACGTAAATGCACAACTCTAATTCTAGTATGAATTCATAGAAAAATGTTGTTTTGAGTAAAAATCTGATTTTGTGCTTAGAGTATATTTAAATGATGTTGATGGTTTCCTAGAGTTAGCTAAACTTTAGAATAAATTTTTCAAAAGTCTTGGAAATATTTTTTATACTCAGATTTGTCAACTGAGACCCTACCAGCTACTCTGAGAGTTGTTGGAGAGCAAACTTAGACGATTCTCCATAACTGTGAGTTGACGACGATCATCGTCATATATTTTTATATAATGCTATTATTATTATTATTATTATTTTACTTGTTTTCTATATTAAAGTATTTATTGAAAAATTTGGGGAACACAACCTTTGAATTTTATCTCGATTTCATCAATTATTTAATTTAACGGTCGTTGTTATATAATATGTTATTAGTTTGATTTACATATGAGTTAAAGTATTTAAATCATGAATTGTTATGCGATTGAGTATGTTTTTCATGAATTACGATGAAATGATTTTAAATATGTATTTTGAGAAATCGTTGTTATAATTATTAAATGGTTAATTGCGTTAGGTGCACCTAGTTACCTCGTTTTGGTTAGGGAGAGTTACCTGTTAGATGGAGTCGCCCCTATGAGAAATGTCATCCGTAGGAGGAGAGGGCTATCAACGCGATGTAAGCTCCCTAATTGATACGTGATGATGCGTTGCGGGATTGAGAGGATAGGGCCATCCGTTAGATGGAGCCGCCCCTAAGGGAAAAGCCACCCTTAGGAGGAAAGAGCTATCAATGAGATAAAGCCGCCTCTTGATTCTAAAAAACTTGTATTTGTTACTTGTTTGAATTTATGATGATTTTAAGATTGTTCATTTTGATTTCGTTTCGTTATTAACTGGATTTTTAATATTTCTGTCAAGCGATTAAACAGTTATTCATGCCTTTTTGTGTTTCCCTTCTAATTGATGGTGGTTGTTGTCTCCTCACTAAGTCTTTGTGACTTACCCCTTTATGTTGCTTATTTTCTTTAGATTCGCAGGCAGCTTAGTAGAAATCTGTTATTTGATTCAAGTCTCAACATATTTCTTTTTGGTAGGCCTCTTTGATCGAAGACCATTTTTTTGTAACGTCTGTTGAGTCTATGTCAATTGCAGCTATTTTGGAGTCTATAAGTTTTTTTGGAAATTGTATTAAACGGTTAGATTATGTTCTTTGAATTATGACTGAATTGAAAATTTAACAGGGATTTTATAAATTTGGAAATGTTGAATTTACATAAGATACTCTGTCGAAATTTCAAGTAAAAAGTATATATATATATATTTTAAATGGTTAGAGAATGGTTTAGTGGTTTAATTGTTTAGTTAATTGATAGGCTTGCCAGGCTAGCAGTATAGCTTGTGTGCCGGTCATGACATTTAAATTTCGGGTCGTGACAAAAAATTCATAGTACACAATATTTATAGTGTCGGCACATAGATTTCTTCGTCATCAAAATAAAAATTTTCAATAATTTCTTTGATCGTACACTTGAAATAACCACATAGAAATTACCATGATTAAATGCAGGTCTTGCAAATACAAACCAACGTGAAAAAATAAATTGATATCTCACCTTATTTAAAATTATTGCAAAATACAATGACAATAAAAAATTATCTTCTTTAAAACATAAATGAAAATTTTAACTTAAATGAAACCAAATTAATCCTCGATATATTAATCTTATCACCAATATTTTTTCAGCAATGATAATGATTCCAATGGAAATTCATTTATAAAAGCAAACTTATTTCATTGCAGAGCCTACTGAAATTAATGAAATAATATAATCAGCCTTAACAATAAGAGTTGGAAGTTATGAAATTAATGAAATAATATAATCAGCCTTAACAATAAGAGATGTAAGTTATAATTTTATTTTATTTTTAAAAGTATTAAACTTGAAAAGATTTCTTACTAAATAAAAATTAAATTGAAAAGTATAATTTAATATGATAAGAAATAAAATATATTTTTAGTTGCCATAGAAATTTATATTAGGTTGTCACCGTGTATCCTTAAACTAAGAAAGAATACTAAAGTGGTGATAAATTAAAAATTGAAATTTTAATATTTTATATCATTAGAGTAAGATATCGAATTAAAAAATGAAGGATAAAATGTGATTATCTGATGCATTATGAGAATGCAAGCACAGAGTTGCTCAATCATGCAAATTATTTCTATAAGTCAGCATGTAACTATCATTTGATTAAATTTGCATTTAAAGATGCAACAATAATTTTGAAGATATGGCCGTCTTTTAGGACAATTAGAAAAAAGACCGATAAAGTGAAAATTGAAGGCACAAATGTAAACATAATTCTTAAAAAGCATCTTAAAATGAAAAAAATAAGTAAAAGGTAACTTGAAGAAACTTCTAATAGCCAACTACAATAGTATACTACAATACATTTTCAGTAGTTTTCAAATACTCATGACAATAAAAAGAATGAGTAGAGTCAATACTAAATAAGACCAAATCACTCAAAAGTACAAATGCACAATAAAACACAAAATATGCTTTTTTTCAAGCATTTTGTATTTCTATTTCAAAAACATCAGATTTTATCAACAATGGCATCAATTATCATTCTCTTTTTTATCTTAAAGGGGTAAGGCTTGAATGTTATACCTACAATCAGAACACCAACAAAAAAAACTCTCAATTACAGTTATTAAACTTGCATAAATGGAACGTAAATAATAAAATTAACCCTTACTATTTATATTATAATAACTCCTTGGCTACCACAAACAAAAATCTTTTCCTTTCAAATCTGCCATTGCACGAGCTATAGAGAAAAAAAAAGAACAAAAAACAATATCAAAGGAAAAATAGAGAGGGTAATGTAAATCTCATTAGCCATAAGAGAAAACACAAAATTACATATGGACTTTTAAAATAGATCAAAAAATAATGAGCGAAGAAATAGAGTAAAAATAACAATACATGCAAAATTGTTGGGTCGGTACCCATCCATGCAAAATTCCTCATGCGCTAAGGTACTCAGACCATCTTCAGTGTTGAAAGTTTTGCACAAATGATGACGTTTCTATTAGATAATATTATTATATATTAGTAAGGATATTTTAGACTTTTCTATTCTATTGAATATATACATATTGTAATCCTATTACATTTAAAGTTTTGTTCAAAAAAAAGTTTGGTTTATTTGTTTATGAAACCCTAGCCAAGGATTCCTTCTCTTCTCACTTTCTCTTTTCCCTCTTCTATGTTTATGTTAGATTATCATTGTTAACATGGTATCAAAAAAAACTGCGACCCATTTTGTGGTTGGTACCGATTTGCTTCCTCCGTTTTCCGGTGCGATTCTACCTCTCTGTTTCCAGTGCAATTCTGCTCTTCTATCTCCAGTGTGATTCTGCTCTTCTATCTCCAGTGCGATTATGCTCTTCTATCTCTAGTGCGATTCTGCTCATTTGTTTCAGACGTGGTTCTACTCTTCTGTCTCTGGCATAATATCGTTTGGTTCTTTGTTGATTATACTATTGATAGGTAATCTCTAATTTATTTATTTTTTTTCCAATGATTGTGTTTGTCGTATTTTACAGTCATTATTTGTTATCGTTGGTGCTAAGAATGATTCTCTTCAAGCTTGTAGTGTCCACCTCAATGGATAACATTACTCATATTGGACTTACGTGATGAAAAAAAATTTGATTGGAAAAGATATGTGGGGTTATGTTGATGGACCTTCTGTTAAGCCTACAGATAAAAAGTATAAAGCTAAATATGTAAAAGATCTGAAAATATGGAATGTTAGTAATTCAAAAATTATTACTTGGATTGATAATTTTGTTGAGTTGTCTATAGGAGTGCAACTAGTAAAGTATGATATTGCTAAAGAGATTTGGGATCACTTGAAATGTTTGTATGTTCAGTCTAACTTTTCCAAACGCTATCAGTTGGAAAGTGATATTAGGACGCTTAAGCAGAAAAATATGACCATTCAGGAATTCTACTCCCTCAATGACTAATTTGTAGGATCAATTGGCTCATATGGAATCAAATGAGTTGAAAGCTATCAAAGTGTACATTGATTAGAGAGAAGAGCAACATCTGATTTGGTTTCTGATGGCTCTTCGTGATGATTTTGAGGGCCTTCGTGGGGGGTATTTAGTATCGTTTCCCTCTTCCTAATGTTGAATCAATAGTTAGTGAATTGTTGGCAGAAGAAATCAGACTTAAGACTCATTATGTTGTGTTAGATAAAGGAATTCTCTCAACACCTCCATTTGTTTTCGCTTCTCCTGTTCAAAAAGGAAAATCTCAAGGGAGAGTTGGGATTGGTAATGATGAATGTGCATTTTGCAAAGAAAAAGGTCATTGGAAAATACATTGTTTGAAATTGGAGATAACACATAAGAAGAATTTTAGGGGCCCATCGTCCAATGTTGTTGCTTCTGCTCCTCCTACCATTGGCTCTAGTTCTGGTTATGTATACTCATATAAGACTGTTTCCCAAATATCTGATATTGCATAACAACTTCAAAAACTTCTTGCCACTCAATCACATGCCATGTATACCACCTCTTCTAAACATTTGAACTCCTCTAGTATGTCAGATATATCTCATTCCTTATGGATTCTTGATTTTGGAGCATCTCACCATATGACATATGATGATAAATCTTTTGTCTGTGAATCCTTCCTCATCTGTGTCGATTATGACTACTAATGGTACTCATATGCCATTAGCAGGAATTGATTTTGTCTCCACACCTAACTTGTCTCTTTTTGATGTTTATTATATTCCTAATTTCACTTTGAGTCTTGCTTCTGTTAGTCAAATATGTGATTTCGGTTATTCAGTTATATTTTATTCCACTTCTTGTTGTTTGCAGGATCCATATTCCAAGAGGCTGATTGGGACAAGCCATAGACAAATGGGACTTTATATTTTTGATGACTAGTGAGTTCAAGATATTGCAGCCTCAACAACTACTGTTGACTTGTTATCTAGTTTTTGCTTGAACTCTTCGTCTTCTAGTTTTTATTTATGGCATTCTCGCCTTGGACATGTTTCTGCTTCTAGATTAAAATATTTGGCTTCTACTGGAGCTTTAGAAAAGTTACAAACCAGTGAAATTTCAGATTGTTGTGGTTGTAAACTTTCCAATTTTCCAGCTTTACCGTTTAGTAAAAGTGTTTCAGTTTCATATGCACCTTTTGATTTAGTTCGCTCTGATGTTTAGGGTCCATCACTGGTTCTCACCAAAGGTGGATCTCGATATTATGTTTCATTTATTGATGATTACACTCATTATTGTTGGGTTTATCTTATGAAAAATCGATCTATTTTTTTTTTTACATTTATCATATGTTTCGTGCCATGGTCAAGACTTAACATAATTTGGTTATAAAGTGTTTTCGCTTTGATTTAGGTGGTGAATATAATAAATTCTTTAAATTATTTGCTTGTGATGGCACCCTCCACCAATCATCTTGTATTGATACTCCTCAACAAAATGGAGTTGCTGAAAGGAAACATCGTCATATTATTGAGACTACTCGTTCTCTTTTGTATTCTGCCTCGGTTCCTAGTGAGTTTTGGGGGGAAACAATTTTTACGGTTGTTCATGCTATTAATAGAACTATAATGTCTGTCATATCAGGTTTGTCTCTCTTTAAAAAATTGTATCCTTTTATCCTTGATGACTATTCTCTGAAAGTTTTTGGTTCTACTTGTTTTGTTCTTCGTCCACAAGTAGAGCGTAGTAAGTTGTCTTCCCGGTCTTCCATGTGTGTTTTTCTTGGTTATGGAGATGGTCAAAAGGTTTATCATTGTTATGATCCGCATACAAAAAAACTATATGTTTATTGCAATGTTGTTTTTCTTGAGTATATTTATTTTTACTCTGTTTCGTCTGATTCTCATATTATTAAGAGTTTAGAACTAACCCATATTGATCCGTTTGGTTCTAATGATAATGCTTCTAGTGATTGTAATATTGAGAATTGCAGGACAAATACTACTACTTCGCACGATGACATCCCCCTTGTCCCCTCAGTTGTCCAACCACCTCCTGCGATTGTTGATACTCCGTCTCTGCCTCCTCATTATCCCTCTTGTCACCGTAAACCTATCCAATTACTTGATTTTGTCTATTCCACCTATTCAACTTCATTTGCTTCTTTCTTAACCTTTATTCACAGTTTGCCTGAGCCATCTTCCTATAAAGAGGTTATTCTTGATCCTCTTTGGTTGCAGGCTATGGAAAAAAAACTCTATGCATTGCACAAAGCAGGTGCTTGGGAATTAATAGCTCTTCCTCCTGGAAAGCGTACTATTGAGTCTTGTTGGGTATATAAGGTCAAAACTAAGTTTGATATGTCGATTGAGTGCTATAAAAAATGTCTTATTGCTAAGGGGTTCTCTCAACAATATGGTATGAATTATGAAGAAACTTTTGCTCATGTAGCCAAGATGACCACTACCCGTACTCTTATTGCAGTTGCATCTGTTCGTCAATGGCATATTTCTCAAATGGATGTCAAAAATGCTTTTTTAAATGGTGAACTTCATGAAGAAGTCTCTATGGTCCCTCCACAAGGGGTTTATCATAATCAAGGGGAAGTGTGTAAGTTAAAAAAGGCTTTCTACGATCTTAAACAGGCTCCTCGAGCTTGGTTTGAAAATTCTCTACTATGATCACTTCTCTTGGTTTCCACTCTAGTGAACATGATTTTGCACTGTTTATAAGGTTTACCACTTATGGTCGCATTATGCTTTCTTTGCATGTTGATGATATGATTATTTCATGTGATGATGTTAGTGGAATCAATGAGTTAAAATTGCAGTTAGCCAAGTAGTTTGAGATGAATGACTTGGGAACTCTTCGTTATTTCTAAGGGATTGAAGTTGCCTACTCTCCTAAAGGCTACCTTATTTTTCAATCCAAGTACATTACCAACATTCTTGAACAGGGCCGTATTTCTGATAATAGAGCAGCAGATACTCCTCTTGAGTTGAATGTGAAATATGCTCCATCGAACGGTGTTCCTTTACCAGATCCCATTTTGTACCGTACTTTGGTTGGCAGCTTGGTGCATCTTATGATTACCATACCTGATATTGCTTATGTTGTTTGTATTCTTCGTTATCTACGAGGAACTCAATATCAGAGCCTTCTCTTTCTGTCGTCGTCTACATTGGAGTTACATGTTTATTCTGATGTTGATTGGGCTGGTGACACCACATATCGTAAGTCCACCACAAGAGTATGTATCTTTCTTGGTGACTTTCTTATTTCTTGGTAGAGTAAGAAACAAGACATTGTCTCTTGTTTTTCTATTGAAGCTGAGTATCGTGCTATGGCATCCACTAATGTTGAAATAATTTGGTTGTGTTGGCTTCTATCTAATATGGGTATTCTTTTTTCTGAGCCAACTCCAATGCACTACGATAACAAGAGTGCTATTGAAATTACTCAAAAATTAGTATTTCATGAACGCACCAAGCACATTGAGATTGATTGTCATCTTACTTGTCATCATCTTCAGCATGGAACCATTACTCTACCATTTGTCTCATCTTCCTTACAGATTGCTAATTTATTCACAAAGATGCATTCCATTAAAAAAAATTTGTTTTTTGATTGACAAATTCTCGATGTTTCATGTTAATGCATCGTGAGTTTGAGGGGAGATATTAGATAATATTATAATATATTAGTAAGGGTGTTTTAGACTTTTCTATTGTCTTGTGTATATACATATTGATATTGTAATCCTATTACATTTAACGTTTGGTTCAAATAAAAAGTTTGGTTCATTTGCTTATGAAACCCTAGCCAATGGTTCCTTCTCTTCTCCCTTTCTCTTCTTCCTCTTCTATGTTTATGTTAGATTGTCATTGTTAACTGTTTCCAGTTACTTTTTATTAATTGCTTCAACAAAAGAAAAAACATTCGATTTTCTTTTTTTTTTTTGCAGAATTTGAAATAAATAAATAAATAATCCTACCAACAACTAATTGTATACATGTGATGGAGTTAAAAAATTACATAAGAGATTTGAAGATATGCCTCAAATCAGTAACAACTTGGAGTTAGTTTTAACTGAATTAGTTATGACAATGTTAGTTATAGTTAGTTAAGAAATTTGTCTTTAAATACTATAACTGTAAATGCATTGTGTAAGTTGTTGAGAGTTGTTGTAGCAGTATTTGCTGAGAAAGAGTGATGGATAAGCAATTCGTGATTCATAGGAAATCAGATAGAAGACTAAGGGAGAAAAAGGAGAGATTGTGTGAAAAATGAAAACTAGTGAAAAGACTAGGTGAAAAATCTTGAAGAGAACTTAATCTTGTAAATTCAAAGATTTATAGTAAATTGTCTTGCTTGCTTACTCGTGACGTAGGTCTCAACAATTAAGGCTGAACACGTAAATCTGGGAGTTATTCTTCCCATATCTTTCTTTAATTTTCGTTTACTTTGATTTTGAAAATTGTTTTCGAAAACTGCGAAACTGAGAACGATAATCAGTCTCCATTTTTTGATTTTTCAGAACATTCTCCGTTTTTAGTAGAAAACCAAGAACGTTCTCCGTTTTCGTTTGTTTTCTCTGCAATTGTTTGTCTTCTGTTTTGTTGCTTAATTCTTGTTGCAGATCCCAATATCGTTTTAACAATTGGCGCCGTTTGTGGGAAGGGAGCAGCAATGGTTCGAACCACAAAATTTAACATTGAGAAGTTTAGTGGATCAAATGACTTTGGTCGGTGGAAGATAAAATGCATGTTGTTCTGGTACATCAAGGTTTGGTGAACGCATTGAAGGGTGAATCAACTCTTCCAGCAACAATGACTGCACGAGAAAAGGAAGAACTCATTGAAAAAGCAAATAGCACTATCATCTTGTGTTTTGGAGACAAAGCTTTGAGGGAAGTTGCAAGGGAACCCACAGCCGCATCCTTATAGCTTAAACTTGAATCTCTCTACATGACTAAATTAGTTTCAAATAGACTCTTCTTGAAACAACAATTGTTATCTTTTAAAATGGATGAAGAGAAACCGGTTACAGTGCAACTTGTTGACTTTAACAAGATTCTTGATGATTTATAAAATTTAGAAGTCAAACTAGATGATGAAGACAAATCTCTGATCCTGCTTAGAGCCCTACCAAGTTCATATGAACACTTCAAGGATACTATCATGTTTGGAAGAGAACAAACAATTACTCTTGAAGAAGTGCATACATCTATCTGGACAAAGGAAAACCATAAAAGACTTGAGATCAAGAACGATAATCATGCTGAAAGTCTGAATATGACCAGAGGAAGATTTGAAAAGAAAGGATCAAATGGAAATAAACATAGGTCCAATTCAAAATATGAATGGAAGCACAAATGCTTCCATTGTCACAAGAAGGATCATTTTAAGAAAGACTTCCCTGAAAGAAATGAATCAAGAAACTCTCAAGATTCAGGAAAATGTTGCACTTGTTGATGCTGGTTATGAATCTACAGAAGCATTGATGATTTTAAATTCTGAAGTTGAAAAGAACTGAGTATTAGACTCATATTGTAATTTCCAAATGTGTCCAAGAAAGGATTATTTTGAATCAATTGATCTTCGTGATGGTGGAGTTTTTCTGCTTGGCAACAACAAATCATGTAAAGTCCAAGGCAAAGGAACAATCAAATTCAGAATGTTCAATGGCAATGAGGTACTGCTGAAAGATGTAAGGTATATACCTGAATTAAAAAGAAATTTAATTTCTGTTGGCATGTTTGACATTTTAGGATATTCCACAAACAAAAAGAATGGTTCCATGATTATTATTAATAAAGATGATATCATTGTTAAAGTCATTAAGAGGAATGGCTTGTACATTTTAGATGGTTCTACCATAATTGCACAAGCTTCTGTTGCTAGCTCTAATTTGCATTCTTCTACTAGAATATCACATATGAGGATAGGACATGTAAGTGAAAGAGGCTTAATTGAGTTATCAAAACAAAATTTGCTTAATGGTGACAAAATTGAAAAATTGGAATTTTGTGATCATTGAATTCTAGGAAAGTCTAAGAATGGCAGTTTTGGTGTTGGCCAACACAACATCTCTAGACCTTTTGAATATACTCATTTTGATTTATGGGGTCCTTCAAGGACAAAGACTCATGTTGGTTGTTCTTATTTCTTAACCATCATTGATGATTATTCTAGGAAAGTATGGATCTATGTCATTAAAAATAAAAGTGACACTTTTATAAAATTTAAAGAACAGCATATGCAAATTGGAACTCAAAAGGAATCTAAGCTGAAATGTTTAAGAACTGGCAATGGCCTTAAGTATCTTTTAGAGCAGTTTAATAAGTATTGCATGGACTTAGGTATTCAATGACATAGAACAGTTGCAAGCACTCCTCAACAAAATGGCATTGCTAAAAGGATGAACATGACAATCTTGGAAAAGGTCAAATGTATGATCTTGATTGCAGGGCTGCCTAAGACATTATGGGGAGAAGCTGCAGTTACAGTAGTGTATTTGATCAATAGATGCCCTTCATCAGCTATTGGATTTAAGATACCAATTGAGATGTGGAATGGGAAACCAGCTAACTACTCAAATCTGAAGGTATTTGGTTCCTTAGCATTTGCTGACACAAGGCAAGATAAATTGGATCCTAGAGCAATCAAATGTGTTTTCATTAGATATCCTAAAGGAATAAAAGGTTACAAGTTGTGGAGGATTGACCAAGGTGTACCTAAGTGCATCATGTGAAGAGATGTAGTTTTTGATGAAACAAGAATGCCCATGATTGACAAAGAACATTCTCCATTTCAGTTCTGCAAAAACGGAGAACATTCTCTATTTTAGTGTTGTAGAAACGAAGAACATTCTCTGTTTGTATGTGCTTCAAACATCAATACTGAGAGTGTTTAGATTGAGGTAGAGTCACCTGAAGATTAAGAGATTAATCATGAAGACATAAAAGATACATCACTCAATGATAAAGCTGCAACAGAACCAAGTTTGGCCAATTACAACTTGGTAAGGGATATAGAAAAAGGGTTATCAAGTCTCCAATCAGATATGGTGAAGTAGATTTAATGTGTTATGCTTTAAGTGTTGCTGAAGATCTTCAAAGAGATGAACCAAGCAACTATAGGGAAGCCATTAACAGTGAAGACAAAGAAGCTTGGATTACAACTATGAATGAAGAGATGTAGTCATTAGAAAAGAATCAAACCTGGATTTTGGTTGACATTCCTAAGAGTTAAAGAGTAATTAGATTAAAATGGGTGATCAAGAAAAAGGAAGGTATTCAAGGTCAAGAGAAGATAAGGTTCAAAGCAAGATTAGATGCAAAGGGATTTTCTCAGCTTGATGGATCTGATTTCAATGAAGTATTTGTACCTGTTGTAAAACACTGTTCAATCAGAATTCTACTTTCAATTGTAACTCAACAAGACTTGGAATTAGAGCAGCTGGATGTCAAAACAACATTTCTAAATGGGGATCTGGAAGAAACCATTTATATGCAGCAATCTGAAGGATTTGCTAAAGGCAGCAACAAGGTTTGTCTTCTTAAAAAGTCATTGTATGGCCTAAAGAAAAGTCCTAGACAATGGTACATGAAGTTTGCTGATTTCATGATAAGAATTGGTTTCCAAAGATGTAGTTTTGACATTTGTGTTTACATTCTAAAATAGGAAAGTCAAGAATGTTCTCCAGCTCAAGAACATTCTCCTTTTTTTCCAGGAAGGTCAAGATTGTTCTCCAACTTACCTATTACTATATGTGGATGATATTCTTCTTGCAAGCTCAAGTAAAGACCAAATTAAAAGGCTCAAAGCCGATCTTAGTAATGAGTTTGAGATGAAAGAACTTGGATAGGCCAAGAGGATCTTAGGTATGGATATAAAATGAAACATAATGAAGGGGGAACTATTTCTTTCACAAGCTGCCTACTTGAAGAAAGTTGTCACTAAATATAAAATGCATGAAGCAAGACATGTTACTACTCCTTTGGGGCAAAATTTCAAATTTCCTATGCAAGACTCACCTAAGAAAGATGAGGAAAGACAAAGAATGAGTATTAGTCCTTATGCTAGTGGAGTTGGCAGCATAATGTATGGAATGATCTGCAGCATACCATATTTGGCTTATGCTGTGAATGTTGTCAGCAGATTTATGACTGATCCAGGAGGACTTCATTGGTCAGCACTCAAGTGGATTATGAGGTACTTTAATGGCTCACTGACAGGATGTTTTAAGTTCAAAAAGACTCATCATGACAAGGAAACAATCAAAGGATATATGGACTCGAATTATGCTGGAAATATGGACACTAGAAAATCAATTTATGATTATGTTTTTACTCTATATGAGATTGCAATAAGTTAGAGAGCAATTACACAGTTGGTGGTAGCACTTTCTACAACTCAAGCTGAATTCATTGCGCTTACTTAAGGTATTAAAGAAGCTTTATGGATGAAAGGACTTATTGGTGAACTAGGAATAAATCAGAATTGTGTTTTAATTTTGAAAGGCTCCGTTTCATTTTTTTAAAAGAAAAAAAATATAAATAAAAAATAAAACTAAAAACCATATTCTTCTAGTTCATTATCCAATCCCATGTGAAACCTAAAATCACTTCAAACATATCGTTCTCCATTTTTGTTCTCGTTCTCCATCCTCCTCTATCTTGTTCTTTGTTTTCCGTTTTCGACGTCTTCATCCTCCATCTCGTTCTCCATCACCATTTTTGACGTTATTCTCAACCTCATTCTTGTTTTTGTTCTCGGCATCATTGTGAAAGGTACAAAGAAGTGGATTGGAAGAAAAAAAAATTATGAAGTCTAACTCCTTGCACTAACGGTACAAGTTCCATTCAGATCTGCAAGGTTGTCTTTGTGTCCATTTGCAGAAGCTAGATCAGTTGTTGTTCTACCAGAAAGATGTTATGGACATGGATTGGTATGTGTTTGTGGTGCTGCTCCAAGAGATAAGAGGGAAGCAACTGTACGCTCCCTGATTAAGGTTTACAACACTTACATTAAACAAAGACTAACATAGGATTCTTTCCGTATATAATTGCACTCACTTATCCTGAGATTTGTCAGTTGAAGTCTTGCCTGCTACTCTGAGAGTTGTTGGAAGACAGACTTAACCGATTCTCCATAGAGTGAATAGACGACAGTCATTATCACATTTTTATTTTTGCTATAATTATTATCTTACTCGTTTTCTATGTTAAAGTATTTATTTAAAATTTAGGGAACGCAACCTTTGAAATTTATCTCGATTTCGTCATTTATTTATTTTAATAGACTTTGTTAAGTAATATATTATTAGTTTGATTTACGTATGAGTTAAAAGTATTTAAATATTGAATTGTTATGCGATTAAATATGTTTTCCATGAATTACGTAAAATGAGAGATGATTTATATACGTGTTTCCGGAAATTGTTGTTATAATTATGAAATCGTTAACAATGTTAGGTGTACCTAGTTACCTCGTTTGATTAGGGAGAGTTACACGTTATATGGAGTCGCCCTATGAGAAATTTCATCCTTAAGAGGAGAGGGCTATCAATGAGATGTAAGCTCCCTAATTGATATGTGATGATGCGTTGCGGGATTAAGAGGAGAGAGCTATCAGTTAGATGGAGCCACCACTAAGGGAAAGGGCTATCAATGAGATGAAGTCGCCTCTTGATTCTCAAAAATTTGTATTTTTACTGATTTGATTTTCTATGATGATTTTAAGGTTCTTCATTTTGATTTCGCTTCGCTATTAATTAAATTTTTAATATTTCTATCTGAACAACTAAATTATAAGTTTAATGGTTTTATTATGTGTATAACATAATCACTACAAGATTGAAAAATAGTCATTCGTACCTTTTTGTGTTTCCCTTCTAGTTGATGGTGGTTGTTGTCTCCTCATTAAGTCTTTGTGACTTACCCTTTCATGTTGTTTATTTTTTTAAGATTCGCAGGAAGCTAAGTAGCAAGCTTTTAGTAAATTCAAGTTTGGAACATATTTGTTTTGGTAGGCTTCTTTGATCGAGGACCTTTTTTTTTTTTGTAAAGTCTATTGAGTCATGATGTAATTTGAAGCTCTTTTGGAGTCTAGAAAGTCTTTTTTGTAAAATGTGTTAAACAATTAGATTATGCACTTTTGATTATGACTGAATTGAAAGTTAAACAGGAATTTTATAAATTTGGGAACGTTGAAGTTATAGAGGGTACTTTGTCGAAACTTCGAGAGAAATTATATATTGTTTTGAAATGATTATTGAGGACTAATTAGTCGCATAATAGTTTGTTGGTAGGTTTTCCAGTCTATGAGTAATGCTTGTGTGCTGGTCACATCGTTTAGTTTTCGGTTCATGACAAATTTGGTATCAGAGCTCAATCGTAGGTTCTCATAGCTGCAAACTAGGTTGATAATAGATTCTCATTAGTAAATTGTGTACCCAGGCACAACTTACTTGCAAGGGCTATTAGCACTCTATGAGAGTCTTATCTGTTGTATGAAGCTTTGTTTTTCCACATTTTCTTGTCGTCTTGTTCAACTTTTGATTAATGTTATTTGATTAGGTGAGAATGCCACCAAAGACTAGGAATCCTACTATAAGGGAAATTGTTGATGAGTCAATCGCTCAAGCCTAAGGCGCTTGTCAATGAGGTTGTGTTTTAGTTCGTGCTCAAAATAGGTGTAGAGCTAATGTTGGCAGACGTGGCTTGGATACCGATGTTGAGGTACCTAGAATAAGGCTCGGAAATCCAGCCATGGAAGAGTTTGCTGCTGGTCTGTTGGGATTACAGCAGGTTGTGCAACAACTTGTTGGGGTTGCCTTCGGACAACAATAGAAGGGTGATCAAAGACATGAAAATCTCAATGGTCAATAAGAGGTTGGACAAGTTGAGCATCAAACGACTACAGCAATGAAGGGTATTGAGGTTACTTTACCAGACTTCATGAAACTTAAACCCCCTATTTTTTTGAGTGTAGCGCAATTGAGGACCCACAAAAATTCATTGATAGTCTAGAGAGGCTTTGGAGAGTATTGGATTATTTTGAGGTAAGAGTAGTGGAATTGACATCCTTTCAGCTAATAGGCGTGGCCCGAGATTAGTTTGATATAATGTCACGTGGTAGGCATGTCGGGTCACTTTCTTTAGCACAAAGAGAGTTCTCTCAGTTGTTCATGACTCGTTTTCTTCCGCAAAGTGTTAGAGATGGATTAGATCATGAGCTTGTGCCATTGGAGGAAACAGATGGTATGACAGTTTCAGAGTATAGTGCTCGTTTTACATAGCTCTCTAGAAACGTTCCTTACCATATCACTAAAGAGATGCGTGTCAAGAGGTTCATCAAAGGATTTAGGGATTACTTATTTAGATATGTGGTTGGGTTGAATTGTTCTACTTTTGTTGAGGTTTTGATTTTGGCTCTTCAGATTGAGAAATGCAAAAGGAAAAATGAGGCAATATACAAGATTCACGGAAGAAACAAAGGGTTGAAGAATCTTACAATAACTATATGAATCATGGTGGTAGAGGTGTGTTTGGTTATCAAGGGCAGCAAAGACTCATGTCTCAAAGAGGTGGTCATAGCGGGCAGTCTTCTGGGATAGTCCAGAGTCGTAGATCTGATTCTAGAGTAGCATCACAATCCTCAGCTACACGATGTTCTATTTGTGGTAGGTTTCACTTTGGAAATTGTTCCAGAGATGGTAATGGTAAGGTGTGCTATCAATGTGGCCAAGTAGGTCATATCATGAGGGATTGTCCTATAGACACGACACATCCATCCTCTAGTTATGCATCAGCACCGACAACTTTGGCATCTTCGCAGGCTCATTCTGTATCTGTGCGACAAAGTGTAAAATCTTATGTCAGAGGTTCAAGAACATCTCAGCAGGGAGGTAGCGGATTTGGTGGTAGAGGTCAGTTACCAACAGGAAGAGGTCAGGCTCGAGTGTTTTTTCTTTGACTCGTTAGGATGCTCAGACATCCAATGCAGTAGTTACAGGTATACTTTCTATTTGTTCGAGAGATGCTCATGTTTTATTTTATCCTGGAGCTTCTCATTCTTTTGTATCTTTGTGGTTTGCTACTCGACTTGGTAAATGTCCATCTTCTTTAGAAGAGACTTTAGTTGTAGCTACACCTGTTGGAGGAAACTTGCTTGCTAAGTCGGTGTATCGTTCTTGTGATATAACTATTAAGGGCAAGGTGTTGCTAGTAGATTTAATAGTTATTGACTTGATAGATTTTGATGTGATTTTGGGTATAGATTGGTTGGCTTTTCATCATGCCACTTTGGATTGTCATAACAAAGTAGTGAAATTTGAGATACCTGGGCACTCAGTCTTGTCGTTTCAAGGAAAACGTTGTTGGGTACCACATAACCAAATCTCAACCTTGAGAGCTAGAAAGTTAATGAGAAGAGGTTGTCAAGCGTACTTAGCCTTGGTAAGGGATACACAAGTTGCTGAGGAGAAATTGGAAAAAATTCCAATAACATGTGAATTTCTAGATGTTTTTCCTAAAGAAATTCATGGGTTGACACCTGATAGGGAGATCGAGTCCTCTATAGACTTATTTCCTTACACTCATCATATATCCATACCTCCTTATCGTATTACCCAACAGAACTTAAGGAGTTAAGGGAACAACTTCAAGATCTTCTTGATAAAGGTTTTATTCGTCCAAGTTCTTCTCCTTGGGGAGCACCAGTATTATTTGTAAAGAAGAAAGATGGATCTATGCGGTTGTGTGTAGACTATAGAAAGTTGAATAAAGTAACTGTAAAGAATAAAGACCCTTTGCCACTGATTGATGAGTTGTTTGATCAACTTCAAGGAGCTTAATGTTTTTCTAAGATCAATTTACGATCAGGGTATCACCAGTTGAAGATTAAGAGGGATGATATAACGAAGACAACCTTCTTCACGCGTTAAGGATATTATGAATTCCTGGTTATTTCCTTTGTGCTTACTAATGCCCCATCAACTTTTATGGATTTGATGAATCGCGTTTTTAAACCATTCTTGGATCAATTTGTGCTTGTGTTTATTGATGATATCCTTTTTTATTCTAAGAGTAAAGAAGAAACCCGAGCGACATTTAAGGTTTGTTTCCTTAAGAGATAAACAATTATATGGCAAATTCTCTAAATGTTAGTTTGGGCTGGATAGTGTCGCATTTTTAGGTCATGTTGTGTCTAAGAATGGAATAAGTGTTGATCCAAGTAAGGTGGAAGCAGTGCGGGATTGGCCCAGACCTACCATAGTAAAAGGCATTTAGAGTTTTCTTGGTTTATCTGGTTATTATCGACGTTTTGTAAAAGATTTCTCAAAAATTGCTTCTTCGTTGACTAGGTTGACCCAGAAGAAAGTTGAGTTCTGATGGACTGATGTATGTGAGGAAAGCTTTCAAAAATTAAAGGAGTGCTTGACGTCAGCACTTATTTTGGCAGTACCCATATATGGTGAAACTTATGCAGTTTATTGCGATGCTTCTAGAGTTAGTTTTGGTTGTGTACTTATCCAACAAGGTAAGGTTATTTTCTATGCATCTAGACAACTCAAGAGGCATGAGGTGAACTATCCCACACATGATTTAGAAATGGCTGCAGTGGTTTTCGCTCTTAAGATTTGAAGACACTATCTATATGGGGAAACTTGTGAGATTTATACCGATCATAAAAGTCTTAAGTATATCTTTCAACAGCGAAATTTAAATTTAAGAAAAAGAAGATGGATGGAACTCTTGAAAGATTATGATTGCACAATCTTATACCACCCAGGGAAGGCAAATGTTGTTGCAGGTTCTTTGAGTAGGAAATCCATGGGTAGTCTCGCTCATATAAAAAAAGTAAAAAGGCCAATAGTTAAAGAATTTCAAGAAATTGTTGAAAGTGGAATTCAATTTGAACTTGATCATTCGAGTTTATTTTAAGCCTATGTACAAATTCTTCTGACCATAGTTGATGATATCAAGGAAGCTTAATGTCAAGATCCATACTTGGTGAATATGATAAATAATATTCAGAATGGTAAAATATCAGACTTTTCAGTTGATTTTGATGGTGTGCTGAGGTTGAAGTTTTGACTGTGTGTTCCAAATGTTGGTGGCTTAAGGAGGAAAGTTTTAGAGGAGGCTCATCATTCTTCTTATACTATTCACCCAGTTTCTAATAGGACGTATCAAGACTTGAGAGAATTGTATTGGTGGGAAGGGATGAAGAGAGACATAGCAGATTTTGTCTCTAAGTGCTTAGTGTGTCAACAAGTAAAGGAAGCTCAAAGTCAAGACCCATACTTGGTGAATATGGTAAATAATATTCAGAATGATAAAATTTCAGACTTTTTAGTTGATTTTGATGGTGTGCTGAGGTTGAAGTCTCGACTGTGTGTTCCAAATATTGGTGGCTTAAGGAGGAAAAGTTTAGAGGAAGCTCATCATTTTTCTTATATTATTCACCCAGTTTCTAATAAGATGTATCAAGACTTGAGAGAATTGTATTGGTGGGAAGGGATGAAGAGAGGCGTAGTAGATTTTGTCTCTAAGTGCTTAGTGTGTCAACAAGTAAAGGCTGAGCACCAAAAGCCTGTGGAGTTACTGCAACCTGTTGAAATATTAAGAACGTTCTTCGTTTTCGTTTGTTTTCTC
This sequence comes from Cicer arietinum, assembly GCF_000331145.2. NCBI lineage: Eukaryota > Viridiplantae > Streptophyta > Magnoliopsida > Fabales > Fabaceae > Cicer > Cicer arietinum. Next base: position 21,007,672 of record NC_021162.2, on the reverse strand, counting down.
TGTAATTGTTTGTCTTCTATTTTGTTGGTTAATTCTTATTGTAGATCTCAATATTATTTTAACAAGAGTACATTACCTTACGTTACAAAGGGGAGAATAGGTCATTTTCATTTTTTATGTAAATGAAGTTGGAAGATTGTGTTTTTTATTTATTTATAATTGTTGGTTGAGTTCTTAAATGCCGAAATAATCATTTATTTTAATAAGTCTAATGGAAAATGCATCTTACACATTAAGTCTTGTATTTGGAACCACTCAAAATACAATCGGGACTTGCTATTTTTTTTGGAGAAAGGGTGCTTTCATTCTTGACAGATGCATTTTCAATGCATTGTTTGTGTAAGATGTGATTGGATAGTCAACAACGGCGATAAATAATGACAATTTTGCAATGCATTGCTTGTGTTCTTTCAACGAAAACAAACATGTATTGAATAATAGTAAATAAACAAAAAAAAAGATATAAAATAAAATAATAATAGCATATGTCTACTTATAGAAAGATTATATTAATCTAAGTAGTCTCATGTGTCAAACTTGCCATAAAATAAAGTTTGATATATTATTATGTATAGATAGATAGATGGTGACACATTATACTCCACATGTATAAAAACCAACCCGGTATAGTATTAAACAAGGAAAATGCTAATCTGAATTCAGAAGTTCACTAAAGCAAAATAGTGTTCAATCACTTGAAAGAGAGAATGGCAAAAAAATACAAGGGTCCAGCAATTGGAATAGACCTTGGAACAACCTATTCATGTGTAGCAGTTTGGCAAGGCCAAAACAATCGTGCAGAGATTATCCATAATGATCAAGGCAACAAAACCACTCCTTCTTTTGTTGCTTTCACTAATGATCAAAGGTTGATTAGTGAAGCTGCTAAGAATCAGGCTGCTTCTAATCCAACCAACACTGTCTTTGGTAGTTTATCTTTTATCTTCCTGCATGGTTTATAAATTAATATTAATTTTATTTTTCTTGCTTACTAAACATTAATAATATGTAGTTGTTTTTTTAGCTACGCTTTTATGAGAATAAAACAATTTATATATCACCAATCCTATCTTTGTTAATTTATCTTTTTACCTTCCTATTTATATATTACTTTTTAGTTATTTTACTATGGTTTATATGGACACTTGTGTGTCTGTCTTTGGTTATTTGAAAAGAGCTTAATGGTTATGCACTTATGGTGTAAAACATCGCCTAATGACAACCTTTCATCGTGCCATATAATCATATATTGTAACCCTTTTTTAAAAATAACCACTACATCCTTCAATCTTATTGGACATTAGTGTAAAACTAGTTTACATTTATTATGCATTTTCTATTTTCTCATTTGAAAAAATTAAGTTATTTGATTGGTAAGGAGAATAAAATTATAAAAAAGTTTAAATAAATGGTAAATTTGGAAGAGAAAAATGTTACACCAAAATTTTGTATTCAGTTTGTATATGGGTAGTGATTACTATTAGTATTATTCTGTTCAGCTATTATGCTAACAAAATTTTTTGTTGCTGCAGATGCAAAGAGGTTGATTGGAAGGAAATATAGTGATTCTGTTATTCAGAATGACATTCAGTTATGGCCATTTAAGGTTGTTGCTGGTACTGATGACAAGCCAAAGATCATTGTGAAGTATAAAGGTGGCGAAAAGTCCCTTTGTGCTGAGGAAATCTCATCTATGATTCTCACAAAGATGCGCGAGATTGCAGAGAAATTTTTGGAGTCACCTGTCAAGAATGCAGTTGTTACCGTGCCTGCTTATTTCAATGATTCTCAAAGAAAAGCTACAAAAGATGCTGGTGCCATTGCTGGCCTCAATGTAATGCGGATAATCAATGAACCTACTGCTGCTGCTCTTGCATATGGTCTTCAAAAGAGAGCACATAATGTTGGAAAAAGAAATGTCTTCATATTTGATCTTGGTGGTGGCACGTTTGATGTGTCGCTTCTCACACTTAAGGATGATAGCTTTGAAGTGAAGGCCACAGCTGGAGATACACACCTTGGAGGAGAAGACTTTGATAACCGAATGGTGAACCATTCTGTAAAGGAATTTAAGAGGAAGTACAAAGTGGACATTAGTGGAAACCCGAGGGCCTTAAGGAGGTTGAGAACTGCTTGTGAGAAGGCTAAAAGGACACTGTCATTCGATACTGAGGCTATAATTGACATAGATGCTATATACAAGGGAATTGACTTCCATTTGTCAGTCACTCGGGCTAAGTTTGTTCAACTCAACATGGATCTCTTTGAGAAGTGTTTGGAGATTGTCAAAAGTTGTCTTACTGATGCTAAGATGGACAAGAGTAGTGTTGATGATGTTGTCCTTGTTGGTGGTTCTTCTAGGATTCCAAAAGTGAAGGAACTATTGCAAGAATTTTTCAATGGAAAAGATTTGTGCATGAGCATCAACCCAGATGAGGCTGTTGCTTATGGTGCTGCTGTTCAGGCTGCTTTGCTTTGTGAAGGCATTAAGAATGTTCCAAATTTGGTGCTACAAGATGTTACACCGCTGTCGCTTGGTAAGGCCACACTAGGAGATGTCATGAGTGTGGTGATTCCTAGAAACACCTCCATTCCTGTCAAGAAGACAAGAGAATATGTAACAGTTAAAGATAATCAATCCCATGTCTCAATTAATGTTTATGAGGGTGAAAGATTAAAAGCCAGTGAGAACAACCTGCTTGGTTTGTTTAGTCTCTCAGTCCGTCGTGCACCTCGTGGCCTTCCTATCAAAGTATGCTTTACTCTAGATGCTGATGGTATATTAAACGTCTCTGCAGAAGAAGAAACTAGTGGTAATATGAAAGTTATTACTATAACGAACAAAAATGGTAGACTGTCAGCTGCAGAAATTGAGAGAATGATTCAGGAAGCTGGAAATTTCAAGGCTGAAGACATGAAGTTTGTGAAGAGAGTTCAAGCAATGGATGCTATTGATGATTATCTATATAACATGGAGAAAGTAATGAAGGATGATAGTGTTACTTCCATGCTTAATCCAGTAGACAAAATGATGATCCATTCTTCAATGAAGATGGGTAAAAACATGATTTGCAACCAGAAATTAGAAACTTTTGTGTTTGTCGACTTTCTGAGGGAGCTTAAAAGAATCTTTGAATCTGCTTTGAACCGGAGAAACATGGGTAACTGAAAGTGATTCTGACTCTTATTGATAATCTTTAAGTCTTCTTCATGTATTTCATGTATGATGTTGGAGCTTCATGTATGATGTTGGAACTTTATTAAACTATTATTGTAAACATTCAATATATAGCCTTTGGGGGTGATTCATATATCAACTAGGTTTTAAGGTGAAGATTACCCACCATTTATAAACACTTTGTCGGACCTTATCTCATCCAACGTGGGACCCTTAACAAAT
>NC_021162.2:20999389-21003716 GCF_000331145.2 Cicer arietinum | reverse complement strand
CGGAAGATGACAAATATACACATTCAAAGATCAAAATCTTATCATGCAGACCAAGAACAGTTCTGTCAAATCCTGTTAATAATAAGTGATTGAATGATTTAGAAATAATAGTACCTATGTCAATTTTGTTTTTCCTCTTCAACTCAATTCACGAAATGATTCACCGTTCAATTATCAAGTCCTCTCCTCCAAGAGTGTCTTCGGCAGTGGTCTTGACTTTAAAGGCATTATTCTTAATTAATAGTAAGGAGAGACACATCAAAAGTTCCACCACCGAGATCAAAGAAGAAATTTTTTCTCTCTTGCAACACAATTATAGATGATATTTCCTCTGCAACAAAGCGCTTTTCCTCACCCTTAAAATTAACCACAATCAGAGTTGTCATCACTGCCAGCAATGACCTTAAAGGGCCACAACTCTAGATCATTTTTTATAACAGAAGCACTAATATTTCCTTCCAATTAACCTCTTGGCATCTGCAATTTAAAAAAAAAATGTTATGTAATGAAATAATAGAATAGAAATTAATAATAACTACATTAAATTTCAAATCATGAAAGAACAAAAAAAAGATAAATTAATTACCAAGGATAGTGTTGGCTGGGTTTGAAGCAGCTTGACTTTAAGCAGCATCGCCAACCAGCCTCTGAGAATCAGTGAAAGCAACAAAAGAAGGTGTGGTTCTGTTGCCTTGATCATTGTGTATGATTTCTGCTCTGTTGTTTTCCTCCTCCCACACAGCAACACATGAATAGGTTGGTGCCAAGATCAGCTCCAATAGAAGGCTCCACATACTTTTGGGCCATGTTTTTCAAGTAAATGAGTACTGTTTCAAATTCACACTTAAGAATATAATTGTTCATGTTAATTTTAACTGGATTTAGGCCCGCGTGTTACGCGGCTGTTCATGGATAAATATATAATTTTACAAATTTCTTTCACAAACTATTTAAAATTAAGTATATAAAAAATACTTTGGATGAATTTTTGTTTGAAGTAATGTAATTTTAGAGCATAGTTCAAATCCTTCTATGTAAACTCCATTTTTGAATGATAAATTTGGACAATTTTTAAAACGGAGAGATTTTATGAAGTGTTTTGTCAAAATTAAATTTAGAGAATTTCAAATACTACCTTAAAAGGTAAGAGTTTGAAATTCCTTATTAACTTTTAATCGGTTAAAACATGATATTTGAAATGTTCACCAACAGTATTTTGTGATCTTTTGTTTTATCTTTAGTTTTATTTTGCTGTCCAAGTTACCTCTGCATGAAGTATGGTGACCCATACTTGTTGGAGTGGTTTAAGACTTCGTAATCATGGTTAGGTGACAGACCACTATGCTGTCCTACTGTTTTTCCCTTTTCTGTTTTTTTTTATATATTGTATCAGAAACAATATTTTGAAGTGAAATGAAAGTGATCTATGTTTCTAAATTCAAAAGAGACTAACAATTGGTATCTAGAGTCTCTTTGTTCTTGAATGGCCTGTGATTTCAAACCACAGAAAATCCAGCATACCAATTTTTTTTACAGAAATAGAATACTCATTTGAAAAGAAAAAATCACTAGAGAAGAAACTTGAAAAACCTGTTTTCTTGATACCCAACCTTTTTTTCTTGATGGCTTCTAACAATATTGCACTACCAGCACCTCCTGTATTTACAGGAAAGAATTATGAAATCTAGCCTGTAAAGATGAGGACTCAGTTGAGAGCATATGATCTTTGGGAGTTGGTGGAAACAACTACTGAACCACCACCTTTGCAAGAAAATCCAACTGTTGCTCAAATGAGATACCACAGTGAGCAAGTTGCTAAGAGAGCTAAGGCTCTTACCATCCTTCACTCTACTGTGAATGATGATGTTTTCATGAGAATCTCACACTTGGAGACAACAAAACAAGTTTGGGAGAAGTTGGAAGAAGAGTTCTTTGGGAATGAAAGAACCAAGCAAATGCAGGTTCTTAATCTCAAAAGAGAATTTGAAGCCTTGAAGATGAATGAAGCTGAAACCATAAATGATTTCATGACCAAAGTTATGAAAGTTGTAACCCAAATAAGATTGTTGGGGGAAGAATTTCTTGATAGTAGAATTGTAGAAAAAGTCTTTGTGGTTTTACCCGAAAGGTTCGAATCCAAAATTTCTTCACTTGAAGAGTCTAAAGATCTTTCTAAGATAAGCTTAATAGAGCTTACAAATGCTCTTCAACTCAAGAGCAGAGAAGACTTCTTCGACAAGAGGAAGCAACAGAATCAGCCTTACAAGTCAAACACAAAGAAAAAGCTATAAATGTCAAAGATGAAAATAAATTTGTTGGGCAGCATTATGGAAAAGATACAAAGAAGAAAGAAAGGTTTCCAAAGTGTGGAATCTGCAAAAGAACTAGCCACAAAGAGAGTGATTGTTGGTACAAAGGAAAAACACCACCACCAATACAATGTAGATATTGCAACAAAAATGGACATATTGAGAGGTTTTGTAGGCTGAAACAGCAGCAAAAAAATCAACAAAGTCACACTTCTCAAAAGGCAAATGTGACTGAAACGGATGATAGCGAAGAACTCTTGTTCATGGCCAAGACTACAAAATGTTTGGAGGATGGAGACACTTGGTTTCTTGATAGTGGATGCACACAACACATGACTAGCAAACTAGATTTTTTTTCGGAGCTCAACCTGCTACAGGATCTGTAAAGATTGGAAATGGAGAAAAAGTTGTCATCACGGGTAAAGGAACGGTGAAAATTTATACTGCAACAGGTATTAAATACATTTATGATGTTCTTTTAGGGCCTGAACTTGATCAAAATCTGTTGAGTGTGGGTCAAATAATGCAAAACGGCTACTGCTTGTTATTTAAAGAAGGAAGTTGTGTGATTACTGATGTTAATAATCATGAATTATTTGAAATAGATATAAAAAAAAAAAAAGTTTTCCTATTAACTGGAATTTAATTTCTGAACATGAATGTAAATTGAGTAAGGCTGAACTTGATTCTAAGCTTTGGCATAAGAGGTTTGGCCACTGTAATTGGAAATCCATTCAATTTGCTCAAAAGAAAAATTTGGTCAAAGACTTGCCTAGTATTCAAATGTTCTCAGAAGTGTGTGAAGGTTGTCAACTTAGTAAGCAACGTAGATTGCCTTTTCCAAGTTCAGCTACATGGAGAGCAAATAAAAAACTTGAATTGGTTCACTCAGATGTTTGTGGACCTATGAATACTGCTTCACTCCATGGTAGCAAGTATTTCATTCTTTTTATTGATGATTTTACAAGAATGACTTGGGTTTATTTTCTTAAACAGAAATCTGAAGTTTTATCTGTTTTTAAGAAATTTAAAGCCTTAGTTGAAACCCAAAGTGGCTATTTTTTGAAGAAACTTAGAACTGACAATGGGAAGGAGTTTGTTTCTACAGAATTTAATAAATTTTGTGATGAGCTTGGTGTCGAGTGCCAACTTACAGTCAGCTACTCACCCCAACAAAATGGATTTTCTAAGAGAAAGAATAGATTTGTCCTTGAAATGGCTAGATGCATGATTTTTGAGAAGAAATTGTCAAAGTCTTTTTGGGCAGAGGCAGTAAACACTGCTGTGTATCTCCAAAATCGACTTCCTACAAGGGTTGTAGAGGGAATGACACCTATTTAGGCTTGGGGAGGCATCAAACCTTCTATCAATCATCTAAGGGTGTTTGGTTCATTGTGCTACACTCATATACCAGAAGTCAAAAGAACCAAATTGGATGAAAAGGTTGAAAGAGGAATTTTAATAGGCTATAGCTCAAAATCTAAGGGCTATAAAGTCTATGGAATTGATTCAGATAAAATTTCCATTAATAGAGATGTTGTAGTGGATGAAGATGCATATTGGAATTGGGAGACCTCTCAAGTTAGTAGGCATTCAACTTTGCCTTCTCTTGAGAACACAATGGAAGATCAAGATGAAGAAGTTGATGATGACTTCGCTGTAAGAGGTACCCGACCTCTTTCAGAGATTTATCAAAGATGTAACAATGTTGTCCTTGAACCTACTAATTTTGAAGATGCTAGTAAAGTTGAGGAGTGGAACCAAGCTATGAAAGAGGAGATGGCCACCATTGAAAAGAACAAGACATGGCAGCTAGTTGACGAGCCTAAAGACAAGCATGTCATTGGAGTTAAATGGGTCTATAGGATAAAGATGAACCCTGATGAATCTATCAACAAATACAAGGCCAGACTTGTGGTCAAATGCTATGTTCAACAATCCGGAATTGATTACACAGAAACGTTTGCACCGGTAGCAAGAATGGAGACTATTCGAATTCTTGTAGCATTGGCTGCACA
>NC_021162.2:20987071-20998837 GCF_000331145.2 Cicer arietinum | reverse complement strand
TGCACAAATGAAGTGGAAAATTTGGCATTTAGATGTCAAATCAGCATTCTTGAATGGAAATCTTGATGAAGAGATTTATGTTGCTCAACCTGATGGTTTTTTAGTGAAAGGAAGAGAAGAAATGGTGTATAAGCTTCATAAAGCTTTGTATGGGCTAAAACAGGCCCCTAGAGCTTGGTACAGCAAAATTGATAGCCACTTTCACAATCAAGGCTTCAGGAGGAGTGAAAATGATGCAACTCTTTATGTAAAAAGGTTGTTGGATGGTGGTTCTTTAATTGTCTCTTTGTACGTTGATGACTTGCTAGTAACAAGCAATAATCCACAAGAAGTACAAAAACTTGTGGAGGACATGAAAAACCAATTTGAGATGTCTAGTTTAGGAGAAATGAACTACTTTCTAGGCTTGGAAGTGTATCAATCTGAGGATGGAGTTTTTCTGAATCAAGAGAAGTATGCTCGTGAGATTTTGAAGAAGTTTAGAATGGAAAGTTGCAAATCTGTCCCCACTCCTTTGGTGTCAAATTTGAAGCTGTCAAAGGAAGATGAAACTGAAAAAATTGATGCTTCTCTTTATAGAAGCTTGATTGGAAGTCTACTTTATCTTACTTCATCCAGACCTGACCTTATGTATGAGTTTAGGATAAACGAACTACTTTCTAGGCTTGGAAATGTATCAATCTGAGGATGGAATTTTTCTGAATCAAGAGAAGTATGCTCGTGAGATTTTGAAGAAGTTTAGAATGGAAAGTTGCAAATCTGTCCCCACTCATTTGGTGTCAAATTTGAAGTTGTCAAAGGAAGATGAAACTGAAAAAATTGATGCTTCTCTTTATAGAAGCTTGATTGGAAGTCTACTTTATCTTACTTCATCCAGACCTGACCTTATGTATGCAACAAGTCTACTCTCAAGATTTATGCAGAGTCCTACCAAGACACATTTTGCTGCAACAAAAAGAGTCCTTAGATATGTTAAGGGCACTACACAATTTGGAATATGGTATAAACGAAGTGAAAATGGAAGTTTGATAGGCTATGTTGATAGTGATTGAGCTGGAAATATTGATGACATGAAGAGTACTACAGGTTATGCTTTTTCCTTAGGCTCTGGCATGTTCTCATGGAACTTAAGGAAGCAAGAAATTGTAGCTCAATCTACTGTTGAAGCAGAGTATGTAGCAGCAGCTGCAGCAACAAACCAAGCTATTTGGTTGAGGAAAATCCTACTTGATTTGATAATACAACAGCTGGAAGCAACCTTGATTTATTGTGATAGCAAGTCAGCAATTGCTATTGCTGAAAATCCAGTTCAACATGGAAAGACCAAGCATATTCAAGTGAAGTTTCATGCTATACGCGAGGCTATAAAAAGTCAAGAGATCAAGCTCGCTCATTGTTGTTCGGACTCTCAAGTTTCTGATATATTGACCAAACCTCTTCCAAGAGTTAAGTTTGAAAGGTTTAGAAGGTTGTTTGGACTGTCCATCAAAAATCTCAAGGAGGAGTGTTAAAGCATGAGATTTGAGATGTTCAGCAACAGTATTTTGTGATCTTTTGTTTTATCTTTAGTTTTATTTTGCTGTCTAAGTTACCTCTGCATGAAGTATGGTGACCCATACTTATTGGAGTGGTTTAAGACTTTGTAATCATGGTTAGGTGACAGACCACCATGATGTCCTACCGTTTTTATATATTGTATCAGAAACAATATTTTGAAGTGAAATGAAAGTGATCTATGTTTCTGAATTTAAAAGAGACTAACATAATCCTCTAAAATTTTCAGTTACTTCATACATACACACACTCTTGGAGAATCAAGTATTTAACACATAATAATAATAAGGCAGTTACGATGTCAAATTTGAAAAGAATGACTTTTTATATGATAGAGTATTGTCTTGCTTTTGTATATGGTGAATGCAAGCCTTAAACCATGACTTGTTATCTGAAATTATTACTGTTGCTGACTTGCAGACTAACATTACCATGCCAACCTCCCTATGCTAAAAGACTTAAACCATAATTTTGGCACTCTTTTGAGGTAACTTAGATTTCATTTGCTTAGTTTACAAGTTTCTTTGATTAGTTTACAAAGCCAACCTCTCTGTTCTCTAGTTATCTTTTTATGGTGCTTTGGTTTGTGAATGAGGAATTGATTTGCTTCCTTAATTACTTTTATCATTTTGTCCCTAGAATAGGCTACATTTCGGTTTACATTTCTGAATTTTTCTCATTAATTGTAATTATTTGCTGTAATTACTTGTATAGGCTGTAATCTCTATTTATACAAGGAATAATAAAGAGAAAGGCATCAAGCCATTTTACATGACATTGTTGAGCAAATCAAATTTGTGCTTCCAGTTTGTAGATTGTTGAAACTGAAGTAGAGGTAGACATGTCCCTCAAGAATTGACTCTCCTCATCATTTTTATAAGCTTAACTGAAGCAAAAGTAACATTAATTTAGTCTCTTAGTTATAAAAACTAAAATATCAAGTTGGAGTTTTGATTACTGGTTAGCCTGAGTTTGTTTAGTGAAAAGGGTTTGAGTGATTAGTTTCTCAACTACTGTGTGAAAAAATATATTATGCCTATTATAAAAGGTAAATTTAATTATGAAAAGAAAAATACCATGAGAATAATAAATGTGCAATGTTAGTGTAAAACCATTTTAATAAGAAAAACTATTATAAAAGACCTAGATATTAATTAGCGGAAAAGATATATGCTATATGATAGAACGTTATAGCGTCGTTTGATCCATAGTCGACCCTACTTACTGAGATAAGACTTGTTGTTGTTGAGTGTAAAACGTTTTACACTAACATTCACTGTTTGCCATGTTGTCCATTTCACCAAATTATACTGATTAAATGGCACGGAACTTAAAAGTAAGGAGTTTATTTTATTAATTAATATGTGTAAATATGATTCTGGAGTCTGATTTTACCTTTGTTGGCATTTTGGTTCCAAAACTAGCTCCAAACTATACAAGGCTGTTGCAGTTGTGGGGTGCTTTATAATGCCTCACAATGTATTCTTGTTCAGTCAAGGCATGTTGACCATAGCAACAAAGGCCAAGTTAAAGAAGCTCTTAATCATTAACTACTCAATAAAATCCTAACATATGGAATGTTAGTGTAAAGGGAGTTTGTAAATTTATCAGTTGGCTTCATCATGCATTGAGTTGAAAAACGTAATAAATCTTGTTAATTTATATGTTTTTGAATTGAAATGTTCATCAGAAGCATCCACTTCTTCCTTGAATTGAAATTTAAGAAATTGGTTGTAAGATGCAGGGCTGTTAATTAAGGCGTGCGGAGATATTATAGGAATTTTTATTTCTTCTTTTTTCATAATTTGCATGCCATTGGAATATGGTTCCTTTTAGTAACTAATTGGCTATAAAGTCATTCTTACTTTCAAATGATGTTAACTAGTTTGCACATGAACCTTATTATATCATTTTATATTGCATAATTCTATCTTTGCTTTGATGATCTTTGCTATGATGATCACAGAAATGCGTTGTACATCGAAATACTTGGACAATCCAAGCAACTGGATCATCACCGGTAAACGCTGGCAATTCCACCTTCTTCGCAGCTAAGTGGAATTCATCTAACGACGAGGTGATCCAATTCTTCCCATTGTGCCATCAACTCAATATAATAGGTAGTGACATCTCTATCTCCTTATTTTAGCATGTCAGAATCGTGATTTGAGATCGAAAATTTGAGAAGAATTATGAATATTAAAATATGTACTTTGACAGCCTCCCAAACATCATTTGCAGTAGGCAAAAACATAAAAGGTTTTTTAATCGTTGATTTCATGTTACTAAGCAGCTAAGCAATAATAGAGAGTTATCAGATTTCTAAATCTTGTAATTTGTATCAGTTGTGGCAGACATTTGAACCTCTCTTGTGAGGAAACCATGTTTTTCCTTACCGTCTAGTATCAATCTTGTGATTTGGGACTATTCGACATAATTTTTTCAATTGAGTTTATGGATTTAAACCTTGAGGGCGTTAGAAGTTCCCTCATGGCCAAAAAAATTAGAAAAACCATTGTTAGATAAATCATTCCAGCCGCCACGACCGCCTGGGTTGCCGTCACTACCGCTTGGGCCGCTGCCACTGCCTAAACTAATAATGTCGGCGTTGTTCACTCTTCTGAGTTTTTACCCAACCATCGTCGTTGTTGTCGCCACGAGTTGCCTTCCATGGGGTCTTGTGTGCCATTAGGTAGATAAAAAAACAAGTCGGGTCGACTCTTTAGTTCAATTGGTTAGAGCGTGTGGCTGTTAAACCTTTTAGTTTTAGAGTCCCAAATCTCACTAGTTTGTGGAACCCTAACCAAAACCTCTGATACCATGAAGAAAGTAAAAAAGCAAAATACTTTCATATTTTATTACTACAGTCCTAAGCTGTTTATATAGGGAAAAAAATTACAATATTAATACTGAGTAGTAATGACATAATCATAAAATAAAAATAAACATAATAATATAAAATAACAGAGAATCAAATCTGATTTTCTTTGATTTTTCAACATAATGTAGATTTACGAATTGTTTAACAATAGTGTTGGTGGTCTAGTGGTTTGTTGGTGCGTGAAACGGTGCAAGTGGTAACCACCAAACCATTATAATTTTATCCGTTAAATATGAACGTATTTGTATATCTTTCGTGAACTGAATGGTTGAACTAAGAGTTGTATCCTTTCTTCAATTGATACATATGTTTCTATTAATTCTGCCATTTTGGACAAAATGAAGGACAAAAATTTGCCATTACTATCCGCTTTGTCTCATCCATTTTTTATGTTCTAAGTCATCCTATCATTCTCTAATGCATGAGTGAAGTGTAGGAAACATTCTTTTATAACATACTATTTAAATATACTCTTGAAGGTTTTTCACAGTACCTCGAAGGAGATTCGTTGTTCATCCCATGTGCATCAGATTGGTGGGACGAAGCAAACCTAAAGTCTAGGGTAACAACACACTTTTGAATTTTCTATATACAATCTTCATCAACAATTTCATTGTTAAAGTCTTGCAGTAATTGTCATCAACTCAATCCAACAGTTTGCACATGGAACTTATAGGCACGACAACAGAACCTACACTTGCAAGTGCTCGTTCAACTGCCCTGAGCTTGATGGAGAAAACCTACTTTTTTATTGATTTATATAACTTATTACACTCCGGTGCACAAAAATATATTTTTAATGAAATATAAGCAAAAGATAGTTGAAAAATTGATGTATTTGAATAAAAATTAAGACTAGATAGACTAATTTTTCAATTACCTTTTTATTTATATTTCATTTTTGAGTAATAATTCAAATAATAACACTTTCAGTTTAGAGAACTAAAGTTATTTTATTTTAGGGTGTGAATTCAAATAGTTATTCTATTTATATTATTTAAGTATTTTTCTTTCTCTGTGCCAATTATGGCAGTAGGTGAAGAGAGTGAGAAATCAGAAAATTAACTCGTAATCATAATCATGAGCACTAGATAACAAGTTTTATTGCATAATAAAATCTTCGCTTTGTAACCATAAAAAAGGTTACAAGATCATACACAATGATCAAGGCAACAGAACTACATCTTCTTTTGTTGCTTTCACTGATTCTCAAAGATTGGTTGGTGATGCTGCCAAAAATCAAGCTGCTTCAAATCCAGCCAACACTATCTTTGGTAACTTATTTTAATTTTTTTCTCTTGTATGGTTTACTTATATTTATTACATTTTATTCCTGTGTTTTCATTAGAACAAACAAAATTTGCATCACCATCATTTTTATTTTTTTAGATGCCAAGAGGTATAATGTTTTGGCCCTTTAAGGTCATTGCTGCTTCTGATGACAACCCCGTGATCCTTGTTAAGTACAAGGGTGAGGAGAAGCACTTTGTTGCCGAGGAAATATCATCTATGATCCTCACAAAGATGCATGAGATTGCAGAGAAAACTTTGGAGTCACCCGTTAAAAATGCAGTGATTACTATACCTGCATATTTCAATGATTCTCAATGAAAAAGCTACGAAAGACGCTGGTGTCATTGCTGGCCTCAATGTGATGCGGATAATCAATGAACAACCTGCTGCTGCACTTGCATATGGTCTTCAAAAGAGAGCTAATTGCTTTGAAGAGAAATATTTTCGTATTTGATCTTGGTGGTGGTACTTTTGATGTGTCTCTCCTTACAATTGAAGATGATCTCTTTGAGGTTAAAGCCACTGCTGGAGAGACTCACCTTGGAGGAGAGGACTTTGACAACATAATGGTTAACCACTTTGTGAAGGAGTTTAATAGATGGTATAGTGAAGATTGAATTTTATTGAATAAACCCCATTTTGATTGAAGGAATGATTACATTATTGTGCTCATGAATCAACTGTTGTATATAGGCACTAGGAGCTGATCATTTGAGTTAGTTAGCTTGTAACTAACAAAGCTAACAAACATAATCCTAATTGAATCTCCCTGATACATAGTAAGGATTTAACCAAGGGATGCAAAGTAAATCAAATATAAAATTGTTGCTTGTTGGTCAAGTAACTACTGATGAGCTAAGATTGATATTTCATCCTAATAGTGCCCCAAAAGTTGAAGGATGGTAGACATCTAGCAAACCAAGCATGGACTTGAAACTGGAAAAATGACTTGGATAAAGACCTTTGGTGAAGAAATCTGCAATCTGATCAGTGCTGGAGACAAGGAGTAGCTTCATGGTTCCATTGTTGGCTTTCGCTATAACAATATGACAATCAATGTCAAGATGTTTGGTTCTCTCATGAAAAACTGGATTGGCTGCTATATGAAGGGTGCTTCCATTGTCACAATAAATAGTTGGTGTCTTGATATAAGTAATCTTTAAGTCCTCAAAAAGATATACAAGCCACTGTAATTCACATGTTGCTATTGCCAGAGCCCTATATTCTGTTTCAGTTGATGACTTTGCCATAGTAGTTTGTTTCTTAGATTTCTAGCTAACAAGTGAATTTCCATTAAAAAAATAATATCCTGACATTGATCTTTGAGTAATCAGCATCACTAAAACCACTTAGTTGCACTTATGTTTTTCTAGGAAAGAACAATCCCTAACCTAATGCTTGTTTGAGATATCCAAGTACCCTTATTGCTGCTTGATGATGAATCATGGTTGGTTTGCTCGTGTATTAGCTAAATTGTTGTACAACAAATGTTATATGTGGTCTTGTTGTGTTGAGGTAAAGCAATCTTTCAATGAGTCTTCTATAACCAGTTTCATCTATTGGCTCAGATCCATCAATTTGTTGTAACCTAAGATTGAAATCTACAGGGGATGATGTTGGTTTTCCGTCACTGAAGCCTATGTTCGTAAGAAGATCCACACAATATTTCCTTTGACAAATGGATATCCTTATGTTGGATTGAGCCACCTCCAACCTAGGAAATACTTCAATTGACCAATATCCTTGATGCCAAAAGACCTATGTAAGACATTTTTAACGATGTTGAACTCCTCTAGATTGTTTACTACTAGTAACATGCCATCCATATAGATTGCCAGTGCTGTGAAGTATTGCTCCTTATGCTTGATGAATAATGAGTAATCTGAAGCTGTTTGTTTGTAACCAATTGATTTGAGAATTGGGAGAAGATTTTCATGTCTTCCAAGTATTGTTGTCCTGAAGTGCTTTTAATTCCTCTGTCATTGCCCTCCTCCAATTTTGTCTCTTTAGAGCCTCGTCATATGATTAAGGCTCAGTTTCCATGGATAAGGATAAACTGAATTTTTTTTTTGCAAACTTGAGAGATTAGTATAAGAAACAAAATTGGATAGAGAACCTGATGTTGGAAACATATTGCAATGATAATTGCTTAGTAAGGTGGAGGACTAGATGTCCTTGTTGACCTTCTAGGACCATCATTGTTAAGGGAAAAAGTAGGAGAATTAATGTTGTCATGAACATGTGGGGCTTGTGCAGGTGAGTTGACTTCATGAGGCTCATGAGCTTGTGCTAAATCTGGCTCAAGGGACCTGACTAGACTAGGCTCATGATCAAATTTTGTTGAGCCATGACTCTCTGCTTGGGCAGCAGGGCTGATAACATGGATTGGGATTTGATTATTGTTCCCACTAGGATGGTCAGTCTCAATACCCTCCCAATGAACATTAGAAGATAGATCTAAACTACCTTTATAAGGGAATATCAACTCCTCAAAAGTGACATTTCTTGAGACATAAGTTACCTTGTTATCCAAGTCATATAGCATAAAAGCTTTTGTTCCTGGTTTGAAACCCATAAAAATAGATTGTTCTAGCTCTGTGATCAAACATTAAACGACGAGAAACAAGAGTTGTTAGAAAAAACTTGAGTAGAAATTCTATTTATAATATACATAGCACGATCAATAGCATAATACCAAAAACTTTAGGGAGATTAGATTGAAAAAGAAGAGCACGAGTCACCCTAAGTATGTGTTGATGTTTTCTTTCAACCCTTCTATTTTGTTGAGGGTCTCCACACAACTTGTTTAATGGATAATGCCTTTAGAGAAGTAAATTAGGCGAAATGAACTCGGGTCCATTATCACTTCGCAACACCTTTAACTTAGCATTAAATTGGGTCGATATCATGTTAACAAAATTGCTAAGGTGATGTCTAGTTACAAATTTGTGCTTCATAAAAACAAACTATAGACATCTAGTGCAATCATCAAGAATAGTCAGAAAATATCTATGTTATGCTGAGATTGAATGTTAAAGGGACTCCATATATCAACATGGATCAGATCAAAAGCAAAACTAGGATTACGTATACGAACACAATGAGGTAATTTACTTTGTTTTTAGCAAAATGGATAATGTCACAAACATGCTTAGAAAAATTACTTAAAGGAAAACATCTATTCATAGTCAGAATACATTTGTTTGGTTCATGTCCTTATCTAAAATGCCAAATAGCTGATACAAGAATGATATGTATGCTATTTACATTGTTTTCAAAATGCCTATAATCTAGCTTAGACTCTTGGAGATAGTATAATCCATTTTGAAACTTAGTTGAACTGATCTTCCCCAAAGTCTTGTTGTCCTGTATAACACAAGCATTATTATGGAAAACAATGGAACATTGGAGGGATTTACAAAACTTGGCTATAGAAATTACATTAAAAGAAAATTGGGTCAAATATAGCACATCATGTAATCTTAATAGTCAGTAAATATGATGGATCCTAAATAATGTGCAATAGCTGAATCCCCATTTGGATAACTGACAGTAATATGATTGATTTTGAAAATTTTGGAATAAGAATTCAAATTAAAATAGATATGATATGTGGCACAAGAATCGAAAATCCAGGATTCATTTTGAGATCAAAATTTGAATAATGGTTAGTAGTTTTACCTACTAAATCGTTTGTTGGTGTCAATCCAGCTTGTGATGAAGACAACATATTGTTTGCAGAATGCTTTAATTCTAAGGTAGCTTGTTGAATCAAGGCCATGATGCTTTTCAATTGATCTTGAGAGAGAGGAGCTTGATCCTTGCTTCCATCATCTTATTCAGAATCTTAATCATCATCTTCCTTCCATCATTATGCTCCCCACAAGAATTATTTGAATAACTATTATTCTTTGGTTTTGGTGGAAAACCATGTTTTCTGTAACATACCTCAGCAGTATGTCCCAATTATCTACAACAAATGCAAGATTTACCTCCACTTTTACCTTTTCGTAGTATATTTTTCCGTTAGTAGCATTAGCAAATGTTCGAGCTGTGTTGGTGAAAATTGTTGTAAGACTTTAATAGTGAAGTTGTTGATGAAGATTATATGTAGCAAATTCCAAAGCGTGTTGTTACACTAGCCTTTAGGTTCGATTCGCCCCCAACAATCGGATGCAAATAGATAACCAGCGAATCCCCTTCAAGGTACTTTGGAAACCTTGATATGATTTGCACTATCACACCAAGAATATCTTTCAATAGTATGTTACAATATAATGTTACCTATTCTTTTCTCATGCATTAGAAAAGAATAAGTTGACTTAGTATATGAGAATGAGTGAAAGAAAATGGATGACAATTACTTGAATTCGTTATTTGCATTTTGTCCAAAGTGACCTTATTTATAGGAAAAATAATGTCACTTGGAAAAGAGTTGCAATTCTTCTTCTGCCACTGTTTACGAAGGGCTATATACATATACAATTCAATTATTTACTAAAGCATTGCACTTGTCTGGTGGCAAAACAATGCCTCTGTTTCGCGAGCAGGTCCTTGGTTCAAATCTAACAGATGTGACTTTTCATTTTTATTTAAAAGTTGCACCAATTGAACCAACAATTAAATAATGTCAATTACCACCAATTATACATATTTCAGATAATGGTATCTTACTATTTGAACCACTACTTAGTAAGCTATGGGTTCCACTTATCCCTATGACACATTTGTTAAGGCCTTGTGTCATGTACCCTTTTCATGAGAATTTAAGAGTCAAGCCCTTTAACTCTTCGAAGCGGCCTCATTTCATCCTCACATAGGTAGACTATATCAGAAATACACCTATAATATGTATTTCAGCAAATTTATGTTATATGTCTATTAAGAGTAAAACTCAACCTTCCAAATTTACACTTATGGTCCAAGTACTTTCAATCTTTGGGATATATATATTCAAGTACTTGCAATCATTCTAATAGTGTACTTTTATCATTGAACTCAAGACTTGATGTTACTCAAGTGTGAGTCGATTTTCCACCATTGATGATTACTTAGATATGGGCTTGAGTCCCATCCCCAATGATGTCTTCAACACCATGTCCCTTGTCAGACCTTTCGTCAAAGGATCTGCAAGATTCTTTTCAGTTCTTACAAACACTATGGATATTACTCCATTTAAAATTAAATACTTTACATAGCTATGTCTTAGACCAATATGTCTAGATTTTCCATTATATACTTGGCTAAATGCTTTGGATAGTGTGGATTGACTATCGCAATGTATGGATACTGGTGCCATTGGCTTTGGCCAAATTGGTATCTCATACAACAAATTTCTTAGCCATTCTGCCTCTTTACTGCCTGCAGCTAGGGCAATGAATTATGCAGCCATGGTGGAGTCGGCAATGCAAGTTTGTTTCTTTGATCCCCAAGAAACTGCACCTCCACCAAGGTTGAAGATCCATCCACTTGTGGAAGCATGATCCTCAACATAAGTTACCCAACTGACATCTGTATATCCTTCCAAAACTGAAGGATATCCACTATAGACTAAACTATAGTTAATTGTTCCTTTCAAATATTTTAATACCCTATTAACAGTCTGCCAATGTTCTTTACTTGGATTGCTAGTATACCGACTTAATCTGCCTACAGCAAATGCTATGTCAGGTCTGGTACAGGTCATGGCATACATCAAGCATCCAATTACCTTTGAATAATCTAGTTATGCCACAGGGCATCCTTTATGTGGTTGTAAACTAATATTTTGATCAAATGGAGTAGTAACAGGTTTGCAATCAAATTGATCAAATTTCTTTAGCACTTTCTCAATATAATGAGATTGAGATAAACCAATGTTTACTCCATCTCTAATGATTTTAATTCCTAAAATCACATTTGCTTCACCTAAATCTTTCATATCAAAATTTTTTGATAAGAAAGTTTTAGTTTTCTCCACCTCATCTAAATTGGTGCCAAAGATTAACATATCATCCACATATAAACAAATCATAACACCATTTCCATTATGAAATTTA
>NC_021162.2:20983989-20986922 GCF_000331145.2 Cicer arietinum | reverse complement strand
CCTTTGGCAACAAGTCTAGCTTTGAATTTATCAATGGTACCATCAACTTTCATTTTCTTCTTAAAGATCCATTTACAACCTATTGGTTTGGATCCAGGTGGGAGGTCTACCAATTTCCAAGTTTTATTCCCCATGATTGAGTCCATTTCCTCTTGGATGGCTTCTTTCCAAAAGGAAGAGTCTTGAGACTTTCTTGTCTCTTCATATGTGTTTGGGTCACTCTCTAAATTGTAGCAAATTGGTCCATAACTGTTACTGGAATCATTTGTACCTTCTACAAGGAACATAAAGAAGTCTAGGCCATAATCTTTTTCTTTTCTGGCTCTTTTACTTCTTCTGGGTTCTGAACTTGTCAAAGTATCATTATTAAATACATTATTTTCTAAGCTTTGTACATTAGAACATAAAGTTTCCTTGGGATGTGGAATTGAGTTAAATCTATTTTCTTGAAAAATTGCATCTATTGACTCAATCACTGTGTTAATAGGATATGAGTCATTAGATTCAACAACCATGAATCTATAGGCCTTGCTATTTTCAGCATAGCCCAGAAATACACTTTCAATTCCTCTTTCTCCCAATTTCTTTCTTTTTGGTTCAGGAACCTTAACAATTGCTCTACATCCCCAAACTTTTATATAGTTAAGATTGAGTTTTCTTTTCTTCCAGAGTTCATACGGGGTTATCTTGTTCCTTTTATATATTGGGAACTCTATTTAGCAAATAACATGCAGTTAGCATGGCTTCACCCTAATAACCTTTAGATAAACCAGAATAGGATAACATGACATTTACCATTTCTTCTAATACCCTATTTTTCCTTTCTGCAATTTCATTTTGTTGTGGGGAATATGGTGCAGTTGTTTGATGCACAATACCGGTGGACTCGAAATACTCAGGATGATAGAACTGTCATCCCCTATCACTTCTAAAACACTTAATAAAAGTTTCATGTTGAAGTTCTACTTGTGCTTTAAATATTTTAAATTTGTCTAAAACTTCATTCTTAGAGTGCATTAAATAAACATAACAAAATCTAGAGTAATCATCAATAAAAGTGACAAAATACTTTTTACCACCAATTGTAGGCCAACCATGTAAATCGCATACATCATAGTGAATTAAATCTAATACCTTAGAACTTCTTTCAACACTTTTAAAAGGTTGTCTTGTAATTTTAGTTAGCATGCAAGTAGTACATGAATTTGAATTTTTATCAAAAGTCGGAATTAAATTTGATTTCATCATATCATTCAATTTTCTAAAGTTAATATGTCCTAGTCGCATATGCCATAAATCACAAGACTCAACAATATAAGCAGAAATCATATTATTATTACAGTTACTAATAATATTACATTTGATCATATTCTCACAAAGGTAACCCTTCTCTACAAACATACCACCTTTAGAGAGAATAAATTTATCTCCCTCAAATACACTTTTGAAACCAAACTTATTAAGTAAAGGTACAGAAATCAAGTTCTTCCTAACATCAGGAACATAAAATACATCTTTAAGAGTAAGTACTTTTCCAGAAGTGAATTCAATCTCCACTGTTCCTTTTCCTTTGACTTGGACAGTTGAGGCATTTCCCATGTACAAAATACTTCCATCTTCTTCATCAATGGTCTTAAATAGTTCTTTGTTTTTGCACACATGGCGGGTAGCACCAGAGTCTATCCACCAAGATTCAACATCTTCAATCATGTTGAGTTCAGAAATGACAGCAACAAGATCATCTTTTGTTGCACTTGAATTCTTCTCTTTGTTCTTCTTTTTCAAGAACCTGCACTCATTTTTAAAGTGTCCTGGTTTTCCACAATGATAAAAACTTCCTTTTCTTTTCTTTTGTTGTTCATTATTACCATTGTGTTTTTCATGAGATTTATCAAAATCTCAATTTCTTTTCTTAAAAGATTTGCTTGAATTTCCTTCCTCCATTACATGGACATTTTCATGAGAAAATTGGTTTTTAGTATCCTCTTGTTTACGATACTCTTCTTCTAAACGAAGGTGATTACCCAATTGCTCAAGTGATATGTCCTCTTTCTTATGTTTCATAGATTTTTTGAAATCTTTCCAAGAAGGTGGAAGTTTGTCTATTATGGAGGATACAATAATGGTTTCATCCATGTGCATCTTATGTTGTTTGTAGTTATTAAGAATACGTTCAATTTCATGCATTTGTTCCATTACTGATTTACTATCAACCATTTTATAATTATTAAATTGAGAAACAAAAAACTTCTTCCTTGTAGCGTCTTTTTGCATGTATCTTGACTCTAATTTCTCCCATAGTTCCTTTGCAGAGATGCTACTTTGATATATATCGAACAAGGAGTCATGCATTCCGTTGAGAATATGACCCATGCATATATAGTCATCATTGTCCCACTTCTGCATTTCTCTTGTTTCTGCTAATGTTTCCATTTCCTTCTCCAGCGGTCTTGTGGTGTTCAGAACATACACCACCTTCAGAGTTGTTAGAAGGAATTTCATCTTTTTCTGCCAACGAATAAAATTTCCTCCATCAAATTTCTCCAACTTCACAAAATTAGAAGTCATTTCTTTGAGTGATGCAGCCATTGATTGAAAATAATATCGAACCTAAAGATTGTTGGATCTGTGTTGGTGACAATTGCTGCAAGACTTTAATAGTGAAGTTGTTGATGAAGATTATATGTAGCAAATTCCAAAGCGTGTTGTTACACTAGCCTTTAGGTTCGATTCGCCCCCACCAATCGGATGCAAATGAGATAACCAGTGAATCCCCTTCAGGGTACTTTGGAAACCTTGATATGATTTGCACTATCACACCAAAAATATCTTTCAATAGTATGTTACAAAATAATGTTACCTATTCTTTTCTCATGCATTAGATAAGAATAAGTTGACATAGTATATGAGAATGAGTGAAAGAAAATGGATGG
>NC_021162.2:20983606-20983922 GCF_000331145.2 Cicer arietinum | reverse complement strand
TGCAATTCTTTTTCTGCCACTGTTTACAAAGGGCTATATACATATAATGTTCAGTCATTTACTGAAGTATTGCACTGGTGTCAAAACAATGCTTCTGTTTCGCGAGCAGGTCCTGGGTTCGAATCCAACATATGTGACTTTTCAATTTTATTTAAAAGTTGCGCCTTTTCAAAATTTAACTTATGCAAAATGTAACACATGTAGGAATTGAACACACGACATACCAAATTTACTTATAAAACACCATCAATTGAACCAACAATTAAATCATATCAATTACCACCAATTATACATACATATATTATCCAATATTTTG
>NC_021162.2:20903718-20982221 GCF_000331145.2 Cicer arietinum | reverse complement strand
TTTCTCTTGTTTCTGCTAATGTTTCCACTTCCTTCTCCAGCGGTCTTGTGGTGTTCAGAACATACACCACCTTCAGAGTTGTTAGAAGGAATTTCATCTTTTTCTGCCAACGAATAAAATTTCCTCCATCAAATTTCTCCAACTTCACAAAATTAGAAGTCATTTCTTTGAGTGATGCAGCCATTGATTGAAAATAATATCGAACCTAAAGATTGTTGGAGCCGTGTTGGTGAAAATTGCTGCAAGACTTTAATAGTGAAGTTGTTGATGAAGATTATATGTAGCAAATTCCAAAGCGTGTTGTTACCCTAGCCTTTAGGTTCGATTCGCCCCCACCAATCGGATGCAAATGAGATAACCAGTGAATCCCCTTCAGGGTACTTTGGAAACCTTGATATGATTTGCACTATCACACCAAAAATATCTTTCAATAGTATGTTACAAAATAATGTTACCTATTCTTTTCTCATGCATTAGATAAGAATAAGTTGACATAGTATATGAGAATGAGTGAAAGAAAATGGATGGAAATTACTTGAATTCGTTGTTTGCATTTTGTCCAAAGTGACCTTATTTATAGGAAAAATAATGTCACTTGGGAAAGAGGAGTTTAAATTCTTTTTCTGCCACTGTTTACAAAGGGCTATATACATATAATGTTCAGTCATTTACTGAAGTATTGCACTGGTGGCAAAACAATGCTTCTGTTTCGCGAGCAGGTCCTGGGTTCGAATCCAACATATGTGACTTTTCAATTTTATTTAAAAGTTGCGCCTTTTCAAAATTTAACTTATGCAAAATGTAACACATGTAGGAATTGAACACACGACATACCAAATTTACTTATAAAACACCATCAATTGAACCAACAATTAAATCATATCAATTACCACCAATTATACATACATATATTATCCAATATTTTGAAAATATCTCACAGCAAATACATTGGAATATGAATTTTCATTGGTATTACCATGTTGTCTTTCTTGTTGTAACATTAAAGAAAGTACTTTATTTATATTTGGTAAGGGTTCCATTAAAAAAACCTAAGATTTTTACAACTTCAAATTGTTTATTTAGGGCAGTAAAAAAAGTTATTATTCTATCTTCTTTTGTATATTTTGCAAGATCACAAGTACATTGATGAATAGGTCTTAAATTGTCTAATTCCTCCCAAATCACAGTAAGAAAAGTAAAATAATCAGAAATAGTTAATTCACCTTGTTTAAGAGAATGTATATCTTTTGTAGTTCTAAAATCCTAATCAAATCACTTGGATGAATGTAATAAGGGTTGTGATTGTTTTGCGCATGGTCAAGGTTACCTTGGTTCGAATTGTTATTGT
This sequence comes from Cicer arietinum, assembly GCF_000331145.2. NCBI lineage: Eukaryota > Viridiplantae > Streptophyta > Magnoliopsida > Fabales > Fabaceae > Cicer > Cicer arietinum. Next base: position 20,980,873 of record NC_021162.2, on the reverse strand, counting down.
TGTTGTTGTTGTTATGTATAACCATTGTTGAAAGAATGAAAAAAAACAGTCAAGAAGATGATCAAGAGTCGTAAACAGGAGATCTAATACCATAATAGATGGTATACTTAAGATTTAATTTTATTGAATAAACCTCATACTTATTGAGTGAATGATTACATTCTTGTGCTCATGAATCGGCTGCTCTTTGCGAGTTGATAATCCAAGTAGTACTTTAATTGGAATAGGACTCAATCGTAGGTCTTACTTGTTTAAAATAAAAAGAGGAAGAAGAGAAACAATCACTCTAGGGTTTCATAACATAGAATGAACCAAACTAAAGTTAATAGAGTTACAATGAGTATACATATAAAAGAATAGAATTGTCTAAAATACCATTACTACTAATATATAATAATATTATCTAACATCTTCCCTCAAACTCACGATGCATTAACATGGAGCATCGAGAGTTTGTCAACTAAAAAACGAAAACGTTTAATAGAATGCATCTTTGTGAACAAATCAGCAATCTGTAAAGAAGACGAGACAAACGGTAGAGTAATTGTTCCATGCTGAAGATGATGACGAGTTTTGATCTTGTATACCCAATGAGACCCAATAGCACGTTTTCTAGGAGGAAGATGTACTAATTCCCAAGTATTGGTTTTGGGCAATGCATATAGTTCTTTTGTCATAGCATGCTGCCAAAGAGGATCAAGAACATACTCTTTATTGGAAGAAGGCTCAGACAAAGTTGACGAAAGAGGTAACGAGGAGGATCAACAATTGCAGAAGGTGGTTGGACAGCCGGGGGGACAAGAGGGATGTCACCAAAGAAGAAGCAACAATCAAAGAGAAGAACCAACAAAGAGAGAAGCAACGAAAGAAGAAGCAGAAGCCAAAGAGAGGATCATTAGCTATACCAAACAATCACAATAAAGAGAGAAACCAAACCAACAAGAAATCATATCAAATAGTCACAATCAAGAGAATAACCAAGCCAACAAAAAATCAAACCAAAAAAGGAGCGATCAAAAAAAGGAGCAACAACCATATCAAAATCAACAGATAGGAACAAACAAAGAAGTAGCACCACGAAACCAAATCAAAACAAACCAAACCAAATAGAACCAAACAAAACTAAATCATATCAAACCAAACTAAACTACACCAAATCAAACTAAACAAAGAGAGAAGTAACCAAATAGATGAACAACATGAGAGAAGAGCAAACAAATAGAACAATCAATATGGAGAGAAGCAACAAAGCAAATCACTAGAGAGATGAGCAATCAAACAGAAGAAGCAACCAAATAGATAGGAGAGACGAACAATTAAATTACCAATCAAATCAGCAAAGAACCACAACAATTGAAAGCATGTGAACCAAACCAAAATCAACTCCTTAATACTGATCATAACAAACAAGCAGTTTTTTTGTTGTTGAAGTTATTCTGCAATATCAGATATTTGGGAAGCAGACTCAGATGAGTATACAGAACCAGACTAGAGCCAATGGAAAAAGGAGCAGAAGCAACAACATTGTACGATGGCCCCCTAAAATTCTTCTTATGTGTTCTCCCCAATTTCGGACAATGTGTTTTCCAATGTGCTTGAAGAGAATCATCCTTAGCACCAGCCATAACAAATAATGACAAGAAAATACGAAAAACACAATCACTGAGACAAAATAAATTAAGGATAATCTGATGTTGTGCGAGCCCGATTTCTCCCCTTATAGACGTCGTTTTACCGATCCGACCGTTGAAGACGAAGACCTGAATGTTGAAAATCTGCTGTCCAAAAATCAGCCAAATCCAACGGTTAACGAATGCGCAATCAATGTTTTTGTGAGACTAATTTAACAAAATCGGGAACATGGTTACTTTTCTCTTTTCTCTTTTGGTTGTTGTCTTTTCTATCAAAATAGTCTCTCTCTTCTCTACGGTAGATCCCAAAATCAACCAAAGCTCTTTGATACCATGTTAACAATAAAAAGAGGAAGAAGAGAAACAACCATTTTAGGGTTTCATAACATAGAATGAACCAAACTAAAGTTAATAGGGTTACAATGAGTATACATATAAAAGAATAGAATTATCTAAAATACTCTTACTACTAATATATAATAATATTATCTTAGAGTCTTACTATTGTAGAACCAGTTGAAAGTTTATCTACTACTTATGTCTACTATATATCTAAATCTAAGAATAGCAAATACTACCCAAAAATTTAAATTAACATCACTTATAAAATTCACATAATCTCTTTTACGTGTAAATATATATAATTTTAATATTTTACTTTTTATTTTTTTTTATTATTTTTTCTCTTTTCTATTTTTCTCTCTCTTACTTTTCCATTTTATTTTATTTTTTTTTCTTTTCAAACTTTTCTTATATATTTTATTTTTTCTTTTTCAATTATAGTTTGTTAAAAGTTCAACAAATTATCATTGACAAAAGGTGAAATATGTCGATTTAGTTCAATTTTTAAGAGAAAAAAAAATCATAACCAATTTAAAATAAGTAGTTTGGTACAGATTTTACAATATTTTTTCAAAAATACAAATGCAACCAAATTTATGGAGAATATTTTTTTGTATAAATCATAAATATTAGTCATTTTAATTAGTCTTCAATCTTGGTTAATGTGACTTCTCACGAATCTGGATATTCAAGGATTGTTCATGAGAACTTTGTCTTTCAAGATCACTTTTCCAGCTCTCTTATTGATTGTTGATAATCTCTTTTGCTGTGATCTGAAAAAGCAATCTCAGTGTGTTAACCAAGTGTTATTGAGAGTTCTTTTGTATATCAAGAATATTCAAAGTGTTTATCAGATTGTTATTGAAAGAATGATTGAAGACAGTTTATATAGTTTCTGAAAAACATATTAATCAATCGATTTGCCAATCGATTTCATAAAGTAATAAAACCCGTCTAATCGATTTGCCAATCGATTATCGTGTGTCTTGTTTTTCTTGAATCTTGAAACTATATAAGCCAATCGATTTACCAATCGATTCTTTAAACAACATTTTTCAGTGATTATGCTAAGACTTATATGCATCGATTTCGTAATCGATTGCAGATGTTATGTTCAAAATAAAACACATACCAATCGATTTCATAATCGATTTATTAAGTCTTTATAATCGATTAACAAATACTCAGAATCGATTTGGCCACAAGCTCAGAGTTCACTGAGTTTTCAAAAGTTCTTTCAATCGATTTGCCAATCGATTATCGTGTGTCTTGTTTTTCTTGAATCTTGAAACTATATAAGCCAATCGATTTACCAATCGATTCTTTAAACAACATTTTTCAGTGATTATGCTAAGACTTATATGCATCGATTTCGTAATCGATTGCAGATGTTATGTTCAAAATAAAACACATACCAATCGATTTCATAATCGATTTATTAAGTCTTTATAATCGATTAACAAATACTCAGAATCGATTTGGCCACAAGCTCAGAGTTCACTGAGTTTTCAAAAGTTCTTTCAATCGATTTGCCAATCGATTGTGTTTAAGTCAGTGACTCAGCTATTTTGATGTTAATCGACGTGTCAATCGATTTGTATGTATTTGTCTGAAAAGATCTTACCTGGTGTTTAGTTCAATCGATTTCCCAATCGATTGCAACCAAACTTAACTTGATTGAAATTTTACACAATAGATTGTCCAATCGATTGTTTTGTCACAGTGAAAGTTATTTTGCAAATGATATTTAAGCAATCGATTACCCTCAAAACTGGGGTGTCACTGTGACTTGTCCAATCGATTTCCCAATCGATTTACTTCAGTCAAAAATCAACTTTTGTTGATTTCTTGTGTTCCAAGCAATATATTCCAAGTGTGTAGGATTGGATTGTTGTTCCTGAAATCTTGCTCAATTCAAATATTAGATTTATCATGTGGTGTATGAACATTGTATGTTTGTTAATTATGTCAAAATTTAGGATTCAAAGGACTAAAGTCCAACAGATGAATCGATTAATTAAAACAAGTATGTATTTTATTAATAATGTGTTTTTAAAATGTCTCGTGCATAAAAAAAATAATTAAAAAATATTATATATAATATATTAATTATAATTTTGTGCAATAGTGAAGTTAGCTTAATTTTTTGAGCGGGGCAACCACATGTCTCAATATCAATCTGAGTTTTGCTCATTGAAAAGACAACATTATTTTTATAATAATAGAGCAAACTTAATAGTTTAAGTAAAAAGTCGTTTTGTTTCCGAATTTGTCAATCATCATCGTTATAGTCACCAACTAAATCTATCAAAATTATAATAACTTCTTTGATCTATTTTTCTTTAAGGAATAGTTATCAAATGTGTCTTTTTGTTTGAATTATACACATAAAAAAATGTTTGATATTGATTAATTAGTTAAAAGAAAATATTTTACGCATCAAATATCAAAAAGAAAAAAAATGCATTTAGTATTGTGTCCTTAGAATATCTTCTTGATAAAATATTGGATTTTTTTTACTTAACTTGATAAACATTTGATGAAAATTATAATACATTTATTATAATATACTATATAAACTATATACGAAAGAAATGTTTTTTATGTTTGTGTTAATTAAAAGATGGTGATTTATAAATTAATTAGTTATTAAAAAAATATATATTTCATTAATAATTTGTATCTTAAATATCTCCAACTTAAATATTTTATCAAAATTATAATACCCTCGTTAAAAAAACACACTTTTTATCACAAATTATAGCTTTTTTACATACAATTTTTTTTGATGGATTATAATCGACCAGTTTGGTTTGAACATTAAGAGAAAATTCATAACTCATTAAAAATAAGTGATTTGGTTCCAATTTGTAATAATTTCGTACAAAATTCGAGCAAAACTAAACTTATGAAGAATATTTTTATATAAATTAATTAAGAGATTTTTTTTAATGAATTATATACGAGATAAATATTAGTCATTTGTTAATTTATTAAGGTAAATTACACTCAATTTTAGAGATGTCAAAACGGGCTATCCGCCCATATAGGGTCGGCCCTAATGAGTTGCGGGTTTTTTTGGATTGGTCTAAAATAACATGTTTTAATATGGCCCAATAAAATACTACTCGAGCTTGGCCCTAGACAGATTGCGGGCTGAACGGGTAACCCGTATATTTTTTATAATATTTTTTACTATTATATTTTAATTTTTTTGCGACTCTTTTAATTTAAATTTTTTTTTATAGTATACTACTTATGCATTAAATATGAATCAATTTTAATATCCATTTTCTTTCATGCACATTTAAAAATTGTTATGGCTTACTCTTTATATACAAATTAAGTTTGGATTTTTCAATTAACACAAACTTAATTCAAATTTTTCAAACAACATATTATCAAAACAATACACAAATTAAAATAAGTTCAAAATGTCCAAAAGTTAGAGATATTATCTAGCATAACACAAATGAATTTAGATTTATCTAACATAACCTAAACTCAAACTAAATTCAAATAGAGTGTTAAATAGTTCTAATATGACTCTATAGTAAGTGTTTTTAGATTTCTTGAGCAATATTCGTATTTTTCAAAGTGTTGCATGATTGTCCACTTAGAAAAATAAATAAAAAATACTATTGTTAAAAATATATAACCAATATTCTATCACAATATATATATATATATATAATCAACTAAAGTTTGTTGAATTTCTTTTGGACCTTTTTTTATGTGAATTAGTTTTTTTTTTTTTAAATTGGTTATGCGGGTTGTGAGCTACCCGGTATCCATACAAGCTTTCGAATGAGTAACGAGTTTATTCGGACTAGGCTAAAAAATCTTGAAAAAATTCGAGCTAAAATTAGAGAATTGTACCGTGCACCCCTTAGTTTTACCTCCCACCCCCATTCATATGGAAAATACCATTTTTCCCCTAGTGTTATCTATAAAAACCGCCAAAAAAATTCACTTTCCTTTTTTCACCCATTTCATTCGAAAGTTTAAAATATCCGAATCTGAAATTGTCAAAACTTCAAAAATTTGAAACCTTAGAAATTGAAAAGTAAGAATAACCTTTGAAAATTTCAAACTTTCGAATCAATATTTTTTCAAATTTTTGAAAGTTTCTTTGATAATGAAAGTTTTGAAGTACATTTTTCCCAACATTTCTGAAACTTTCGCAAGTTTCATTCAACATCAAGGTTTCGAAATGAAGAAACTTTTGAAACTTTCCAACAATATGAAAATTTCGAAAAGAAAAAATCCAGAAATACATGGAAAGTTTCGAAACTTTAGAATGCATGGAAAGTTTCAAAACTTTGGAATGCATGGAAAGTTTCGAAGAAGCTGATTTAGAACTTTGGCATTCAATGAAACTTTCGAAACATGTTTCGAAAGTTTGGCAATCTAAAAGTTCTGAAATGCATTTTTTTTTAAAGTTTTTTTCCATTTTTTTTAATATTGATATATTGCAGTGCCTAGAATGAGAGGTGCATTTGGCCAAATTATTCGCAACTTGATAGGTGATAGAGGTGATGGTGCAGAGAGAATTCCACCAACAACATCAAACAGACGACGGAACGAAGCAAATCGTCTAATTAGGTAGCGTCGTCGAAGACAAGATGTCTAGGATGATGTCGTTGAGCCAACTGAGAATTCACATATGGAAGAGGATGTCCCTGAGCCTCCACATATGGAGCAGGCGGAGGAACAGTATGATGCACATGGTTCCGATATTGATGATGTTGCTGATACTCATGAGCATGATCAGCAAACTGAATTTCCTAGGGGACCGATGGTGACACATGTGTTGACACAGTATCAGCACCACGAAGCTCGGAGGCTATGTGAAGGAGAGGTATATGTTAATTAATTTTAATATAAACTTATTTAATTAATTGTTTATTTAAATTTATTTAATTTAAGTTTATTTAAGTATGTTTATTTGATTTAAGTTTATTTAATTAGTTTTTTATTTAATTTAAGTTTATTTAATTAATTGTTTATTTAAATTTATTTAATTTAAGTTTGTTTAATTATGTTTATTTAATTTGATTTTATTTAATTAATTGTTTATTTAAATTTATTTAATTAATTGTTTATTTAAGTTTATTTAATTTAAGTTTATTTAAAGAAGTTTGCCGAAGTTCCTGTGCCAGATCTAGTAGAGCATTGGATTCGGGAATCTGGGCTGCGACATCTGTCTTCAGCCTACCTCACTATGGCTGATGCTGATCTGATATCCGCATTTGTTAAAAGATGGCACATGGAGACTATCTCATTTCATTTTCCAGTTGGAGAGATGTCTATCACTTTAGACGAAGTTGCGACTCTCCTTCACATCTAACTCCATGGTAAATTTTTTATGCACTTGTGAATATGAACACTAATAATGCTACAAGAGCTGCAAATGAGTACTTAGGTGGAATATGAGAGGAAGCACTAGCTGAGATTAATTATAATAAATGTGCCTAATACAGATTGCAATGGTTGTGTGATTTATATAGTCGTCTCATACAAACTAACCAGTTTGAGTGTGTAGCTAGAACGTATCTTTTGCATTTAGTTGGCAGCATTATTTTCGCTGATAAAACACATGTAGGCGAAATACATTAATTTATTTATTGATTTAGATCGTTGTCGAGACTATTCGTGGGCTACCGCGACATTCGTTTTCCTTTAGGACAATCTGGGAGATGGAGTTGTCCACGACACTCGACAGTTGGGAGGTTACATGATCCTATTACAGGTATATCATTTATATTAAGTTGTGTCATTTATTTATTTAATTATTTATTTATTAAGTTGTGTTATTTTATGATGTTACTTATGTTGCAGTGTTGGATTTACGAGCACTTCCCTAGGATCTATAAGCGGGGCGATAGAGGAACGGTTCCTGCACATCTTTTAAGAGCATGTAGGTGGACTGCAAAATATGATGTTGAAGGCTGATTGATGACATATCGTCAGAGCTTGATGCTCGAGGATGTAGTTTTGAAACCATATGATGATGATCGAGCTAATCATCCGTTTGTATCGATTTCAATGTTCTCTGGATATATTCGATATGGTCGAGTCTCAATCCCATATTTACTAGAGAGATGTCTTCGATAGTTTGGTCGTATTCAATGAATTTCGCGTGATGTTCCTCCGATGTCGAACAATATAGATTGAGTTTGGCATACTACTATGAAATCATCTGTATCGGCTTTTCGGAGGCTATATCCTGTTGCGACTTTTCCTGGAGTGGTCACTGTAGACTACTATGATGGTACATGAGTGTTTCACATCCTCTGACCCTCCCTCCATCTACTATTGCACCTTCGAGCCCACCTACTGTTGCTGCACATCCTGGTCAAATACAACTTCACGCACCTTTTCCCTAAATATCTATTGACCAACAATATTGTGTTTCTTCATGTACGCGTTTATTGCTTTCAACTCTTCTGAAAAGTCATAATTTGATAAAGATTATTCATCCTCCAATTCATGCTCAATGCTTAACTTTCTCCAAAAAACATGAATGCTAAGTAAAGGGATAACATTACTAGATATCTGCAACTTTGCCAACTCACAAGCACATGGTAATCCATGAGTTGTTCTGATTGAGCAACCACATTTTGTTTTGTCAGTACCTACAATATTCACCCTCTACAACTGTTTGTCAATTTTTTAAAAACATTTCCTTGAAACACAATGACGTAGACTTTGAAAAATTGGTGAGTTATACTCGTGCTCAACATCCTTGATGGTTTTCTGAAAAGAAGATTGAATGATACATATTTGGTTCTTCAACATCATATTCACATCATCCCAACTTTTACACAAATCACCAAAACTAATTTGCAGCATGTTTTTCAATCTCCAATGAGCAGATTCAACTCTACAAATAAATTAAATAACACAAATTTAAACAAACCACATTAACTATTAAATCATATTTTCTAAAACAAAACAAATCAAAACAAATCATTATTTAAAAATACCTGTTAGATGTTTTATTCCCCAAATGCATCACTCTATTGGTCCAAACCTTGACAAATCTTTCTTTGTAAGGTGTTAACCATGAATCTTTCACATAATCAACAAAAATAATAATATCGGCACATACTAGCTCAAAGTGTTGCAAGTGATGATCATACTCCTCCACACTAGTCGAATATACAATTTTTTTCCATTAATCCATTACTTCTTCTTGTCTATCCTTTTTCACATATTGTTTGCATCTTTCCCCAACACTTTTTTTAATATGAAAACAACATAGAAAATGTATTGAAGTAGGAAACATAACACTGATCGCATTCATCATGACAAGATCTCTATCGGTCACAATAACTTTAGAAATTAAAGTCTCAGATTTGAACAATTGTCGTACCTTTTCAAATGTCCAGATGAAGTTATCTTGTCGCTCTTGTTCCAAAATTAGCAAACCCAACCGAAAATGTCAAACTAGTAGATGTGACACCGACAATTTCAAGTAATGCTAACTGATATCTATTTGTTTTGTATGTGCTATCACATATAAAAAAAACGAAATGTGTTTAACAACTTTATACAATCAGTATGCGTACAAAATATATCTCTCAAAACATCTGAATTATCACGTCTTCTTATCCAACGTACATAATTTTTTTGTTGTATTAACTTCAACAGATGTTGCATTTATGTGTACGAACCTCTCAATGATGATTGATAAGTACTCATTGCTTTATATATTTGACTGAGAATTGTGAGATTAACTTTATTTCTCTCTTTCAAAGCATTTAACATGAATCTGGGTGCAAACTTATACTTTGTCATGTCATTGACAAATTTCCTCTCTTATTTGTTTAAACGCCCCAAATAAGAATGACCGGTTACAATATCAAGTAAAGCATGATTGTGTTTTCCACCATGAACACTAATTTTTCATCCTTCACCGACACTTAACGGTATACATCTGAGAGTAAACGAGCAGTTTTCTTTATGAGAATAAGTTACAGTTGATTTTGATTTTGATTTATATTTTCCACCTCTTTCGCATCCCAAAATCAATTTGTCTTTTCTTCCCTTTTTCCGGTTGCTTTATCTAATCGAATGGTAACAATTAAAATTCTATTTTGCCTTCCAATGGTTTTTGTCCATTCAAATACAGCTTCTCGAGAGAGAAATACCTACAAAATATGTTTCAAATAAAACATCAAATATATTGATATAATAAAAATTTGATCGGTGATGGATTATCAGTAATAGTAATACCTGATGGTGATGAATTTTTCTGTAGAATCTATAACCGTTCTTTAAGCAGGAACCTCAACTCTACTCATACCTAATTTCAAAAATAGTAATAAATTTAATTAATAATATTATTATAATTTTTTTTAAATATATTTTTAACTATAACATACGTTAGTAAATTAAAAAAAATTGAAAAACCTTCGAAAGTTTCAAACTTTTTGAACCTTTTGAAATTGAGTTACTTTGAATGTTTGAAATTTTTGAAGGATGTGTTTCAGAAGTTTCAAATTCACCCAAACTTTCGAAACTTTCTGGAAAATTACACTTCAGAACTTTCACATTCATCCAAAGTTTCGAAGGTTTCAGAATTTCCTGGAAAATATCATTTCGAAAGTTTGGGATTTTTCCAAAGTTTCGAAATTGGTAGTTATTTCTATAAAATTACATTTCGAAAGTTTCCAACTTAACAAAAGTTTCGAAGAAATCAAAAAACTCACTTTGTTATTATTTCGAAAGTTTGTAATTTTCGAATATTAGGAAATATTTTAAAATTTTCGAAAGTAGGGGTCACAAATTTGAATGGTAAATTTTTTTCATGGTTTTACACAAAACAAGAGGCAAAATGGTCATTAGTAAAAATTGGGGGAGGTAAATCTGAGAGGGTGCACAGTACAAATCTCCTAAAATTATTAAGCTTAAACCCTATATTTTAACGTACTGGACGGACTAGCCCACTCAAACTAACTCATTTTGAGAGCTCTACTCATCTATTATAAAGTGTTACTAAATAACACTATCATCTCTTTTTTTAAACTAAATAGGAATCTCCTTTATTTTTATTCAATGAGACAAATACATCCCTTTCTAACGGTTAATAATTCTCTTATAATTAACTCATCCACTTTCATTATATTAAAAAGACCCTCACTTTCACTCATTCTTCTTGATATAAAGGTTTTTTTCCATATTGTTGTTGTCTTCTTCCATTGTGCAACGGATTTGTGGATTCTTTTTTATTTCCATAGAACATTTCATTTTGATAACTATCTTTAATTTGTTGGCCATCGATTTGAATGTTGCATCCATTTTTTCAAAACTTCTTCCCCTAACCCTTACAATATTGAATTTGTGGGCGTTTTTGTCTTGCTTTTCTCTCATGAGTTTGTAGTTTCCTAGGTGTGGAGTTTGGGAAATGGGGTGCATTCATCATTTTTTGTTTCCTATGTTGCTAATGCTTTTGGGATGGGAAAGGTGAATCATTGAATTGTCAATCTTCATTGAGTTGGGATATGATCAAATCATCAGGTGTAAGCAAAACCAAACCAAAGACAATAAATCTATAATCACCGGCCAACAAATTCAAGTTAATTATTGAAATTAAATGCTTAATTTAAATAAAAGAATAAAAAATTACACTTACACATATTACAACAAAATAGAAAAAGAGTTCATACTAGAGAGTGTGTGAGGGTGATTGAAATGGGAGCAGTGAATTAACGGATAATTAATAGGGTTAGATGAAAATGGAGGTATTTGTCACTTTAAATGCAAAATAAGGGAGTTTAGCTTAGTTAAAATCTAGATAGGATGGTAATGTCATTTAAGAAAATCTCAAAAAATCTCAAGGGAGGTGAATGTAATTTGTCATTTATTAAAATATGGTCTTTCACAAATCAATTGATTAAAAGAAAAATATGTATTTTGTATTGTGTCTCTAGAGTATCTATTAGATAAATTTTGAGAAAAATATAATACACTTATTATATTTTCTATATTAAGTATCCACCATACAAATATTTTTGACATGTGTGTAGTTAAAAAATAATTTTACATGGATCAAATTATTTAAAAGAGAAATCTATATTTCTTTAATATCGTATCTTGAATAGCTTATAGATGAAAATTTAAATAAAATTTTAATATGCTAATATATGTTTGTTTGTATGTATATATATGTATGTATGTCTGTATAAATAAAGTTAAATATATTTTTAATTTTTATAAAATTAGAGATTTTTTAAGTTTAATTTTTATAAAAATTTTGACAATTTTCAGTTTTAACTTTTTACTTCATATATCAAGAGAGAGTGTGAATCTTGAATATTTCCATTTAAAAAATTGAACAAAACTATATAGATAAATAAGAGTATATGTGTATGAATATTTTACTTGAAAGTATAAAATAAAATAAAATATTTTAATAATTTTTACTTAAACTTTAATAATATTTTATAATAAATTTTTAAAATATGTTTATCATATATTATCTACGTTAATATGATAACCCACAACTCGAAACCTATGTGAATTGCACAAGTATTTAACTAATTTATTTCTTTATATCTTATAAACTATATATATACGTAAGGTTTAAATATATTTGTTATCGCGATAAATTGGCATCATTTTAATTTTAGTCCTTGCAAAATTATTTTCTTTTTAATTTATCTTATAATTTAATCACTTTTAATTTGATCTCGTCTCACTTTTTCTTTCATGTGTTGCCAGAAAGCGCTGATGTGAAATGTGTGATTAGGCTTAATTTCTGTTGACTCATCATTCTCTAACGTTAATAACTTTTTGTTATTTATCAAAAAATAAAATACTAAGTAGTTGAGCTCAAGTGGTTAAAAAGTTTTATTTAAGGACTAATTATTCGAGAGAACCCGAGTTTCAATTTTGACTGGAAAAATTCTTAGTCAAGCATTACTTACATATCGATCGAACTATGGATTACTAGGGCTCTATTCTTCTGGGAACGAAATGAATAATACAAAAAAAAAAATGTTTCGAGCAATTCAACCCAAAACCTGTTGCATGATCAATTTAGGTGTCTTTATAATTTCATCTTAGACAAAAATGCAATTGTGACATAAATGTTACATAGAGTGCAAAAGGGATGGAGGTAAGGTGGAATCGGTGAAGGGATTTGTTTGAGTTGAAGAAGGAGTTGGTTGACGAGTGTGGTTTGTTGTTAAAAAATGTTTTCTTGTAGGTTAATGTCAAAGATAAATAACATTGGAACATTGAGCAAGGTGAAAGTTATGTGGTGAAGGATGTGCATACGCTTTTTTCGGAGTTAAGGATAAATGAGTTACCCTCTTATTCTTTGGTGGTGTGGAATAAATTGGTGTCATTAAAGATTATCGTGTATGAATGGGGCTTGTTTTTGCATAGATTACCTACGAAGGACAACCAAATTTTTAGAGGCATTGCTCAAATTGATTTTCCTTTGTGTGTGGCAGGATGTATATTGGACTAAACTATTCAACTTTGTTTCTTTGTGTGCCCAGTGCTTCGACGTGTGTGGATGGGCCTTCTTGGACAACTGGGTTTTCTATTATGCTTTGAATAATGAAGTGGAGGTTCATGCTCATGAATTATGTGTCTTTGGTTGGGATGGCAAAAGAGTTCATTTGAAGATTGGAATCTTATGGTTAGCTTGGATGTGAACTATTTGCAAGACGCATAGTTCTAATGTGCTTACTCATGCAAAGTTCTGTTGCTTTAAAATATTAAATTAACTTCGTGGAAGCGGATTAAAGTAAATGATGCAAGTTTTACGTATGATTTTATTTTGTGGTAGTCTCCACATTTGGTTTGTTTGGGACTTTATTTTTTTTATGATGTGGTTTGGGCTTCGTTTTATAAGGTGCATACTTACTTTCTATTTAGTGACTCTAATTCTTTGTACTCATTGGTAGTACAAATTTTTAGCTGTTTCAAAAAAAAAAAAAATTCAAGCCTAAAACTAAAAATACAACCCAAAATCCAGAAATCTTCTCTATCAAAAACCAGAAACTCATCTCAAATAATAATTTTTTCTTCATCTTCTATAGTAATATCATCACTTCAATTTAATTACACAAGTGTTGAAGAAAAAACAACACAAAAGCAGTTCCTCCTTCTTAATTCATCCTATGCCATCAATTCTTCCTCACACTCAATCTTTCCTCCTCCTCCTCCTCCTCCTCCATACCCTTCTTCCTCCCTATAAAAACTCTTCTTCAACCCACCATAACTACTTTTGCTTCCTACCACCATACTCAAATCTACGTCATCCCACCATAACAAGACTCACATTCAAATTTATGTAAAGTTAACTACTATGGGTGGGAATAAGCCAGGTCAGACCAGCCTGAGCCTGACCTACATTAATTTTTTAGGTCTACGGCCTATTATAGGTTTTTTTTTCGGTCTGGTCTGACCTTTTTAAAAGTCTGGCCTTGCCTGAAAGTCTATTTATAAGCCTTATTCATATTAAAATATTTAAATGCTCTACTCATACCACATGATGCTCTCCACATACTAATATCAATGTACATATCTATATATATTAAACAAAAAATAATTTTTCAAACAAAATAATTTTAAAAAAAAATATGAAACAAACATCATTTAAACCCTAAAACATAATTTTTTGTTTCAAAGAATATATTTTTTTTCTTAAACAAACACACCCATTATTACCTCTCAAACAAATATGGAGCGACTGATTGACTAATTGAATGGCTACCGAATATGGAACACTACTAAATATGGAACAACTATCGAATATGAAATGACTACTGAGTGATTGTCTGATTGATATAATTTAAAATAGAAAATAATATTATTAATATAATAATAAAAAAAATAACATTAATAAATAATAAAATGTATATAGGTCGACCTGTCAGACCTAATAGGCTTTTTAATAAGTCTGAGTATGACTTATTTAAATAAATAGGCTTTAAAAATAGCTTGAGTCTAGCATATTCTCATCCCTATTAACTACTTATAAGTGAGACCAAAGGAGTATGCAATACACAATGTTAAACACAAAGAATCCACTTTGTTTGAGTCATTTTTACTCGTGTTATATTACCTATATCTCTCTATATAAGATTATATTGACTAAATCACGAGAATTAAGAAAGTTGATTGTAGTATTTGAAAAGAGAGAGATAATTAACTTATGTTTTTATTGTATTATTTATTATAAATTGTAGAAAAATATGCAACATAATCAGAGATAAGTTAGTAAAGAAATAAGGAAAATGCTAACAAGTATCCTTGAGAAATTTGTTAAGCAATCTAAAAAGGAAATAACATTTTAGAACATGTGTAATCAATGTCTTAAAATTTAAAAAAAGTATTTTTTTTTTAAATTATTTTTCTATTTTCTTTTTTGATTGTTTAGTATGTGCTTTAAGATAAATAATTAAATATACATAATAATTAAACATGTGTAATCAAATAATTAATTAAACATGTGTAATCAAATAATTAATGCAGTTGACAAAAAAAAACAAATATGTTTTAATATAATCTTATATTTAGATGCATGGGCACCACAACTAGAAACTACATTCCAAAACACACTTCTAACGAAGGTTTTTGTTTGCCATTAATAGAAGAAATAATACAAAACAATAAATAATTAGATATAAAACTCTCACAACAACAAACATGTAACACATCCTTCACAACAACCACAACCCATCATAGCCCTTCACAACAACAACGGTAAATAAGCTATAATCCTTAAAATAGTAAGAGGTAGTTAATCTAGTCACTTAAATTTTTAAAATAGTAAATTAGTCATTTAAATTAAAAAATATCAGTTAATTTAATTTTTCCATAAAGATAATTTTTTAAGGAGAAATTACATTAGTCTCTCCTAAAGTTTACTTAAAAACCACAAAAACCACCTCGAGTTTTAAATCTTAAATTTCGTTAACACCTTCAATTAACCAATAATTCATCGACTGCAACTTTTAGTTATTAACTCCCTTAAACCAAACGATTGGCGAAGGATGAGAGATTATGTTATCCTCGATTCATCCATCATTACTCCTCCTCCCAACCCACACCCATCATCATCATCCACACCATCACTTAATTACCTTCATAATTATGCTAATTCACCACATTAATTCTTTTAGATGGAAATTTTAGAGGTAAGTTTCAAATTTTAGTTTAGCAATGAAAATGATGAAGGGTTTCAATTAACATGACATGATGTAATAGGGAATAGAGATACAGGGTTACGTGGCACCTAAGTATATTGAAAATGGTTTAATTAGTCTAGAAATGGATGTGTTTTGCATTTGGTGTTGTGATTTTGGAGATTCTTTTTGGAAGAGAAGTTGTTGATGGTAATCAACTTCTATCCGTTTCTGTGAGTCAAGTTCTTGAAAGCGAAAATGTTAGGGAGAAATTTAGAGGATCTATGCTAATTTGAAGCATGAATATGCTTTGGATCCTGCATATTCAATACTATAAGTGTCGATTCCCGGTATTAATACAAACATAAATCCCACTTCCAAAGCAAAACTTAGTCTCTTAAGTAAACCAATATTAAGCGGTGTACGAACTGACCAATGAAAACATAAAATCCACTTTCAAAGCAACCCAACCACAACATATTCCAAGCATTCCACTTTCTATTTTTTATTTATTTAATATATAATTTTTATTTAATTTTTCATATGATATTTGCTTTTTAATAAAAAGAGATATATATTAAGTTTTTATTTATTACTTTTTTGATCTAACAATAATATGGTAGTAAAAAAATTAATTCAAAGCTTTTTATTTTTATTTAATAAAAAATAAAACGAAAATAAACATAAAATTAATAAGTATGAAATTATTTAAAGTAAATTAAATATAAATGATTGTTATTTAGTATGATATGTTGGAATTTGAGAAACGTTTTTAAAAGAAATAAAATTTGAGAATTCAACTTAATTAGTTATAATGGTAGACATTTATTTGAAAAAATTACTTAATTCTAGTTTATTAATATAAATAAGAGTGTTATGAGAATGAGAAAAAGAAGAAAGAATGGGGAGAAGAGATAAGAAATAGAGACCGGTTTTAAGTGCTTTTCTACGGAAAATGACTACTGATTCTCTGTTGTGTCATTCTTGCGCAACCTTCTCCATAATCATCCATTTCAAAAAAAAAAAGGAAGAAAAAATAGAGAATTGTTTGAATCCGCCATTTGGCAAACATCATTAATTATCCGTCGTACTATTCTTACACAATATTCTCTATAACCGCACTAAAAAATAAGAGCAGAAACACATGCCTTGAGGAGACATCCAGTTCGTGAATTTGGTAAGATGTTTTGTTTTTTTCTATTAAATTCACCAAATTAATTGTCTATATAATGTGAATTTGAAACAATATTCATTCACTTGAAAAAAATGGCCAAAAAGTATGCGGGACCTGCTATTGGAATTGACCTTGGCACAACCTATTCATGTGTTGCTGTATGGCAAGAGCAAAACAACAGAGCAGAAATCATACACAATGATCAAGGCAACAGAACTACACCTTCTTTTGTTGCTTTCACTGATTCTCAAAGGCTAATTGGTGATGCTGCTAAAAATCAAGCTGCTTCAAACCCAGCCAACACTATCTTTGGTAATTAATTTATCTTTTTTTTCTTCTTCTTCCATGATTTGAAATTTAATTTAGTTATTATATTTTTCTATGCTATACTTTCATTACAAAAGAAGAAATTATATAGCACCAACATTTTTTAATTTGCAGATGCAAAGAGGTTGATTGGAAGGAAATACAGTGATTCTGTTATTAAAAATGATCTACAGTTGTGGCCCTTTAAGGTCATTTCTGACACCAATGACAATCCTGTGATTGTTGTTAATTTTAAGGGTGAGGAAAAACGCTTTGTTGCAGAGGAAATATCTGTTAACAATGAAAAAAAGGAAGAAAGATGAAGAAGAGAAACAACCACTATAGGATTTCATAACATATAATGAACCAAAACTAAAGTTAATAGGGTTACAATTAGTATATATATAAAAGAATAGAATTGTCTAAAATATCCTTACTACTAATATATAATAATATTATCTAACATCTCCCTTCAAACTCACGATGTATTAACATGGAGCATCGAGAGTTTGTCAACTAAAAAACGGAAACGTTTAATGGAATGCATCTTTGTAAACAAATCAGCAATCTGTAAAGAAGAAAAAACAAACGGTAGAGTAATAGTTCCATGCTGAAGATGATGACGAGTAAGATGACAATCAATCTCAATGTGTTTGGTGCGCTCATGAAAGATCGAGTTGTGAGCAATTTGAATAGCACTCTTGTTATCGCAGTGCATCGGAGTTGGCTCAGAAAGAGAGATACCCATATCAGACAAAAGCCAACGCAACCAAATTATTTCAGCGGTAGTGGATGCCATAGCACGATACTCAGCTTCTGTAGAGGAGCAAGAGACAATGTCTGGTTTCTTACTCTTCCAAGAAATAAGAGAGTCTCCAAGAAAGATACAGAACCCTGTGGTGGATTTACGACCTGTGGTGTCACCAGCCCAATCAACATCAGAATAAGCTCGTAACTCTAATGAGGATGACGATGGAAATAGAAGACTTTGAAATTGAGTTCCTCGAAGATAACGAAGAATCCGAATAACTGCTGCCATATGTACTGTAGTGGGAGAGACAACAAACTGACTAACAACATGAACAACATAAGCAATGTCAGGTCTGGTAATCGTAAGATACACTAAGCTGTCAACCAAAGTACGATACAAAGTGGAATCTGGTAAAGGAACACCATCCGAGGGAGCATATTTCACATTCAACTCAAGAGGAGTATCTGCTTCTCTAGTATCAGAAAGACGAGTCTGATCAAGAATGTTGGTAATGTACTTGGATTGAGAAAGAAGGTAGCCTCTAGGAGAGTATGCAACTTCAATCTCCAAGAAACAGCGAAGAGTTCTCAAGTCCTTCATCTCAAATTGTTTGGCTAACTGCAATTTAAACTCATTGATTCCACTAACATCATCACCTGTAATAATCATATCATCAACATATAGAGAAAGTATAATGCGACCATAAGTGGTGGACCTTATAAACAATGCAGAATCATGTTCACTAGAGCGAAAACCAAGAGAAGTGATCACAGTAGAGAATTTCTCAAACCAAGTTCGAGGAGCCTGTTTAAGACCATATATAGCCTTTTTAACTTACATACTTCCCCTTGATTATGAGAAACTCCTTGCGGAGGGACCATATAGACTTCTTCATGAAGCTCACCATTTAAAAAAACATTTTTGACATCCATTTGAGAAATATGCCATTGACGAATAGATGCAACTGCAATAAGAGTATGAATAGTGGTCATCTTCGCTACAGGAGCAAAAGTTTCTTCATAATCCATACCATATTGTTGAGAGAAACCCTTAGCAACAAGACGTGCTTTGTTGCGCTCAACTGACCCATCAGACTTAGTTTTGATCTTGTATACCCAACGAGACCCAATAGCACGTTTTCTAGGAGGAAGAAGTACTAATTCCCAAGTATTGGTTTTGTGCAATGCAGAAAGTTCTTCTGCCATAGCCTGCTACCAAAGAGGATCAAGAACAGCCTCTTTATAGGAAGAGGGCTCAGACAAAATGTGAATAGAGGTTAAGAAAGAAACAAACGAAGTTGAGTAAGTGGAATAGACAAAATCAGGTAACTGAGTAGACTTACGTTGACGAGAGGGGTAACGAGGAGGATCAACAATCGCAGGAAGTGGTTGAACAACCAAGGGGGCAAGAGGGATGTCATCATGTGGAGTATTAGTATTTGTCCCGCAATTCTAAACATTACAATCACCAGAAGCATAATCATTAGGACCAAATGGATCAATATGGGTTAGTTCAGAACTCTTAGTAATCTGAGAATCAGAGGAAATACAGTAAAAAGGGATGTGCTCAAGAAAAAAAACATTACGAGATACATAAAGTTTTCCTACACGAGGATCATAACAACGATAACCTTTTTGACCATCTCCATAACCAAGAAAAACACACAACGCTGAACGAGAAGACAACTTACTGCACTCTACTTGAGGGCGAAGAACAAAACAAGTAGAACCAAAAACTTTCAAAGAATGATAATCAGAGGTAGAAGCATACAATTTTTCAAAGGGAGACAAACCTGATATGATAGAGGACGGAATTCTATTAATAGCATGAACAACAGTAAGAACTGTTTCTCCCCAAAACTCACTAGGAACTGAAGCGGACAACAAAAGGGAATGAGCAGTCTCTATAATATGACGGTGTTTCCTTTCAGCAACACCATTTTGTTGAGGAGTATCAGTACAAGATGTTTGGTGGAGGGTGCCATCATAAGCAAGTCATTCAGAAAATTTATTAGAGGTATATTAACCACCTAAATCACAACGAAAACACTTTATAACAGAATTATGTTGAGTTTTGACCATTGCACGAAACATATGATAAATGTCAAAAAATTCAGACCGATTTTTCATAAGATAAACCCAACAATAACGAGTGTAATCATCAATAAACGAAATATAATATCTAGATCCACCTTTGGTGAGAACCGATGATGGACTCCAAACATCAGAGTGAACTAAATCAAATGGCGCATATGAAATAGAAACATTTTTACTAAACGGTAAAGCTGGAAGTTTGGCAAGTTTACAACCACAACAATCTGAGATATCACAAGTTTGTAACTTTCCTAAGGCTCCAGTAGAAGCCAAATATTTTAATCTAGAAGCAGAAACATGTCCAAGGCGAGAATGCCATAGATAAAAACTAGAAGATAAGGAATTCAAGCGAAAACTAGATAATAAGTCAGCAGTAGTTGTTGAGGCTGCAGTATCTGGGAGTCGCAGGTCATCCAAAACATAAATTCCCCCTTGTCTATGACCTGTCCCAATCAGCCTCCCAAAATGTGGATCCTGCACACAATAAGAAGTGGAAGAAAACATAACAGAATAACCGAGATCACATATTTGACTAACAGAAGCAAGACTCAAAGTAAGATTAGGATTATAATAAACATCAGAAAGAGACATGTTAGGTGTGGAGATAGAACCAACGCCTACTAGTGGCATAAGAGTGCCATCAACAGTCATAACCGACACAGACGAGACAGGTTTCACAAACACAAAAGATTTATCATCGTATGTCATATGATGAGATGCTCCCGAATCAAGAATCCATATGGAAGGAGATATATCTGACATACCAGAGGAGTTCAAACCTTTAGAAGAGGTGGCAGACATGGCATGTGATTGAGTGGCAAGAAGTTTTTTTTTGAAGTTGTTCTGCAATATCAAATATTTGGGAAGTAATCTCAAATGAGTATACAGAACCAGAACTAGAGACAATGGTAGAATGAGCAGAAGCAACAAATTGGACGATGACCCCCTAAAATTCTTCTTATGTGTTCTTCCCAATTTCGGACAATGTGCTTGAAGAGAGTCATCCTTAGCATCAACCATAAAAAATAACTACAGGAAAATACGACAAATACAATTACTGAGACAAAATAAATTAGGGATAATCTGGTGTTGTGCGAGCCTGATTTCTCCCTCTCCAGACGTTTTTTCGCCGATCCGACCGTTGAAGATGAAGACCTAAATATTGTGAACCTGCTGTCCAAATATCAGCCCGATCCAACGGTTAACGAATGTGCAATCGATGTTTTCTTGATACTGATTTAACAAAATCGGGAATAAGGTTACTCTTCTCTTTTCTCTTTTGGTGGTTGTCTTTCCTATCAAAATAGTCTCTCTCTTCTCTACAGTAGATCTTAAAATCAACCAAAGCTCTTTGATACCATGTTAACAATGAAAAAAGGAAGAAATAGGAAGAAGATAAACAACCACTCTAGGGTTTCATAACATATAATGAACCAAAACTAAAGTTAATAGGGTTACAATGAGTATATATATAAAAGAATAGAATTGTTTAAAATACCCTTACAACTAATATATAATAATATTATCTAACAATATCATCCATGATCCTCACCAAGATGCGGGAGATTGCACATACATTTTTGGAGTCACCGGTTAAAAATGCAGTGATTATTGTACCTGCTTATTTCAACGATTCTCAGAGAAAAGCCGCCAAAGATGTTGATGTTATTGTCGGCCTCAATGTACTAAGGATTATTAATGAACCCACTGCTGCTGCTCTTGCATATGGTCTTCAAATGAGAGCCAATGGTGTTGAAAATAGAAATATTTTCATCTTTGATCTTGGTGGTGGAATTTTTTATGTGTCCTTTTTAACAATTAAGAATAATGTCTTTAATGTCAAGGCCACTGCTGGAGACCCTCACCTTGGAGGAGAGGACTTTGATCACAGGATGGTAAACCACTTTGTCAAGGAGTTCAAGAGGAAGCATAAAAAAGAAATTACTTGAAACTCAAGGGCCCTTAGAAGGTTGAGAACTGCTTGTGAAAGAGCAAAAAGGACACTTTCATTTGACACCGTGACCACAATTGAGATAGATGCTATATCAGAGGGTATTAACTTTTATTCATCGATAGCTCGTGC
Organism: Cicer arietinum; assembly: GCF_000331145.2. Classification (NCBI taxonomy): domain Eukaryota; kingdom Viridiplantae; phylum Streptophyta; class Magnoliopsida; order Fabales; family Fabaceae; genus Cicer; species Cicer arietinum. The sequence continues at coordinate 20,958,343 of NC_021162.2, read as the reverse complement.
TAAGTTTGAGCAACTCAATGTGGATCTCTTTGAAAAGTGTATGGAGACATTTGAAAGTTGTCTTATTGATGCTAAAATGCATAAGAATACAGTAGCTGATGTTGTTCTTGTTGGTGGATCTTCTCGGATTCCTAAAGTACAAACTCTATTGCAGGAATTTTTCAATGGAAAAGATCTGTGTTTGAGCATCAACCCTAATGAAGCTGTTGCTTATGGTGCAGCTGTCCAGGCTGCTTTATTGAGTGAAGGCATTAAGTCTGTTCCAAATTTGGTGATGCGAGATGTTACACCTTTGTCGCTAGGTACATCGACAAAAGGAGATATCATGAGCGTATTGATTCCAAGGAATTCCACCATTCCTTTCAAGAATAAACAACAATACAGAACATGTGTAGATTACTTGCGTGGTGTCTTAATTAAAGTTTATGAGGGTGAGAGAAAAGTAGCTAGTGAGAATAACTTGCTTGGTTCGTTTATGTGAACAGAAAACACTACTTTTATATATTCTGTTGAAATGAAAATACAGCCTTGGTCTTTATATAGTCCCATTACTGCTGATATAAGAAAACAAATAAATACTATTAATAGCTCACTATCTCTTGGCCTTCCAACTACAAAACAGACTTTGTCTTTCCACTAACTTATTAATAGAAACCCACTAACTATAACATTAAAGTTTATTCAACAAAACTCCCCTGTAAACTTAAATGTTCCTTCTATCTATCATGCCTATCAGCTTCTTGCCTCTTTCGAAAGTTTCTTTCGATAATGGTTTTGTGAAAATATCTGCTGCTTGATCCTTGCTTGCTACATGCCTCAATTCGACACTTCCTTCCTTCACATGTTCTCGAATAAAGTGGAAGCGAACGTCAATGTGTTTGCTTCTTTCATGGTTTACAGGATTCTTTGCTAACTCAATTGCTGATTTGTTGTCCACTTGTATGACTGTTGCACCTACCTGTTTTAGCTCCATTTTGCTCAACAATCTTCTAAGCCATATTGCATGACAAACACACAAAGATGCTGCCACATATTCAGCTTCACATGTCGAGAGCGTTACTATCGCTTGCTTCTTAGAAAGCCAAGTAAATGCGGTATTTCCCATGAAGAACACATATCCTGAAGTGCTTTTCCGATCGTCTATATCTCCACACCAATCACTGTCGGAGTAACCAACCAGCTTGTAATCTTCTGTTCTTGAGTAAAACATTCCAAATGACAATGTTCCTTGGATGTACCTCAGGATTCGTTTCAATGCCTTCCAATGTGAATATACTGGCTCCTCCATGAATCGACTTACAATGCCGACACTTAATGAAATGTCCGGCCTTGTACATGTGAGATAGCGAAGACTACCTACCAAGCTTCGATATTTGCTTGCTTCGACACGTTCTCCTCCATCAAATTTTGACAGCTTTGCACCTGGTTCCATTGGTGTCGAAACTGGATTACAATCTTTCATTTTGAATCTTTCCAGGATTTCCTTTGCATATGTCTCCTGTGATATGAAGATTCCCGCTTCTTCTTGTCGAACCTCAAGACCAAGAAAGAATCTCATCAGACCTAAGTCTGTCATCTCGAATTCACGTGTCATTGTGCCCTTGAATTCTTCTATCATCTGACCATTGTTACCCAAGAAGATTAGATCATCGACATAGAGAGCAACAAGTAACATATTACTTCCATTCTTCTTTACATACAGAGCATGTTCGTAGGGACATTGCTTGAAGCCATTCTCTTTGAAATATGTGTCGATGCGTGTATTCCATGCTCGCGGTGCTTGCTTCAACCCATAAAGCGCCTTCTTCAATTTTAGCACTTTTTCTTCTTTTCCGACTTTCATGTATCCGGGTGGTTGTTCGATGTAAACTTCTTCTTCGAGCACACCATTTAAAAATGCTGACTTGACATCCATTTGAAATATTGGCCATTTGAATTGAGCAGCTTGAGAAATGAGCAATCGAATTGTCTGCATTCTTGCAACATGCGCAAATACTTCGTCATAGTCAATTCCTGTTTTCTGTTTGTATCCCTTCGCAACAAGTCGCGCCTTATACCGTTCTATTTCGCCTTGAGCGTTCATCTATACCCATTTCACACCAATGGGTTGACTTCCTTTTGGTAATTCTGCTAGTTCCCATGTGTTGTTACGTTCAATGGCCTTAATCTCTTCGATCATGGCAGTTTTCCATTTTTCGTCTCGCAGTGCCTCTTCGAGGTTAATGTTTTCAGTGTCTGCCAAAAGACATACAAGGTGTACCTCTTCTGTCGTTTCATACAAATCTTGCAGACTTCGCATTCTGGGTTGTAGAGGTTCATCTTCATTGTCAGACTCTTCAAGTTCTGTTGAAGTGCTTGTTGGTATGGCGGCAAATGATTCTTCAACTTCGATATTAACTTCTGTCGAATTGTTCCAGTCCCACTTGCTTGCTTCGTTTATTCGAACGTCTCTACTCACTATCACCTTCTTGCTTATGGGATCGAATAGCTTGTACCCTTTTGTCTTCTCATCATACCCAATGAATATGTACTTCTGACTTTTGTCTTCAAGCTTCGTTCTTCGCTGATCTGGTACGTGTGCATACGCCACACTACCAAGTATTTTGAGATGAGAAACTGTTGGCTTATGTCCGCTGCATACTTCTTGTGGTGTTTGATCTTCTAACTTCGAATGTGGACATCGATTCTGAATGTAAATAGCACATTGTACAACTTCTGTCCAGAATTCCTTCGACATGTTCTTGCTTTTAAGCATTGATCGAATCATGTCGAGAACTGTTCGATTCTTCCTTTCAGCCATACCGTTTTGTTGAGGTGAATATGGTGCAGTTAGAAATCTCCTTATTCCCTGCTCTTCACAATACTTCATAAAGGTTGTTGAAATATACTCACCACCTCTGTCAGATCGAACGACTTTGATGTGTCTATCAGTTGCCTTCTCCACCATTACTTTGAACTTTTTGAACAACTTGAATGCTTCAGATTTTTCTTTCAAGAAATAAACCCAGGTTTTCCGTGAGAAATCGTCGATAAAGGAAATGAAGTACCTTTTGCCACTGAAAGATTCTGGAGTGATTGGCCCACATATGTCGGTAGGAATCAGTTCGAGAATATTTTTAGCTTGATATTCTGCCTTCTTTTGAAATGAGGTTCTTGTTTGTTTGCTAAGCACACATTCTTCACAAAACTTTTCTTCATAGTCCATGTCTGGTAGCCCGTGCACCATGTTCTTTTTCGCCAACCTTTTCAAACCAGCATGATGTAGATGACCAAAGCGTAGATGCCACAACGACGCTTTGTCTTTGACATTGACTTGCAAACATTTTTCTTGAACGCTTCTCAAATTCAATTTGTACATTCGATTTCTCCCCATCTCGACTTGAGCAATCAGATGCCCTAGCTTGTCCTTCAAATGCAGTATCCGATCTTTTATAAGTATCGAATAACCTTTTTCTGTAAGTTGCCCCAAGCTCAGGATGTTGGTCTTGAGATCTGGTACAAAATAAACATCCTTGATTGATCCAATCAAGCCATCCTTCTGTAAGTAACAGATTGTACCCTTGCCTTCGACTTTCACTTTCGATGCATCTCCGAAAGACACATGACCATCTTCAATCTTTTGCATTTCTTTAAACAGGTGTTTGTGACCACACATATGATTACTTGCCCCTGAGTCGAGATACCACATGGTGTCATTACTGGTGTTGATTTCATTTTGAGCCATCAAGAGAAAGCCTTCATTCGCTTCAGCTTCCAAAACTAGATTGGTTGTTTCTTCTACCTTCTTTTCGACTTGACAATCCTTTGCAAGATGTCCCACTTTACCACAGTTATAGCATTTGTAGGAGTTGCAATCCTTCGCGTAATGACCATACTTCCCACACTTGTAGCATTCGAAGTTGGAGTAGTTCGACCGACCACCTCTTTGACCACGTCCTCTGCCACGCCCATTCTGCTGGCTTGATTGTCCTCTCTCGAAGTTGCTGCCTCGACCACCTCGACCATGACCTCTACGACCACGTCCTCTTCCCCGAAAGTTTTGAGAAAAGAGTACCTTTTCGTCTTCCTCGACTGTTTCTTCCTTCTTTTTCATCTTACGTTGTTCGTGTGTTTCGAGAGAACCAGCGAGCTCTTCGACTGAGAGTGTCGAAAGGTCCTTCGACTCTTCTATTGCACACACAATATTCTCAAATTTATCTGTTAAAGATCTCAGGATCTTTTCGACAACTCGTGCATCAGTCACCGTTTCGCCATTTCTAGTGAGTTGATTCACCACTGTTTGTACACGCGTGATGTAGTCAGATACTATTTCTGACTCCTTCATATGCATCCTCTCCAATTCACCACGGAGAGTTTGGAGTCGAACTTGCTTCACTCGATCTGCTCCTTCAAACGCCTTTTTTAACGTGTCCCATGCTTCTTTCGACGTAGCCGAACCGGCAATTTTCTCGAAGCCTGAGTCGTCAACTGCTCGGAACATCATGTATAGTGCCGTCTTATCCTTTGACCGCGTCTCTTTCAACGCCTTGTTTTGAGCTGCCGTATATCCCGCAGTATTTGTTGGTTCTTCAAACCCATTCCCACGCCTCTAGAGCTCCAAGAAGAGCTTTCATTTGGACACTCCAATTATCGTAATTTGACTTCGTTAGTCGCGGCAACGGCATTTGACTCATCACGTTTGCCATTTGCTCTGATGCCAATTTGTGAACAGAAAACACTACTTTTATATATTCTGTTGAAATGAAAATACAACCTTGGTCTTTATATAGTCCCATTACTGCTGATATAAGAAAACAAATAAATACTATTAATAGCCCACTATCTCTTGGCCTTCGAACTACAAAACAGTCTTTGTCTTTCCACTAACTTATTAATAGAAACCCACTAACTATAACATTAAAGTTTATTCAACAGTTTAATCTCTCGGTTCCTCGTGCACCACGCGGCCTTCCAATCAATGTATGCTTTGCTATCGATGCTGATGGTATATTAAATGTTTCTGCTGAGGAAGTAACAAGTGGGAATAAGAAAGGGATTACAATAACAAAAGATAATGGTAGGCTATCGACCGAAGAGATTGAGAAAATGATTCAAGAAGCTGTGAAATTCAAAGATGAAGACATGAAGTATATGAAGAAAGTTGAAGCAATGAATGCTGTGGATGATTATCTTTATAAAATGTGGAAAGTTATGAGGGATGATAGTGTTACTTCCATGCTTACCTCAACAGACAAAAAGAAGATCAATTCTGCAATGATAAAAGGAAATAAATTGATTGATAGCAACAACCAGCAGCAAGAAACGTTTGTGTTTGTGGATTTTCTGAGGGAGCTTGAGAGTATCTTTGAATCTGCTTTGAACAAAAGCAACAGGTTACTCTGATGAGGAAAGTGATTCTGATTGATAATCGTTTAGTTATTTCATTTGAGTTTATAAATTTCAGCTTCTTCATGTATAATGTTGGAGCTTTTTGTTTTGCTTCTTTGGTTACTTAATTTGATAAAATATGATATTTTGGGTTTTTTTTATCTTATTTGATGAAATTCAATTTTATTCTGTTGTCTTAAATTCTCCAATATATAAGTATCAACCATCCCATAAAACAATCCGAAGTCACTGTTCTAACTATGTCACCTATGCTTTGACAACCAAGATATAATGAATAATGATGGTAGGAAGATTCTAAAACCTTTATGAAAAGGAGAAGAGAAAAAAAAGAATTTAGAACAGAGAAAAAAATAGTGATCCTAATATGCATACCAAAATAGGAAGCTAGTAGTACCAAGTGTACATCACAAGTTTTATAAAGTGCATTGTTCCTGATGATTTCGCATGATAGAGGAGAATAAATAAAGATACAACCCCATCAGCCTCCTCTTTTTCTTACAAAGATCTTAGTGATTGGTGCTTTTCACGAATGTTAGAAGTTATGTACAAGCTTATTGTTTCACGCACTGTTCACACTTTATCTGACATTTTCATTGTGCGTTGAGCCTCACCACCCATACCATGAGAAACCGAGTCAGGACTCAACATTTTGCCGCTGTCAGACCAGCCACTCACCTCCAAGTGCCACTGTCATGTTATTGGAACACAAAACTTAACACAAAATATGACATAAATACAATACTCTATAAAATAAAGAGGATCTCGTTTTGTATTTGTACTCCAATACACATTATTGTATTTGTGTCTCATCTTTGTGTCAAATTATGTTTCAATAACATTACTCAAACAAAAACAAAAAATTAAAAATTGAAGTACTTTTTAAAAATTATTGGGGAGTTTGGGGTGGTTGTGACCACCCTATGTCCCCAAGAAGATTCGTCCATATCTTCAATGGCAGATTATGATGATGATTCATCCTCAAACTCCACAATTATTCTTAAGGTGAATCAAGATATCCAACATCGTAGTATTCCCTTTATCCTAGCGAATATTTGGACGCATTTATTCTTAAGATGAATCAAGATATCCAACATCGTAGTATTACCTTCATCCTAGCGAATATTTGGACGCATTGCTCATAAATAAGACTTTATATTAGGGCCAAGTTATTATAACTGGAGCCATTTGATGAAACATTTGTTGGTTTCAAAGAACAAAGCGAAATTCATCAATAGTGAGTTACCGATGTCGACAGAGAACAATGCATTATTTGATGCTTGGGAGTGCTGCAATATGATGATAATTTCTTGGATTACTAGTATTGTCCCCCTTCTAATGTTCAAAGTTCTATATACATTGAGAATTCAAAAAATGTATGAGATCATCTAAAAAATTAATTTTCTAAAGGAGACCATTTTTGTTTTTAAGATTTACACTCTATTAAACAGAGTAATAAACCAGTTTATGATTTATTTATTGAATGAAGTATTTTTTGGAATGAATTAGAGATTTTACGACCAATCGCCGAAGTTTACAAAAATTAATCTTTGGTTATCGTTCTTCTGAAGCCCTCACATATTTTTAAAAGAGTCTCAATGACAATGTTAACTCGGTAAAAATATAGATTATGATGATGGATCATTTACCTAATATAACCACAACATTTTCTTTAATTTTACAACAAGAACTACGAATTATTTACCTAATATAACCACAACATTTTCTTTAATTTTACAACAAGAACTACGAATTATTTACATTGTTTTCAAAATGCCTATAATCTAGCTTAGACTCTTGGAGATAGTATAATCCATTTTGCAACTTAGCTGAACCAATCTTCCCCAAAGTCTTGTTGTCCTGTATAACACAAGCATTATTATGAAAAACAATGGAACGTTGGAGGGATTTACATAACTTAATCGGAGTAGGGCTTAATCGTAGATCTTGCTATTGTAGAACCAGTTGAAAGTTTATCTACTACTTCTATCTACTATATATCTAAATCTAAGAATAGGAAATACTATCAAATTTTTTAAAATGACATCACTTATAAAATTCACATAATCTCTTTTATAGGTATCTATCTAATTTTAATATTTTCTTTTTTACTTTTTTAATTATTTTTTCTCTTTTCAATTATTCTCTCTCTTACTTTTCCATTTTTTTTCTTTTTTTCTTTTCAAACTTCTCTTGTGTCTTTCATTTTTTCTTTTTCAATTATAGTTTGTTTAAAAGTTCAACAAATTATCATCGACAAAAGGTTAAATATGTCAATTTGATTCAATTTTTAAGAGAAAAAAAAAGCATAATCAATTTAAAATAAATAGATTGGTACTGATTTCACAATATTTTTTCAAAAATACAAATACAAATGAAAAATATTTTTTGTAAAAATCATACATAAAATAAATATTTGTTATTTTAATTAATCAATTAATTAATTTTAATTAATCAATTAATTAAAATAAATATGTATTTTAGTAATAATGTTTCTTTAAAATGTCTCATGCATAAAAGAAATACTTAAATATTTGATTTTGTTTACTTAGCTTGATAAAATTTTGATGAAAATTATAATACATTTATTATAATTTACTATATAAACTATACACGAAATAAATATTTTTTAATTTTATATTAATTAAAAGATGATCTTTTATGAATTAATTAGTTATTAAAAGAGATATATATATTTTATTAATAACGTATTTGATAAATGTGTATTCCATTGTGTAACGTATTTGTGGATTATTTTTTATTTCCATCAGACGTTTCATTTTGATAACTGTCTTCAATTTTTTCGCCATTGATTTGAATGTTGCATCCATTTTTTCCAAACTTCTTCCCCTAGTCCTTACAATATTGAATTTGGGGGCGTTTTTGTCTTGCTTTTCTCTCATGAGTTTGTAGTTTCCTAGGTGTGGAGTTTGGGAAATGGGGTGCATTCATCATTTTTTGTTTCCTTGGCTGCTAATCCTTTTGGGATGAGAAGGTGAATAATTGAATTGTCAATCTTCATTTAGTGGGATATGATCAAATCATGAAGTGTAAACTAAACCAAACCAAATAAAATAAATCTATAATCACCGGCCAACAAATTCAAGATAATTATTGAAATAAAATGCTTAATTTAAATAAAAATATATATTACAACAAAATGGAAAAAGAGTTCATACTAGAGAGAGTGCGAGGGTGATTGAAATGGGAGCAGTGAGTTAAACAGATAATTAATAGTGGTAAATGAAAATGGAGGTATATGTCACTTTGAATGCAAAATAAGAGAGTTTAGTGTTTAGTTAAAAATTAGAGGAGTGTTAGTGTCATTTAAAAATTCAAAAGATACGAGTGTAAAATATGTATTTAGCACAAATCAATCGATTAAAAGAAAAATATGTATTTAACATTGTGTCTTGAGAGTCTTTTAGATAAATTTTAAAGAAAATTATAATACACTTATTACATTTTCTATAGCAAATATCCACGAGACAAATATTTTTCATGTGTAATTAAAAAATAATTTTGCATGGTTCAATTATTTAAAAGAGAAATATATATTTCTTTAGTATTTTATCTTTAATATCTCATAAATAAAAATTTAAAGAAAATTATAATATACACTGATATGTCTTTTTTGTATGTGTGTGTCTATCTATATAGATAAAGCTAAGTATGTTTTTAATTCCTTTAAAATTAGGGATCTTTTAAATTTAATCTTTATAAAAATTTTGACCATTTTTAGTTTTAACTTTTTACTTCATATATCAATAGAGAGTGTGTATCTTGAATATTTTCCCTATAAAAATTTGATATATATATATATATATATATATATATATGAATATTTTACTTGAAAGTATCAAATAAAATATAATATTTTAATAATTTTTACTTAAGGTTGAATAATATTTCATAATAAATTTTTAAAATATGTTAATTCTATATTGTTTACATTAATATGATATTCGACAACGCGAAACTTACGTGAATGCACATGTGTTTAACTAATTTTTTCTTTATATTTTATAAATTATATATATACATAAGGTTTAAATATGTTTTTGATCTCTATAATTTGGGGTAAGTTTGATTTTAGTCCTTATAAAATCATTTTCTTTTTAATTGCTCTTGTAATTTGAAATCACTTATATTTTGATCCGTCATCTCACTTTTTTTTTTTGCTTTAGTTGCCAGAAAGTGCTAACGTGACATGTGTGACTAGGCTTAATTTTTGTTCACTCATCATTATTTAATTTTAATAACTTTATGTCATTTATTAAAAGAAAGAAAGAAAGAAAGAACCCAAGTAGTTGAACTCGAGTGGCTAAAGAGTTTCAGCTAGGTATTAACTATTCAAGAGAACTTGAGTTTCAATTTTGGCTGGAACAATTCTTAGTCAGACTTTACTTACCTCTTGACCAAACTCTGAATTACTAGGGCTATATTCCCCTGGGAACTAGAGGAATAATACAAAAGGAAAAAGTTTCAAGCAATTCAACTCAAAACTTGTTGCATGATTAGCTTAGGCATATTTATAATTTGACATTAGAGAGAGAGAGAGAGAGAGAGAGAGAGAGAAGAGAGAAGAGAGAAGAGAGCAGAGAGAGAGAGAGAGAGAGAGAGTTAATTTATGTTTTTATTATATTATTTATTACAAATTGTAGAAAAATATGTGACATAATCAGGTGTAAGTTAGTAAAGAAATAAGAGAAATGCTAACAAGTATCCTTGAGGTATTTGTTAACCAACCTAAAAAGAAAATAACATTTTTGAAACATGTGTAATCAATGTCTTAGAATTTGAAAAAGTAAATTTTTCTATTTAAAATTATTTTTCTTTTTTCTTTTTTGGTTGCTTAATAAGTGCCTTTAAGACACTTATTAACATGACCCAAAAAATAATTAATGCAGATGAAAATTTTAAAAACAAATAAGTAAATATTTTAAGATAATTCTATATTTAGATGCATGGGTACCAGAACCAAACACTACATTTCAAAATACACTTCTAACCAAGATTTTTCTTTGCCATTAGTAGAAGAAACAATACAAAACAATAAACAATTAGACATAAAACTCTCACAACAACAAACATGTAAACCATCCTTCACAATAACAACAACAACAGCCCATTATAGCCCTTCACAAGAAGATCGGTTAATAAGCTATACTCCTTAAAATAGTAAGAGGTAGTTAATCTAGTCACTTAAATTTATAAAATAGTAAATTAGTCATTTAAATTAAAAAATGTCAATCAATTTAGTTCCTACATAAAGATATTTTTTTAGGGGAAATTACATTAGTCTCCCATAAAATTTACTTAAAAAGCACAAACATTGCCTCTAGTTTTAAATCTTAAATTTCTCTCAAAGCTACAAACAACTCTCTCCACATTAAAAGTGCTAGTCCACCTTTAACACATTCATTTCACCAATAATTCATCAAGTACAATTCTTAGTTATTAACTCTCTTAAACCAAACGATGGGCGAATGATGAGAGATTTTGTGATCCTCGATTCATCCATCACCACTCCTCCTCCCAACATCCACACCCATCATAATTTTTTAATTTAATTCTAAAAATTTAGTAATACTTATATAATTTTTATACAAAAGTTGTTTCTAATTAAATAAGTAAAATATAACTTATAGCTCGCATTCCCAATATCACCTAACAGAGTGAGGTTTCTCCAAAAATTGAACTTCAAGACTCATTAACCTATAATAACTACGATTTCGCAAACGTATGATCAAACCAGTCAAACACAAATGACGAAGTATCTTATAGGACTTCAGTTCTATCAGAAATTCCCCAAAAATACCTCAAAATAACTAAGTGATAATCCTAAATAACTCTTGTGTAAATTACGATAAAAGCACAAAAAACATGTCATTTTAATTGATTCCATTTTGCCCTTCCTTTCATCACCAAAATATTAGTGAATTTATTATTTCCCGAGTCTATGACCATCATGAATAACGTTATGAATTTGATATTATTTCGAAATTTTTTACTGTAAATATAATATTGTTTGGTTGAGGGAGTGGACTGAACAATTTACTCATCAAGGTACTGATTTGTTAAAGTCATATTTACTGTATGGGGGTGAGTATTGCTCTCTTCTGTTTTTTTATATCAATTTATTTTATTTGTCTAAGAACTTTGCTTGATGGCAAGCCGATAATCACTTTACCTCCTAAAACAATTAATCTGAATAAGGTTGATTTCTCCTATGAGGAGCGGGCCTTCTACAAGAAGTTGGAATCAGACTCACGTAGACTCACGTTTTCAGTTTAAGGTCTATATCCTTTTTAATTGGTTATATTGGACATAATGTATTTCTACTGTTGGTTTGTTCAAAATTAGTGTATAGAAATTCATTTTGCTTAAATTCATTTTGTATAGTTCATCAGACTCACGCCCTAAATTTAAGGTCTATTTCCTCTTTAATTTAGACATAATTTATTTTTCTGCGTTTCTGGTTCATTTTTCTGCGTTTCTAGTTCATTTTTTCAATTGCATGATTTCTGGACAGATTGCATGTTTTCTATTTAATTGTTTATATTAACTTAGACATAATTTATTTTTCTGCGTTTCTGGTTCATTTTTCTGCGTTTCTGATTCATTTTTTCAATTGCATTATTTTAGGACAAATTGCATGATTTCTCTTTAATTGCTTATATTAACTTAGACATAATTTATTTTTCTGCGTTTCTAGTTCATTTTTTCAGTTCCATGATTTCTGGACAGATTGCATGATTTCTCTTTGATTGCTTATATTAACTTAGACATAATTTATTTTTCTGTGTTTCTGGTTCATTTTTTTAGTTGCATGATTTTTGGACACATTGCATGATTTCTGGTTTCCATTATCTGTTCCTATGGGCTTGGTTCTTTAAGTTGTTGCTTTCTAACTATCCCAAATGCATTGATGCAGGACCTGGTCCCTTGTATCCTGGTGAATTTCGATAAACAACAAATCGTAGTTTGGAGGGGGAAGGATTATAAGCACTTGAAAGGTATGAATGTTGTTAATTTGATTATACTTTGTTATCAATATGGATGTTGTTGAGTTTGTTTGTTGATTTATCATATTTGTTTTCCAGCAAATTTTTATTGTTCTCTATCGATTTGTTTACTTAGCTTAAATGAATATCATTATTGTTGTTGTGGGAGATTTTTAGTGCATCGGTTCTGTTTAAATATTGCATCGGTTCTGTTTAGTGCATCGGTTCTATATGAATGTGATTTAAGAACAAATATAAAATTATTCAATGATGTTAAATGCTTCTATTAGCTGCTTTTTCTTCTTTTTCTCCACATGTCTGCATATGCTATGGAGGTTAAGAGGCTTCATAGAGTACAATATGCTAAAAATTAGAAAGGTGTACATGTTGAATTTATACCTGTTAGCTGCTTTTTCTCCCCATGTCTGCATATCCTGAATTTTGTTAAAATTATATTTGTTGTGTAATAAAATATATGTTGAGATGTGAGTGATTTGTTGAAATAGTATACAATAATTTCCTAGCAATAGATTAAATTGAACTCTAGAATATACATTACTCAAACTACACAAATTTGACCTGCACAAGGCTAATTTGGAAAACCTCGCCGAACTCTGTAAAAGTGCAATCTAACTAAACTAAAATATGATGTTCAATGCAAGTTTGGAAAACCTCCATATACTTTGTTTAAATTGCTCCTATACTAAAATCTGATGTTCAATGCAAGTTTGAAAAACCTCCCTATACTTTGTTTAAATTACTCTTATACTAAAATCTGATGTTCAAGTGCAATCTAAGGCTGATTTGGAAAACCTCCCTATACTTTGTTTAAATTGCTCATGATTTAATTTGATTATACTTTGTTTTCAATCTAATGATCTAACTAATTAGTTAGTTGTATTGTTATGCAGTGCCATGATATAAATTGGAAATTATGTTACTGTTTGAATATTAATCTTTGTTCTGTTGGAATTTATTCTATATGACTCAATATTGCATAAAATTGTTAGGTTCATGAGTTTATTTATCTCTATAATTTTTCAAACTTATTTAAGGATTGACAAGTTAAGTTTTGGTCTTATAGTAAATGGATCGTACTTGGATGTACAATAGGGTACATGAAAATAGACGCGGATTGAAAAAGAAGTATGTTAGTGGTGTTAAAGATTTTGTGAAGAGGGCTTTGAAACAACCGATTTGTATATCTGAGGGAGGAATAAGGTGTTCGTGTATAAAATGCAAGTGTATGAAGATATCTACAGCAACTACTGTTAAACTTCACTTGTACCAGGATGGATTTCAACCATATTATTGGATTTGGACTGAACAGGGAGAAGTGAAGCCAATGGTTGAAACAAGGGGTGGTTCGACTAGTAGTAGGATGGTGCATCATGACGACCAATTTAATGCAATGGATGAAATGGTGTTTGATGCTCTTAGGCCTTATCGAGATGTTCGTGATGTGAACACTAACATGGGAAATGAGACATTTGCTGAGGATGAGTTGCCTAACGAAGATGCAAAACGGTTTTATGACAAGTTGATATCCACCAACAAGCTCATCTACGAGGGGGTTACCCAATCAATGTTATCAATATGTGTTCAACTTCTAGAAATTAGGTCTAGTTGGCATGTTCCACAAAAAGGTATAGATTTTGTTACAAAAATGCTTAAAAGTGTATGTCCAGTGCCAACATGCTTGCCCAAGAACTCTTACCAAGCAACACAATTGGTATCAAAGTTAGGGTAGAAGGTTGAGAAGATTGATTGTTGTAAGAAAGGATGTATGTTATATTACAAGGATGATAACAAGTTATCTGAGTGCAAATATTTGCATTCTCCTAGGTTCATTCCACGTATGATTGGTATGGGAAAATACAAAGATGTTCCAGCAAAAATAATATTTTATTTCCCTATCATTCCTAGATTACAAAGATTGTATGCATCAACAGAGTCTGTAGCAGATTGTATGCATCACGAGAATAAAAAGAGTTAAAATGTCATTCGCCATTCGTCTGATGGGAAAGCGTGGAAACATTTTGACGATGTATATCCTGACTTTGCTAGTGACCTCAGAAATGCAAGGTTAGGTCTATGTTCAGATGGATTTACTCCTTATATTCAAGCGTCTGCTTCTCCATACTCCTGTTGGCCAGTTATACTCACTCCATACAATCTTCCCCCTGAAATGTGCATGACCAAACCATACTTATTTTTGACTTGTCTTATACCTGGACCTTCTAATCCCAAACAAAATATAGATGCCTAATTGCAACCATTGATTGATGATTTGCAACGATTGTGGTCCAACGACATTTTGATCTATGATATATCCATAAAACAAAACTTCATCATGAAAGCATGCTTGATGTGGATAATTAATGATTTTCCCGCCTATGGTATGTTATCTGGATGGGGAACACAAGGTAAGTTGACATGCCCTCATTGTATGGAAGACACAAAAACTTTCACTTTGAAATATGGCATTAAGAATTCTTGGTTTGATTGTCATTGTCGATTCTTGTCAGCTAATCACTCCTTCAGAAGAAGTAAGATAAATTTTACAAAAAATAGGGATGAGAAAACGGTCAACCTTACATTTACACAGGGCAAGAGGTATCAGAGGTGGTGAGTAATTTTCCAAAAGTGACTGAAATTGGTTGGAAAAAGAAATTGAACGGGTATGGAGTGGGTCATAATTGGAAAAAACGAAGTATTTTTTGGGATCTTCCATATTGGAAGGATAACTTGTTAAGGCACAACCTCGATGTGATGCACATAGACAAAAATGTCTTCGATAATATATTTAACATTGTTATGAATATTAAAGGTAAAAAAAAGGATAATGAAAAGGCGAGAAAAGACTTGTCTTTATTATGCTTTCGCGGGGACTTGGAGATGCAAGTCTTACCTAACAGAAAGATGGGTAAACCAAAGGCAAATTACACTTTAAACAAAACTTCGTCATGAAAGCATGCTTGATGTGGACAATTAACGATTTTCCCGCATATGGTATTTTATTTGGATGGGGAACACAAGGTAAGTTGACATGCCCTCATTGTATGGAAGACACAAAAACTTTCACTTTGAAATATGGCATTAAGAATTCTTGGTTTGATTGTCATTGTCGATTCTTGTCAGCTAATCACTCCTTCAGAAGAAGTAAGATAAATTTTACAAAAAATAGGGATGAGAAAGACGGTGAACCTTACATTTACACAGGGCAAGAGATCTTGGAGGTGGTGAGTAATTTTCCAAAAGTGACTGAAATTGGTTGGAAAAAGAAATTGAACGGGTATGGAGTGGGTCATAATTGGAAAAAACGAAGTATTTTTTGGGATCTTCCATATTGGAAGGATAACTTGTTAAGGCACAATCTCGATGTGATGCACATAGAGAAAAATGTCTTCGATAATATATTTAACACTGTTATGAATATTAAAGGTAAAAAAAAGGATAATGAAAAGGCGAGAAAAGACTTGTCTTTATTATGCTTTCGCGGGGACTTGGAGATGCAAGTCTTACCTAACAGAAAGATGGGTAAACCAAAGGCAAATTACACTTTGACATCATCAGATGCCAAGATGGTTTGTAAATGGCTTAAGGAATTGAGAATGTCTTATGGCTATGCTTCAAACCTTGTTAGGTGTGCCGATGTTGAGAAGGATACAATACATGGGATGAAGAGCCATGATTGTCATGTTCTCATGGAATGTTTACTCCCAAATGCATTTCATTCCTTGTCAGAATTTGTTTGGAAACCATTAACTAAGCTAAGTCGATTCTTCAAGGATCTTTGTTGCAATACATTGAGGTTGGACGACTTAGTTAAGTTGAATGATAACATTCCAATTATCATATGCAGGTTAGAAAGGATTTTTCCACCAGGTTTCTTCGACTCAATGGAGCATCTTCCAATCCATCTTGCCAATGAAGCAATGTTAGGTGGTCCAGTACATTACCGGTGGATATATATATTTGAAAGGTAACTTTTGTGGTTGATTTTTTAACAGATTACATGTTTATTATAACTTAATAGACATTTAATGATTAAATGTGCAGATGTATGGGAGTCTCAAAGCGGGCAGTGACAAACAAAGCTAGGGTTGAAGGCTCCATATGCGCCGACTATATACAACCCGAGACAACTTATTTTTGTTCTCATTATTTCAAGTCATTCAATTTTTTGCCAACCACAAATTTAAGTAATAATCGTCATTTAGAATGTGATGATCTCCAACCTTCACTATCCATCTTGCTGAAACGAGGTCGACCTAGTGGGAAGTCTGGAACACATTATCTAACAGATAATGAATGTAAATCTGATCAAGTACACGTCTTGATTAATTGTGATGAAATCAAACCATATCTTGAGTAAGTGTTCATCATAATGCGTGGAAAATTATATTGATGCAAACCATAATACGTATTTACTTATGAACTATGTGATTGTTGACAACATATTCTTGGAGAATCACTCAATCAATGAAGAAGACGCATCTAGACGTATACATGCAGAGTTTCCCATATGGCTGAAAACATATGTAAATAATGAGGCAAATGAAGTGACCAACAAAGACATAATAGCACTATCTTGTGGTCCTTCATCAATGGCAATATCTTGGAACATTTACTTTGTTAACGGGTACACGTTTCACACTAAGGCCTACAACATTAATAAAAAGACAATCAATAGTGGGGTGCATGTAAGGGGTCTTACTGAAGGAGGAGAAGATGATTACTATGGCACGATTAACTATATCATAGAACTAGATTACTTTGGTCTGAAGAACAAGGTTGCATTATTTTATTGTGAATGGTTTGACCCAACAAAAAATAGGGGTACAAAGATTCATCCACAATATCAAATTGTTGATATTAAGATGGATAAACGTTATCGTCTTTATGATCCTTTCATTCTGGTGCAAAAAGCAAGACAAGTGTATTATGTCCCCTATCCAGAAATGTGTAGAGATAAGAGTGGATGGTGTGTGGCAATTACCACAAAAACAAGCGGTCACGTGGGGATTGACAACACAGAGGATGAAATGCCTTATCAGTCTGATGGGATGTCACATGTTCTACCCATTGCAAAAATAGAATCAATATCTTATTTACGTGACAACTCATAAGTAGATGTGTTCGAAGATATTTTTGATTGAAGATTGTAGTGAAGGGAGAAAGGATAAAGAAGAATGTGGAACAAACTTCTGATGATCATGAGGATAAGGTGGAAATTGGGGACCACAACCAAGAGGATGAGGAGGTAGGTCAAAGGAACGTTCCTCCTATCGTGCCTGTGAGAGATGATAATGGGAAAGTCATTATACGACCTTATGGTAAAGGGTAAGTTACAACAATTGTTTATTTTCTTAATACTAGAAGCATAAGTATAGACACCTATTATTTACTTAATACTTTATTTCTTCAATACATTAATGCAGACTCACTCCTAGCAACGCAGTTGCAGATGCCATTAGGTATGCCATACAAAAACAATTTCGTGAGCCTATCTATGGTTGGAGTGCAACCACTGACATAATTAGACAAGATTGGTTTGAAAAGTTTGCGGTAAGTCTTTGAATATAATTATATGTTAAATTCATTTTTATAGCATATAGGGAGAATTGTGTTATCTATTTTGTTGATAGTATTTAGTACATATATACTTTTTGTTATTCCCAGGAGAAGGTGTCGTGGGATCCTTGTCATAATGATATTGTGAAACGTCTGTTTGAACAAAAGGCCGCTAAAAGACTATCAAATATGCTTACAAAGGTGAGGAAAAAAGGAACTCGACCCAGTTGGATAGGTGAGGAAGCTTGGACTGGTCTTCAAGCATATTGGGAAGGTACATCATTCAAGAACATCTCCAACCAAAATAAGACCAATCGAGCTTCAACAAGAGGCGAGGCTGTCCACACCTCAGGGCCCAAGGCTCATATTGATGTTGCGATTGAGCTTGTATGTATTAAATTTACATTTACCTAAAATTAATACAATTTAATGTTATGATATCTAATTCTGAATTGTGATCCAATAATCTTGATTTTATTTGTAGAGCAATAACCTTCAAAGAGATTTATTTTCAGATGAGTTATTTTTGATAACCCACAAAAGGAAAAATGGCGCTTGGGTTGATAGTCGCGCATAATCTACCTATGTATGTTCTTTATTTATGTAAATTTTTTATGCAAATTCTTTATATTACAAATCAACCAAAAAAAATATGATCTCATTTATACCAAGAGTCTTAGAAGAGCAATCCATTTATTATACATGTATTGGTGTAAGTTAGTATGTTATCTATATCTTGATTTGTTTGTTTAATTTATTTTAGAAATTTGATCATATATTACGTTATTAATTTATTCCTTTTATCAGGGAACATTTAAAAAAAATTGGAGGAAGTACAAACACAACTTGGCGAAGCAAGTGAAGAAAGTGCTAAAGAGGTAGATGGAGGGACAATACTTAAGTTATGGACTAAATCTGCAGGGGGTCGCACTCGTGGTCGAGTTTATGGTACGGGAGACTTGTCTATTAACGTCCGACAAGGGTGTGTATCGCTTACACAACATTCCCAGAATCCTTCTAATTCTATAATTGGGATGTCTTTAGAAGCGGAGAGGGTAGCTAGAATTAGAGCTGAACAAATTGCTCAGGATGTAGTGGCCCAAGCTCAAGTGGCTACCTAGGTCGCCAAAGAGGCTAGGGAGCGTTCAAAGAAGCTAGAGAATGATTTTGATGCATTAAAGCAATTTTTTGGAGATAAAATTGACGCTTTGCACCGTCAATCAGTTGGTGGATCATCTACTGCGAGTCATCCTCCTTCACATCCTCATTACGATCATAATTTGGACGACTTGTCGCTGGACGAACCTTAATGTCATAGTTATGCTTACTTTTTGTAGTAATTTGTTGACAATTATGTATTAAGTAACTTTGTTAAAGTTGTTATTCGATACTATCTTGTTATTTTGTAGTTTCAGAACACATGATACTTTGTTAAGTTATTTAATACTCTGGTGCGTTTGTTATGTTGTCAATGCAATGACTTTTAATGTTTCTTAACTATCAATTATATTATAAAAAAAATAAAATAAAGTAGGGGCTAAAAAATTAATAATAAAAAACTAAATAAATTTAAACTTAGCGTCGGCCACTCCAACGCTACATTATAAATAGAGTTGACGTTAGCGTCGGTCTTCCGACGCAACTATTTTTCCTCAGCTGACGTGTCAACTGACTTTTTAGCGTCAGGTGTTTCAATTGTATAGATAGTGTCGATGTAGCGTAGGTCTGGCCGACGCTAATATAGCATCGGATGGTGTTTGGCTGACACTAGTCATTAGCATCGACCGTTTTAGCCTAAGCCCGACACTGACGTTAATCCAACGCTAAATCACCATTAGCGTCGGCTTTGAACCGACGCTAAATTCTATTTTTCTAGTAGTGATTGAGGGTATCATACATTTATGATATGCGGTTGATCATTACAAAAATGGATAAATATTAATGTTATATCTGAAAGGAACATTGGAAATAAAAAATATGTACCTAAATTGTTATTGACATCTTTTTATCAAAGAATTACGTTCAAATTTCAACGAACACAATTTACTTTGATCATTTCATTTGTAAAGATTATATATAAAAGTCAAGGCCAATATTCAAAGCATCTTAGACTTTATCTACTACAATATTTTATTTATTTTGTATTTCGGTTAAAAGAACTGATATTGTTATTTTCTATGGATTTTTATCATGATTTCATAATATTGCTGTTAATTTTTTCATTGTAGCTTTTTTGTTCTATTTAGTTAAATTAACATACAACTTTTAATAATATTGTAAATCATGCATTGTTATTTATTTAAAATTGACTGGTGCATTCCACATGTATACTAATATTAAAAAGTTATAAATGAGTCGTTACCTCACTAGACACTCGATCATTGTGGATGCACTAACGAAGAAGAAAAGGTAGTCTCCTTCGATTTTTAAAATTCTAAAGACTAATTTAATGGTCACGTTTACGATTCGAGGACCAATTTCCATATTCCACTCTGACAAAATTCACCTTTAAGACATTTTCTTCTTCCCATCCCATCCCATCTACGCGACTATGATGCCCAGCTTAACAATGGCTTCTTCTTTGCCTAATTTACATAACCACTAAGAGACATTCTTCTCCCATCTTCCCATATTTGAATTTGAATCTCTACCTCTTCCTCGCCGTTGATTTGACTATACATGCATGTTCAATTTTGGATTTCTTCATTTCATCAAGGTATGTTTCTATAGAGACTTGTCCAGATATTTGAAAATTGAATTAAGTGTGTTTCCGATGTCAATAATTGATTTTGAATAAATTGATTTGGGAAAATTGATTTTAATTAAATCTAAGTTAAATGTAAAGTAATTTATGGTTTACCATGTAAAATGAGTTGAACAATATTCTAACACACTTTAGGTTAGAATTAATTATGTTTTATTTGAATTGATACAAATATGTCAAAATTGTTAACAATGAAAAGAGGAAGAAAGAGGAAGAAGAGAAAACAACCACTCTAGGGTTTCATATCATATAATAAACCAAAACTGAAGTTAATAGGGTTACACTGAGTATATATATAAGAAAATAGAATTGTCTAGAATTGTCTAAAATACCCTTACTACTAATATATAATAATATTATCTAACATCTCCCCTCAAACTCACGATGCATTAACATGGAGCATCGAGAGTTTGTCAACTAAAAAAAACGAAAACGTTTAATGGAATGCATCTTTGTGAACAAATCAGCAATCTGTAAAGAAGAAGAGACAAACAGTAGAATAATGATTCTATGCTGAAGATGATGACGAGAGGGGTAACGAGGAGGATCAACAATCGCAGGAGGTGGTTGGACAGCCGGGGGGACAAGAGGGATGTCACCAAAGAAGAAGCAACAATCAAAGAGAAGAACCAAGCCAACAAAAAAATCAAACCGAAAAAGAAGCGATCAAAAAAGGAGCAACAACCATATCAAAATCAACTGATAGGAACAACCAAAGAAGTAGCACCACGAAACCAAATCCAAACAAACCAAGGAGCAACAACCATATCAAAATCAACAGATAGGAACCACCAAAGAAGTAGCACCACGAAACCAAATCCAAACAAACCAAGGAGCAACAACCATATCAAAATCAACAGATAGATGTTAGATAAGATAAACTATAATTATATTCCCTAATTGTTGGGAACTCGACAGCGGAATAGAGGCGGGGTCGGTTAATGAGGGTCGGAAAAAGCTCTAGGAGATACCATGTTAACAATGAAAAGAGGAAGAAAGAGGAAGAAGAGAAAACAACCACTCTAGGGTTTCATATCATATAATAAACCAAAACTGAAGTTAATAGGGTTACACTGAGTATATATATAAGAAAATAGAATTGTCTAGAATTGTCTAAAATACCCTTACTACTAATATATAATAATATTATCTAACAAAAATCAATTATGTACCTCTTAAATCAATTTTGACCAGTAGAAAGTGGAACTAAGCACACTCAAACGATTTGAAATAAGAATTGAAAATACTTACTTTTATAGTTTTCCTTTGGTCGAAGAAATATGCCTTGAAATTTTGTCATGCATTTGTATCTGTCATAGACATAAAATGAAGTAAAGGCTGGATGCTTAATTTGTTGCCAATGTCGTTTTGGTGAATCAGAGAAGATCTTGGAGAATTCTGGCATTGGTAGACAGTGATATCATGTGGAGAATTCTAGTCACTATACCGCTGCTGTAGCTTGTATTTAACAACACTGTTTCTGATAGAGCAGAAAATGGGATTCTGGTGAAGAATGAAGAAACAACTGGAGGATGTGAAAATCCTGAATTGAGCTGCAGCAACCGTTTCCTTGAAAACATGCACAATATGCTTCCAGGTAGCAATTCAAGACCAAATTCTGAGCATTTTAACATCAAAACTGAGGCTTCTCTTGCAAAGAAACATAATATAAGGAGGAGATAATTTCTGAAATCAATGAGTTTTGTGGCAAGTACCCCAGGATAAGCCATGCTCAGTCACAAAGTGATGAGATGAAAAGTTAGCTAAAGGATTGGAATGCCAGCTGAGAGGCCAATCTATTGATTGCAAGAATGATGAGGCACAAATAGTACTCTTACATGCAGAGAATTTATCTCTTTAGTGGTAGCAGTGTTGGACCAATTGAATTTGAAAGAATGTCCAAGTTGAGGCTTTGAACAACAACAATAATAAGTATGATTATGGTAAGTGTACTATTGGAATAATATGCAGTTTGCAGATCTCAAAGTGGGTTAATGATCATAGTTTCTTAAGTCCTAATTATGATTTTGGCTTATTAGAAGAGAAGGGTATATGTTATTCACATATAGGATCTCAAAGTTCCCTAGTGCTTAAAAGATTTTTGTTTTTCACTTTGATGGAGTTATTAATAGCAGACTCTTTTTTCCCCCTACCTCATTGATTCAATAATACCATGTTTCTACTTTTTATTCAGCATCTCCATCACGATAAAGATACTCTGTACTAAGAATTTTGCTTATGAATTATAATTATAGAATTTATAGTTTATAAATGTCCAAGTTCAACTATGATGTGTTTTGGTACTATTTTGGAAGACATTCATTTTTACATGACACTCTTCATAGGAATTCATGTAAGCAATCTATGTAGCACATGTCCTTATACCTGCATAGTTACTATGTCAAAACAGTTATTCTATTACACACTATTTGTTGAATATGTGTTGGTGACAATTGATGCAAGATTTTAATAGTGAAATTGTTGAAAAAGATTATATGTAGCAAATTTCAAAGCGTGTTGTTACATTAATCTTTAGGTTCGATATATTTTCAATCAATGGTTGCATCACTCAAAAAAATGATTTCTAATCTTGTGAAGTTGGAGAAATTCGATGGAGGAAATTTTATCCGTTGGCAGAAAAAGATGAAATTCCTTCTTACAACTTTGAAGGTGGTGTATGTTTTAAACACCACAAGACCGCTGGAGAAGGAAGTGCAACAAAAGATAATCTTGTTGCTGTCATTTTTGAACTCAATATGATTGAAGATGTTGAATCTTGGTGGATAGACTCTGGTGCTACCCGCCATGTGTGCAAAAATAAAGAACTATTTAAGACCATTGATGAAGAAGATGAAAGTATTTTGTACATGGGAAATGTCTCAACTGTCCAAGTCAAAGGAAAAGGAACAGTGGAGATTGAATTCACTTTTGGAAAAATACTTACTCTTAAAGATGTATTTTATGTTCCTGATGTTAGGAAGAACTTGATTTATGTACCTTTACTTAACAAGTTTAGTTTTCAAATGTGTATTTGAGCGAGATAAATTTATTCTCTCTAAAGGTGGTATGTTTGTAGGGAAGGGTTACCTTTGTGAGAATATGTTCAAATCTAATGTTGTTAGTAATTTTAATAATAATATGATTTCTGCTTATATTGTTAGTCTTGTGATTTATGGCATATGCGACTAGGACATATTAACTTTAGAAAATTGAATGATATGATGAAATCAAATTTAATTCCGACTTATTCTCTCTAAAGGTGGTATGTTTGTAGGGAAGGGTTACCTTTGTGAGAATATGTTCAAATGTAATGTTATCAGTAACTATAATAATAATATGATTTCTGCTTATATTGTTGAGTCTTGTGATTTATGGCATATGCGACTAGGACATATTAACTATAGAAAATTGAATGATATGATGAAATCAAATTTAATTCCGACTTTTGATAAAAATTCAAATTCGTGTACTACTTGCATGCTAACTAAAATCACAAGACAACCTTTTAAAGTGTTGAAAGAAGTTATAAGGTATTAGATTTATTCACTCTGATGTATGCGATTTACATTGTTGGCCTACAATTGGTGGTAAAAAGTATTTTGTCACTTTTATTGATGATTACTCTAGATTTTGTTATGTTTATTTAATGCACTCTAAAAATGAAGTTTTAGACAAATTTAAAATATTTAAAGTATTTAAAGCACAAGTAGAACTTCAACATTAAACTTTTATTAAGTGTTTTAGAAGTGATAGGGGAGGAGAGTTTTATCATCCTGAGTATTTTGAGTTCACTGGTATTGTGCATCAAACAACTGCACCATATTCCCCACAAAAAAATGGAATTGCAGAAAGGAAAAATAGGGTATTAGAAGAAATGGCGAATGTCATGTTATCCTATTCTGGTTTATCTAAAGGTTATTGGGGGTGAAGTCATGCTAACTGTATGTTATTTGCTAAATAGAGTTCCCAATAAAAGGAACAAGATAACTCTATGAACTTTGGAAGAAAAGAAAACTCAATCTTATATAAAAGTTTGGGGTTGTAGAGCAATTGTTAAGGTTCCTGAACCAAAAAGAAAGAAATTGGGAGAAAGAGGAATTAAAAGTGTATCTATGGGCTATGCTGAAAATAGCAAGGCCTATAGATTCATGGTTGTTGAATCTAATGACTCATATCCTATCAACACAGTGATTGAGTCAAGAGATGCAATTTTTCAAGAAAATAGATTTAACTCAATTCCACATCCCAAGAAAAATGTATGTTCTAGTGTACAAAGTCTAGAAAATAATGTAGCTAATAATGATACTTTGACATGTTCAGAACCCAGAAGAAGTAAAGTAACCAAAAAAGAGAAAGATTATGGCCTAGAATTCTTTATGTTCTATGTAGAAGGTACAAATGATTCCATTAACAGTTATGGACCAATTTTCTACAATTTAGATAATGACCTAGACTCATATGAAGAGGCAATAAAATCTCAAGACTCTTCCTTTTGGAAAGAAGCCATCCAAGAGGAAATGGACTCAATTATGGGGAATAAAACTTGGAAATTAGTAGACCTCCCACCTGGATCCAAACCAATAGGTTGTAAATGGATCTTTAAGAAGAAAATGAAAGTTAATGGTACCATTGATAAATTCAAAGCTAAACATGTTGCTAAAGGGTTTACACAAAAAGAAGGTATCGACTACTTTGATACTTATGCACCTATTGTAAGAATTGCATCCATAAGAGTGCTTTTGGCACTAGCTTCTATCTATAAGTTTGTAATCCATCAAATGGATGTCTGCTTTCCTAAACGGAGAGTTAGATGAAGAGGTGTATATGAAACAACCTGGAGGATTTGTTATCAAATGGCAAGAACATAAATTGTGTATATGAACTAAATCTTTATACGGGTTAAAACAATCACCCAAACAATGACACCAAAAGTTTGATAAAGTTTTGTTTTCTAATAGATACAAAATAAATGAATCTGACAAATGTATTTATAGTAAATTTCATAATGGAAATAGTGTCATGATTTGTTTGTATGTGGATGATATGTTAATCTTTGGCACAAATTTAGATGAGGTAGAAAAAACTAAAACTTTCCTATCAAAAAATTTTGATATGAAAGATTTAGGTGAAACATATGTGATTTTAGGAATTAAAATCATTAGAGATGGAGTAAATATTGGTTTATCTCAATCTCATTATATTGAGAAAGTGATAAGGAAATTTGAGCAATTTAATTGCAAAATTGTTTCTACCCCCATTTGATCAAAATGTTAGTTTACAACCACATAAAAGATGCCCTATGGCACAAGTAGATTATTCAAAGGTAATCGGATGCTTGATGTATGACATGACTTGTACCATACCTGATATAGCGTATGTTGTAGGTAGATTAAGGCGGTATACTAGCAATCCAAGTAAAGAGCATTGGTAGACTGTTAATAGAGTATTAAAATATTTGAAAGGAACAATTAACTATAGTTTAGTCTATAGTGGATATCCTTCAGTTTTGGAAGGATATCCAGATGTCAGTTGGGTAACTTATGTTGAGGATCATGCTTCCACAAGTGGATGGATCTTCAACCTTGGTGGAGGTGCAGTTTCTTGAGGATCAAAAAAATAAACTTGCATTGCTGACTCCACCATGGTTGCAGATTTCATTGCCCTAGCTGCAGGTAGTAAATAGGCATAATGACTAAGAAATTTGTTGTATGAGATACCAATTTGGCCAAAGCCAATGGCACCAGTATCCATACATTGTGATAGTCAATCCACACTATCCAAAGCATATAGCCAAGTATATTAGGGAAAATCTAGATATATTGGTCTAAGACATAGCTATGTAAAGGATTTAATTTTAAATGGAGTAATATCCATAGTGTTTGTAAAAACTGAAAAGAATCTTGCAGATCCTTTGACGAAAGGTCTGACAAGGGACATGGTGTTGAAGACATCATTAGGGATGAGACTCAAGCTCATATCTAATTAATCATCAATGGTGGAAAACTGACTCACACTTGAGTAACATTAAGTCTTGAGTTCAATGATAAAGTACACCATTAGAATGATTGCAAGTACTTGAATATAGATACATCCCAAAGGTTGAAAGTACTTGGACCATAAGTATAAAGTTGGAAGGTTGAGTTTTACTCTTAATAGACATATAACATAAATTTGTTGAAATACATATTACGGGTGTATTTCTGATATAGTCTACCTATGTGAGGATGAAGTGAAGCTGCTTCGAAGAGTTAAAGGGCTTGACTCTAATTATCATGAAAAGGGTACATGACACAAGGCCTTAACAAATTTGTCATCTTTATAATTATTTCGATAGTACCGAGATTTCATGTGTAAGTTGTGCACACTTGTTTTAATGAATAACTGGTTTCATGCTTGTCTACCAATCTATTCGGGATAAGTGGAACCCATAGCTTACTAAGTAATGGTTCAAATCGTAAGATACCATTATCTGAAACCATGATATTTCCAAAATTATGAGACTAAGTATATTTTGAAAATGGTGGGGGATTGTGAGATATTTCCAAAATATTGGGTAATATATGTATTTATAATTGGTTATAATTGATATAAAATTGTTGCTGGTTTAGTGGTTGTGTTCATTGTGTTTCAATACAAGGTCTCGGGTTCGAACCCAGGTCATCTGTGAAAAGTTGTATTGATCAACTACCAGACCAGTGCAATGCTTTAGTAAATAACTGAACGTTATATGCATATATCCCTTCACTAAACAGTGGCAGAACCAAGAATTGTAACTCTTTCTCAAGTGACATTATTTTTTTATAAATAGTGTCACTTTGGACAGAATGTAGAAAAGAATAGGTAACATTCTTTTGTAACATATTATTGAAAGATATTCTTGTTGTGATAATGCAAATCATATCAAGGTTTTCCAATGTACCCTGATGGGGATTTGCTGGTTATCTCATTTGCATCCGATTGGTAGGGGCGAATCGAACCTAAAAGCTAGTGTAACAACACGCTTTGGAATTTGCTACATATAATCTTCTTCAACAACTTCACTATTAAAGTCTTGCAGCAATTGTCACCAACACAAATCCAACACTATTATTGCTTGTTGACAGAAAAATCAAATTATAAGGATTGGTGTCTTTTTTTGTCCAATAGTCATTTTGCAATGTTGACAAATATTGAAGCCATTTTTTGTTCTTCGTGAAAAAGGTACATAGATGTTTCTATTTGGCATATTAGAGTGAGCGTGCTTAGCTGAATCCTCACAGCCTTTTTCAATTGAGAAGTAAGTGCAAACAAATAGAAGGTAGAAGAGGTTGTTGACAAGCAAAATACGGAATGACCTAATGGGAATAAAAAGGAAAGTAGTACATATGTTTCTTCTTCTTAAGATCATTGCATTTGACTACTTATTGTTGGAAATGATGATGCCTTAATGGAAATTCATTGAAAATAATGAAGACATTTATGAGAGAGCTAGTATTGTTGTGAATTGAAAAAATTGAGAAGCCCCACATTGGAGGGATACCACACACTAGTAGGGAATATAAGGTAGAGGTATTGAACTTGGGGATGGCCCCAAGGGGCACCGCAATTTTGTGAAGGAGGGAGAACGCAAGCAATCTTGACCACCACAGACGCGTGCGCTGCTGCCGTCGCCCGTCCGGCCCGACCCGTCTTGGTTTGATTTGGTTTTGGCTTTGGCTACGTGGTGTATTATTATTTTTGGCATAAAAATTAATTAATTAAATGAAATGATTGCTTGCGTTTTATCTCTAATCGATACGTTAATTACGTAACTGCCCTCCACCGAGTCATATCTGATCCAGTCTTCCTCCCTAAATTTGTGCATCTGTTTATGCCCGGTCAAAACCCTAATCTTTGGTCTCACGTTTCTTTTGTTGGCCGGCCAAAAGTCAGAGTCAAACCCTAAGTTTGGAGCGCACGTTTTGGGTTTTGGAGCGCATGTTCTGATGGATCCCGGATTTTCTCAGATCCAATTGTGGATTTCCTTTATAAATAGAGGGTTCTCCTCAGTTGAAAAAACATACCAAAAGCTTTTATGTATCTGAGGCTTTTCTCACTTCTCCCCCCTTCTTACTGTTTCTTCTCTTTCTTTCGAGTGGTCTTAGTGCCATATTACGAGTGTCAGTCGTAAGACTGCAATATTGAGGGTGTAATTCTAGAACGGCTTTCTACATGCAGTTGAACTCCAATACATAGTACCTGGGCTATTTTATCTTGGGGACTTCGTGGTTGATAGTCTGCCTTGCACAATTTGGGCAGTGCCTCGAAACGTCTTAAAGAGAGCGACCTAGTCCGCGACTCAACCCAATAATATTTTCGGTGGCACAAATTGTTTTCAAAAGGTTTTTTAGAATTTCAAAAACAACAATTTTAAGATGTTTTCGAATTGCCATGTCTACCGAAGAAATTACTAGGAAGTCATTTCAAACTATGGCAACAACAGATGTTGTTTTTCTAACCACGAAAAAGCTTGCCAACATTTTGAAGGATGACATTCTTGTTGTACCAGAAGAAGGTGAACAATCAGAAAGGGATAAAATAGCTGTTGAACAGGTTTGGGATGATCTAAAGAAGAAATATGATACTGAGGAAGCTGGAGCCAAAAAGTATGTTGTTAGCCGCTACCTCAAATATCAGATGATAGATGACAGATCAGTGGAAACTCAGTCTCATGAAATTCAGAAAATTGCTCACGAGATCATCTCTGAAGGTATGTCCCTAAATGAATAGTTTCAGATTGCTGTTATTATTGACAAACTGCCCCCTGCTTGTAAATATTTTAAAAATTCTCTTAGGCATAAAACTAAAGAATTTTATCTAGAAAGTATGATAACTCGCCTTAGAATTGAGGAGGAATCTCATAAGCAAGACCAGAAAGATGAAATTCTTCTTGTGGCAAATAACAAGAAAAAGAAATTTATCGGAGCAGTTCTGAAGCCAAACGGCAAACAACTAAAGAATTAGAACCGCACTTCAAATAACAACAACAAGAATGGGAACCCTCCAAAGGCCCCAATTGTTAGGCAGCAACCATCTCCTAGAAATGGCCCTCTCCCCTTTCTCTGTTTCTTTTGTGGGAAAGAAGGTCATATGGCACGCAAGTCCAGGAACAAGCCAGGCGCTGCTAATCAGGCCAACTTGACAGAAGAGCAATTCATTGCTATGATAACTGAGATCAACCTTGTTGGTGGACCAGATGGATAGTGGATAGACACGGGCGCCTCACACCATGTCTGTTATAATCGTGCTATGTTTAAAACATACACTGCTGCTGAAGATAAGAAAGTGTTGTTGGGAGATTTTCACACCACTAATGTTGCTGGTATTGCAGATGTGGAACTAATATTCACCTCTGGAAAGACCTTATTTCTGAAGGATGTCATGCACACTCCAGAAATAAGGAAGAATCTGTCTCAAGGTTTCTTCTCAATAAGGTAGGGTTTACTTAGTCTATAGGGGCAGATTTGTGCACCATTTCTAAAAATGGTATTTTTGTTGGGAAAGTGTACACCATTGATGGCATGTTTAAATTGAATGTTGAAATGAATAAGATGTCTCCTTCTGCTTACATGTTGTGTGATTTTAATATTTGGCATGCTAGACCCTGTCATATGAACAAACGTGTGATTTCAAACTTAAGTAATTTAGGCTTAATTCCAAAATTATCTATAAAGGATTTCGAAAAATGTGATTTTTTGCAGTCAAGCTAAAATAACAAAGAGATCACATAAATCAGTAGTTAGAGAATCTGAACCTCTAGACTTAATACACTCTGACATATGTGAACTTGATGGAACGCTAACCAGAAATGGAAAACGTTATTTTATCACTTTTATTGACAATTGTTCTGACTATACTTTCGTATATCTTATGAAAAATAAAAGTGAAGTGTTTGACATGTTTAAAATCTTTGTAACTAAGATTGAAAATCAATTTAGTAAAAAGATTAAGAGGTTTCGTAGTGCTAGAGGAACAGAGTATGGTTCCAGTTTGTTTAACGAGTTTTATAAAACGCAAGAAATTATACATGAAACTACTGCACTGTATTCACCTGAAATGAATGGTAAAGCTGAAAGAAAGAATAGAACTCTTACTGAATTAATTGTTGCTATTATGCTTAACTCTAGCATTGCATCTCACTGGTGGGGGGAAATTATTTTGACTGTTTGTTATGTATTGAAAGAGTTCCTAATATTAAAAGCAAAATGTCACCTTATGAGATAATGAAGAAAAGACAACCCAACTTGTCTTACCTTCAAAAGGGGTTGTCTGGCTTATGTCAGAATCCTGAATCCCAAGCGAATTAAACTCGCAAGTAGAGCCTATGAATGTGTATTCATTGGGTATGCAGTAAACAGCAAAGCGTATAGGTTTTATGACCTAAATGCAAAAGTGATTATAGAATCAAATGATGTTGACTTCAAATCGAGAAATAGTGGGGGCAGCGAACCTAGTCAAGTTCCTGTGACACAAGCACTGAAAGCAACAAACAAGATGAAACAGAAACTCGAAAGAGTAAGAGAGTAAGAGTTGCTAAAGATTATGGACCATAATACATGGCCTATAATTTAGAAGAGGATCTTGCAAATCTTAAAGAAGCTCTATCATCTTTGGATGCAGATCTATGACAAGAAGCTATAAACGATGAAATGGATTCTCTAGAGTTTAACAAGACCTGGAATTTGGTAGACTTGCCTCCTGGTTGCAAACCAATAGGTTGTAAATGAATTTTGAAAAAGAAACTAAAACCCGATGGATCTGTTGATAAGTACAAGGCACGCCTTGTAGCCAAAGGTTTTAGACAAAGAGAAAATATACATTTCTTCGACACTTTCTCACCGGTCACTAGACTAACATCCATTAGGGTGCTTATATCACTTGCGGACTATTCATAACCTAGTGATACACCAGATGGATGTTAAAACAGCCTTTTTAAATGGTAACTTGGAAGAAGAAATTTATATGGAACAACCTGAAGGTTTTGTAATTCATGGACAAGAAGACAAGGTTTGTAAGTTAGATAAGTCTCTGTATGGTCTTAAACAAGCTCCTAAGCAACACATGAAAAATTTGATAACTTGATTATGTCGAATGAGTTTAAAGTGAATGAAAGTGACAAATGTATTTATTACAAAGATGAAAATGGCATTTGCACTATCATATGTCTCTATGTAGATGACTTACTCATATTTGGTTCAAACATTCATGCTGTAAATAATGTGAAATCATTGTTGAGTAACAACTTTGATATGAAAGACCTCGGAGAAGCGAATGTAATCCTTGGCATCAAGATTACTAGGTTAGAAAAAGGAATTTCTTTGGATCAATCTCACTACGATGAAAAGATCCTAAAGAAATATAATTACTTTGATTGTAAACCTGCTTGCACACCATATGATCTGAGTGTAAAACTTTTCAAGAACTCTGGTGAAGGTGTTAGACAAACTGAATATGCGAGCATCATTAGCAGCCTCAGGTATGCCACTGATTGTACTAGACCAGACGCTGCCTATGTCGTAGGATTATTGTGCAGGTTTACTAGTAGACCTAGTATGGAGCATTGGCACGCTATCGAAAGAGTCATGAGATTCCTTAAAAGGACTATGAGTCTCGAATTACATTATCAAAGATTTCCTGCCATCCTTGAAGGATACAGTGATGTTGATTAGAACACATTGTCAGATGACTCCAAAGCAACCAATGGCTATGTTTTTAGTATAGTCGGTGGTGCTGTATCGTGGAAATCAAAGAAACACACGATATTGGCTCAGTCCACTATAGAGTCGGAAATGATAGCACTAGCTACTGCTAGTGAAGAAGCAAGCTGGTTGAGATGCTTGCTAGCAGAGATCCCTCTATGGGAAAGGTCGTTGCCAGCTGTGTTGATCCACTGCGATAATACCGTGGCTATTGCAAAAATTGAGAATCTTTATTACAATGGTAAGAGACGACAAATACGTCGTAAGCACATCACATTTAGAGAATTACTTTCTACAGGAGTTGTTATAGTGGATCATGTAGCACTGATGAAAATTTAGCAGATCCTTTGACGAACGGATTAGCTAGAGAGAAAGTCCTTAATACATCCAAAAGGATGGGACTGTTGCCTATAGATCAATGAGTCACTTATGATGGTAACCCGACCTAAAAGACTGGAGATCCCAAGAATTAGGTTCAATGGGTAATAACAAGTCATAGTGATATGAGATGAGCATGCTATATTGTATATGAGAAGCATGATTCCTGAAGCGATAAAATGATGAGATAATAGAAACTCTTAATGAGATATATACTCTATGTGGAGTGGAGTGCCTAGCAACAAGAGTATTCTTGATAGACTTACCTATGTGAATGTGGAAGTGGGGTCCGCTTCCTATGGAATTTCAAGGCAGAATTTCAAAAGCATTCACTATACTGGGATACACGTGCATGGCCCTAAATGCACGGGCTTTTGAGAATACACCTAATGAAAAGGTTGTGTGTGGGTTTGATGTCAGAGATAGAGTTCAAGACTACGAGTCACTCTTGTTGAATCTGAATCTTACTTGTTATGCAGAGGTTCAAGTCAAGAGACACCTTTGTTTATGTGCGATCTTATAGAAGCGTTTAATGCTATTCAAAAACTATTTTTTAAATTCAAGTGAGGGATTGTTGGAAATGATGATGCCTTAATGGAAATTCATTGGAAATAATGATGACATTTATGAGGGACACCACATTGGAGGGACACCACACACTAGTAGGGTATATAAGGTGAAGGTATTGAACTTGGGGAAGGCCTCAATGGGCACCCCAATTTTGTGAAGGAGAGAGAATGCAAGCAATATTGACCACCACACACGCGCGCGCACCGCTGCTTGTCGTCCGGCCCGACTTGGTTTGGTTTGGTTTGGCTTGGCTTTGGCTTTGGCTACGTGGTGTATTATTATTTTTGGCATAAAAATTAATTAATTAATTTTATGAAATGATTGCTTGCGTTTTATCTCTGTTAACTATGTAGCTGCCCTCCACCGAGTCATATCTGATACGTTTTATCAATACGTTTTATCTCTAATCTTTGCTCTCACGTTTCTTTTGTTGCCCGGTCAAAAGTCAGAGTCAAACCCTAAGTTTGGAGCGCACGTTTCTGAGGCCACTTCTTGGAGCGCACGTTTTGATGGATCCCATATTTTATGAACTCCGATACAGAGTATCTGAGTTATTTTATCCTGGGGACTTCGTGGTTGATAATCTGCCTTGCACAGTTTGGGCAGTGCCTCGAAACATCTTAAATAGAGCGACCTAGTCCGCGACTCAACCAAGTAATATTTTCGATCGCATAAATTGTTTTCAAAAGGTTTTTTCGAATTTCAAAAACAACACTTATGGTTAATGCATAAAAATGTTAAATTTCATAAGAATTGAGTAATCCATTACAATTTGTCAAGGTTTGATTTATATATTCTTTTTGTTTTTATTTTAGTTGTTTATTGTATCTTCTGTTGTCAAGAAAGTGGAAATTTTCAAATGATTGATGTCTAAATGTGAAATGTAATAATTCTTATAAATATGTCTTTGGGACCATTGAAAGAATCGTAAGAGGTTGGTCTTTACACAATAAGTCGGTCTTCGTGACCTTAACGGTCATGAAGTGGTCAACTTTGACATGAAAGAGGCATCAAGTATTCAACTCTAGCTTGGTCAATCATCCCACTCTACAGTCTACTTAGAGCACTACCTGAAAGGCATAAATAAATTTATCTTCATGGTCGACCATCCCAATTTAATAGGTTCCAACATGTAACTGCACAAAGCACGAAATTCACTTTGGCCAATGTTGATTAAACTAATATTCATCTTCAGTCACAACTAAGTTAAAACAGCAGCAGAGAAAGAAATAAAAAAAGAAAAGCAAAGAAACAAAATAGATCCTAATATGTTAACATGTCTTAATAAGTGTGTTACCTCATTTTTCTTGGGTTAGGATCCTCTCTTCTCCATTTCTTGAGAAATGGAGATATCCATTACTATAGTTTGAGTATAAAAATAAAATAAAGACACACATTCCTAAATAGTGACATTAATTATATATTTATATATTAAAACTATAGTAATGCAAGACATGAAGTGTGGAAAATCGAGAGGATTCCAACTCATTTTCTTTGATGATTTCATATGAAAGAGGATAAACAAGATACAACCCTCGTCACTCTTAAATATTTGTTAAAAATTATTGGTTAGAATTATATATTTTCTTTGACTTGATATATATTAGTTTGATTTGAACTAGATTGAGGATGATGACCAAATTGGATTAGTGTATATCTCTTCTTTTCCAGAGGTTAGGTGACACTTACAAACTCTATGTTTTCCGAGGTGGGGTGACACTTGCAAATACTCTAACACTCAAATAAGTCGTTGTATAAGGTGAGTAAAAGGTAGTAGAATGTAAAAAGTGTATTTTTTACTGTGATAGAGTAGTTGTTTATATAAAGAGTGAATTAGGTCTATCGAAGACATGGACGTTTATGCTCAGCAGATTCTGCGCCACAATCGTTGTCGTTATCCCTTCCTAGCCGTTAAAACTAGGGTTAGTTGGAGTTCACTAGAATCAAGAGCCAACGAGTTTGGGCCTATATGGGTTTGCCAATAAGGATTGGGTCAGTCTAGAACATAGTTTAATCACAATTCCACAAGCTTAATAAACTAAGTATAAAAATTTACCTTATTCCCCCATTTTTAGACCTATACCCCCACAATTTTATGAAAATGCCAAAATTACCTTTTTGTTTTCCATTCCATCATTGCGGAGCCGTAAAACAGATTTTCGGTAACTTCCGAAAAAAAATTTAGAAGATTTTCGGTACACAGTGTTTCTGGAAAACTTTTTACAAGTTTTTCCTGTACAGGAAAATATTACCGGAAAACATTAAAAAAGATTCCCGGTACATAACGGTGTTTTCTGGAAAACTTCATTGACAAGTTTTTCGATACACACCAATTTTTTTAAATTTTTTTGAATTTTGTTAATTTTTTAATATGTTAACAGATATGGATAATCTGCTACAAATTTTTTTGACACAGATCATGTATGAATAATTATAATTAATATTAATATTGTAAAAATATATTATTGTGATTAATTATAATTTATTTTATATTTTATTATAGATATTTGATACAAGGGAAACTGTTGTGAATAGGGCTAAAGAAATCGGTATAAAAAATATACTATTATCATCTGATATAGAGACATGAGAGATAGGGAGGAGAAATAAATTTATATTAGGTTATGACAAAGGAGGAAAATACAAGTGTGTTGATAGTTCAACTTGAAGTTCAACAAAAAAGTGTGATTGTCCTTTCAAGCTTAGATCAAGACCATTAAAAGATGGTTCAGGATGGAAAATTAAAGTAATTTGTGGAGTTCACAACCATGAATTACCTGATACTTTGGAGGGACATGTATTTGTTGGACGCTTAGATGAAGAAGAAAAAAAATATGTTCATGACTTAACAAAATATAATGTTGCACCGAGACACATATTACTCTCATTGCAAGACTAAAATAAGAACAATGTTACTAAGATCTCACAAATATATAAATAGAGGAGTATGATTCGATTGCACGTGACAGGTAATACAATAGAGATGCAACATTTATTCAAGTTAATTGAAGATGCAAAATATGTGTGTTGGAATAGAAAACGTGAAGACTCAGATGTTATGAGAGATATTTTTTTGGCGCAACCAGATTTAGTGAAGTTGTTGAATTGGTTTCCGATTGTGTTGCTTATGAACAATACCTACAAAACCAATAAATACAGAATGCCATTACTTGAAATTATTGGTATGACATCAACAAATATGACATTTGTAGTTGGATTTACTTATTTGAAATGTGAGCGGGAAGAAAACTTTTGTTGGGTATTAGAGAGGCTAAAAGAACTGTTTGTTACACAAAACAAATTTCCTCAAGTAATTGTGACAAACAGAGATCTTGCGTTGATGAATGCAGTTGATATTGTATTTCCACATGCTGCTAATTTGTTTTGTCGATTTCATATCGACAAAATTGTTGGATCAAAATGCAAGCAATATGTCTTAAAGGATAGACAAGAGTTAGTATTGAATATGTGGAAATACATTATGTATTGAAGTGATGAAAAAGAGTATATCATGCGCTTGCACATATTTGAGCAATCACGTGTCGATAATAAAGTGTTTGCTGACTATATGAAAGAAACTTGGTTGACTCCTCATAAGGAAAGGTTTGTTGAAGCATGGACAAATAGAGTGATGCATTTAGGGAACACAACGACTAACAGGTATGTCATGTGACTCTAAAACTTTGATTTTGTAATTTTATTATATATTGTTGAATTGCTCAATGCTAACAATTTATATTTAATGATAGGATTGAGTCAGCTTATCAGAAACTGAAGTTAATGTTGGAACACAACATGGGTGACATGTGTAAATGTTGGGAGCCTATGAACAACATGATAAGGTTGCAACATAAAAAAAATTAGGGGCTCGTTTCAGAAAATTTTCTATGATGAAGAGCATGAACACATAAATCCATTTTATCAAAGATTGAATACATTTGTATCAAGAAAAGCTCAAAGACGTATTGCTAAAGAATACGAGAAAGTTGAGTGGGTGGATACTGACAAATCTGTATGTGGGTGCTCTCTCTAAAGGACATACGGGTTATCTTGTGCTTGTGTTTGTGAATTGACACAATATAAATTGATGGGTGAATCAATTCCTCTAGATTTTGTGCATTCAACTGAGAAAATTAAGCATGGAATGTGAACTCATCCGAAACACAGAAGATGGATCAAAGTTGGATATGTCTACTAAGATGAATGTCTTATGGAAACGCTTGCGATCACTTGATGTTATAGAAAAATGAGTGTTGAAGAGTAAGATGCGTGAACTTGCTTTTCCAACTACAAGTTCAATGTGTCCACCACCTGAAAAAGTCACAACCAAAGGTCGAGTGAAGAAGAGTAAGGGTAAGAAGCCGAATGAATGTGATGTATATCGAGAACATTCTTACATTGAGGAGTCTTGGTCTTTGGTCTGCAATAGTTTGGACCAGGAGATTTCTTATCATATAACTCCATATGATAGACTGTTCCCAAGACGCATTGCAGAAGTAAGAGTTTCGTTGAAGATATTTGACTTAGGTCTTCAATCCATAGATAAATGGATGTCCATACCTGATATGGGTTACGTGATAGCGCCAACATATAATATTATTCTCGTCACGTTTGGTCAGACATTTTCAATAACTTTCTTTCCTATGAGGGGTTCACATTCAGAATCGACAAAAAATGGTCGTATCATATGTATTGGTTTTTTGATGGAAATCACTAGGTTCCATAAAATTTAACTTATTTTCTTCTGTATTAATTTTTTAAAATAATCAAATGAATTTTTAAAATAATTAAATGATCTTATTTTGCAGTTAAAGATGAAAGATGAAATTCCAATGCCAGACATTGCACCAGGTTGGAAGTAATATCGCACTGATGAAGCAACTTCTTGGGCAATAGCATATACAACATGCCTACAACACTGGGGGTATTTATTAGGTCGTTTGTCACGTGTTACCCAAAATCCAGGTAGAGAACCCATAAATGCAATGTCATTAGATGAAGCTTAATGCTTTAAAACTGTTACAAAATCACTTGTTATTAATTAATTTTAGTTTATTATCGCTCGATTTTATCTTGTAATTTATTTATTTTCCTTATATTTCATCAAAACAATATAAAGTAAACGACATAACAATAATGCATAAAAGAAAAAGTGTTTATGAAAGTACAAGCGCAATGTTTATAAAAGTAAACAACATAACAATAACGCATAAAGTGTTTACAATAGATGTTCACAAGCATAATGTTTATAATAGTTACTACTAACTAGTGTGACTACGCAATAAATACAAAGTTTTATAAAAGTGAATATACAACTCATCATCCGAATTAGCTTCATGTTCATTCAACTCCTGTTGTATAAGATCACCGATCTGCTGTAGGATAGGTGGCGACTGTGAACTAAAAGCATATGCGTCAGTGGTCGGGACACTATATGTGGGACATGGGGTAAATCATCTGGTCGCACTAGCAGTGGATGAGGCATCTAATAGAACCACTCTAAATATCCCTTTTGACACTCAAATGGATATGTAGTTGGACGGATCTGGTGAAATATCTCGGTGACAAGGGTCACATATCCCAACCATTCCACATCTACATCAAATAATCTAGAAGGATTTGGATGTGAGGGTGATGGATATGTTGGATATATTCAAACTGTCTCAAACACCTCTCTGGCAAATATTTCACTAATGTGTTGTATAATCGGAGGTGACCAGTGTAGAACATGATATCATGGGAATGACATCTCTATGATTCTCTCATGGTCTCCATATGACATATGTATGTGTCAATGCGTCAATCATACATATGTACTCAGTGACCTTGTCTTTGCCTTGTTTGTAGCATCATCTATTCATTCAGGCAAAACATTTCACGTCAGCACCTTAGTCACCTCTATTACAAATATTTGGAAAATATTCGTAAATCCAACATTGTTGCAAATAAAAAAAAATATTAATGATAATCAAAATTAATAATTAACAATAAATAATAATTAAAAAAATTAAACATAAAAATAAATAAATAAATTATATACATAAAAATGAATAACTAAAAATATAATATTTAATAATTAAAAATAAATAAATAAATGATATACATAAAAATTTATAAATAAATATTTAATACCTAAAGCAGTGACATATATTCACCTAGGTGTTTGGTGTTATAACAGCAAGCATCTAAGAGGTAGTCATAAAGGACTATGAGTGCAACAGTACCCAATGCGTATTTATATGTATCATCTAAATGTCTGAATAAAGGAAGGTACTCTGTATCAACAAGAGTATGACTCTTATCAGCGAAAATAATACTCCCTACTAAATTCAACAGATACGCCCTAGCAGCATAATTAAATCTCTCTACTGCACACTGCCTTCTGAAGACCTCTTTCATCCAATCCAGTTTGTAGTGTGCACCTCTAGTCTTTTTTATCTCCTCTCAAATCTCTTCCACGGTCACTCCTAATAAAGTTATGGCAAGATTAAATGCCATTACTCCATCTACATCGGGTGGACTGTAGAACTCACCCATAATAAAGTCATGGCATGTGAAATGACGATGTCTCGGAATGCCATCATTCCACAAACACAGAAATCATGTTGTTGTCGATCATCTTCAAACTACCCCGTTGTAATTGGTTCAATCTTGACAAATTTACCCAGTTCTCTATGGATCGCGGGAGTACCGATAGGGTAAATTGTTGCATTTTCTTTCCAAACGCAACAATTTTTAGCAATGATCGCTCCTGTATATAAAGAAAATAGATGACATTAAAATTAAATATAGAACAAAAATAATAATTAATTTAAATATTTTTAATGCATTATAAATAATAATTAATTAAACATACCTGACAAAACCACAGTCTATCTGAAACATGATGACGGTATCGTGTAAGGACAGACAAATCATATGGTCCTCCAAGATACCGTGTGAGCTCACCAAGTCCCTAAGCTCTATCATGCCCCTCATCCACATGCTCTCCCTCATTAGCAGGTACAACATCCTCCTGCTCATGTACCTCCACCTGCCCATGTACCTCCTCATCCTCATGCACTATAGGAGGCTCCTCTTGCTGATGAATAGTCACATCTGGAATAAACTAATGACCATGCTCTCCCTCATCATCGTCTTCAATTATCATTCGTCTTCTTCTCCTTGAGGTTGTCGATCGAATCCTCTCTGGATGATTCATCATGGATGATGTAGAAGTATCAGCGTCACGTGTAATTCGTATAATTTTGTCGTCTCTTCCTCGTGCACCCACTGAAAAATTGAAAAATAAAAAGAAATAAATCACAATTGGTTATAAAATCATAATTAATTAAAATTAAAAATAAAAAAAAATAATATAACTTCCGAAGAACTTGAATTAAGTTTTTCGGTACTATCAGAAAAGTTGAAAAAAGATTTTCGGAAGATGCTTCTGTACTAGAGAAGTTGGCTTTTTTTTTTTCAAAAGTAGCTTCT
This sequence comes from Cicer arietinum, assembly GCF_000331145.2. Lineage (NCBI taxonomy): Eukaryota > Viridiplantae > Streptophyta > Magnoliopsida > Fabales > Fabaceae > Cicer > Cicer arietinum. The sequence continues at coordinate 20,917,469 of NC_021162.2, read as the reverse complement.
GTACCGGAAAACTTAAAATAAGTTTTCTGAAGTGTATTTTTTGTATCGGAAATCTTGAAAACAAGTTATCTGAAACATTAAGAAAAAAACTTTATTTTTTTTTTCTTCTGAAAATGTTAAAATGTGAAATGGTAAAATTTTTGGAGTTTTATTATTTAAACAAAAACAAAAAAATCATTTCTTTACTTATCTGGGGGTATAGGTATAATTAGGGGAGATAAGGGGTCAAATTTTCAACTAAGTAATGGTTTGATTATCTAAAACAAAGTAATGGGCATTGTAATGCAAAATTAATCTAATAAGTTCAATGCTAAACTAATACACATTGTAATACTGTTAAATGAGATGATCGGGAATACACATTGTACTCAATACAGTACTTGATTTTTCTTTTATACACGTGCAGAACAATAAATATATATGTTTATAGAGTATCATTAGTTGGAGAATTTGCCGATTATGATTACTAGTATTTTTTTTACATTAAAAATCTATTTGTATTCACTTCTTTTTAGATTTTGGAAAAACTTTCATATTTTTTTTTACCCCTCAAGGAGCCAAAGAGTCGTGGGTGCATTATATAATCTCTTATTTTTTTTAACAGGAACTAATAACAAGTTTATTTAATTTAATAAATAAACTTCACCTGTTTCCATGTAATAGGAAACTCTGACGCATTAATGTGCATGCTCTAGCTATTTGACGTTCAAGCTTTAAGTTACTTTTTCTTCTCAATTAATTTTCATACAGAGTATTAATGCACACCAAGAGACACTGTTATTGGAACAATAACCTGTTATTGGCACAGTAACAATCGTGGCTTCTAAAATTAACCTAATTAATTTTCTATATAGTGTGAATTTGAAACAATATTCATTCACTTGAAAAAAATGGCCAAAAAGTATGCGGGACCTGCTATTGGAATTGACCTTGGCACAACCTATTCATGTGTTGCTGTATGGCAAGAGCAAAACAACAGAGCAGAAATCATACACAATGATCAAGGCAACAGAACTACACCTTCTTTTGTTGCTTTCACTGATTCTCAAAGGCTAATTGGTGATGCTGCTAAAAATCAAGCTGCTTCAAACCCAGCCAACACTATCTTTGGTAATTAATTTATCTTTTTTTTCTTCTTCTTCAAAATGATTTGAAATTTAATTTAGTTATTATATTTTTCTAAGCTATACTTTCATTACAAAAGAAGAAATTATATAGCACCAACATTTTATTAATTTGCAGATGCAAAGAGGTTGATTGGAAGAAAATACAGTGATTCTGTTATTAAAACTGATCTGCAGTTGTGGCCTTTTAAGGTCATTGCTGACACCAATGACAATCCTGTGATTGTTGTTAATTTTAAGGATGAGGAAAAACGCTTTGTTGCAGAGGAAATATCATCTATGATCCTCACCAAGATGCGGGAGATTGCACAGAAATTTTTGGAGACACCGGTTAAAAATGCAGTGATTACTGTTCCTGCTTATTTCAATGATTCTCAGAGAAAAGCCACCAAAGATGCTGGTTCTATTGCCGGCCTCAATGTAATAAGGATTATTAATGAACCAACTGCTGCTGCTCTTGCTTATGGTCTTCAAAAGAGAGCCAACTGTGATGAAAGTAAAAATATTTTCATCTTTGATCTTGGTGGTGGAACTTTTGATGTGTCTCTTCTCACAATTAAGAATAATGTGTTTGATGTCAAGGCCACTGCTGGAGACACTCACCTTGGAGGAGAAGACTTTGATCACAGAATGGTAAACCACTTTGTCAAGGAGTTCAAAAGGAAGCATAACAAGGACATTAGTGGAAACTCAAGGGCCCTTAGAAGGTTGAGAACTGCTTGTGAGAGAGCAAAAAGGACACTTTCATTCGACATGGAGGCCATAATTGATATAGATGCTATATCGGAGGGCATTGACTTTTGTTCATCGATTACTCGTGCTAAGTTTGAGAGCCTCAATGTAGACCTCTTTGAAAAGTGTATGGAAACAGTTAAAAGTTGTCTTACTGATGCTAAAATGCAAAAGAATGCTGTAGATGATGTTGTTCTTGTTGGTGGGTCTTCTCGGATTCCTAAAGTACAAACTCTATTACAGGAATTTTTCAATGGAAAAGATCTATGTTTGAGCATCAACCCTGATGAGGCTGTTGCTTATGGTGCTGCAGTCCAGGCTGCTTTATTGGGTGAAGGCATCAAATCTGTTTCAAACTTGGTGCTGCGAGATGTTACACCATTGTCGCTTGGTATATCGACAAAAGGAGATATCATGAGTGTGTTGATTCCAAGGAATTCCACCATTCCTGTCAAGAAGGAACAACAATACCAAACAGTTGAAGATGACCAACCTGCTGTTTCAATTGATGTTTATGAGGGTGAGAGAGAAGTAGCTAGTGAGAATAACTTGCTTGGTTTGTTTACTCTCTCGCTTCCTCTCGCACCACGCGGCCTTCCAGTCAATGTATGCTTTGCTATCGATGCTGATGGTATATTAAATGTTTCTGCTGAGGAAGTAACAAGTGGGAATAAGAAAGATATTACAATAACAAAAGATAATGGTAGGCTATCAACCGAAGAGATTGAGAGAATGATTCAAGAAGCTGGGAAATTCAAAGATGAAGACAAGAAATTTGTGAAGAAAGTTAAAGCAATGAATGCCGTGGAAGACTATATTTATAACATGAGGAAAGTTATGAAGGATGATGGTATTACTTCCATGCTTAACTCAATAGACAAAATGAAGATCAATTCTGCAATGATAAAGGGAAAGAAATTGATTGATAGCAACAACCAGCAGCAAGAAACGTGTGTGTTTGTGGATTTTCTGAGGGAGCTTGAGAGTATCTTTGAATCTGCTTTGAACAAAATCAACAAAGGTTACTGTGCTGAGGAAAGTTATTCTGATTCTGATTGAACCTTTTAGTTATATCATTTCAGTTTATCACATTTCAGCTTCTTCATGTATAATGTTGGAGCTTTTTGTTTTGCTTCTTTGGTTACTTAATTTGATAAATTATGATATTTTGGGTTTGTTTCTTTTTATCTTATTTGATGAATTCAATTTTATTCTGTTGTGTTAAATTCTCCAATATAGAAGTAACAAACATCCCATAAAACAATCTGTAATCACTGTTCTCGCTGTGTCACCTATGCTTTGACAATCAACGTAGAATAAATAATGATACATGCAGGATCCTAAAACCTTTTTGAAATAGGGAAGAGAAAATAATGAATTAATGGGAGAGAAAAAAATTACCAAAATCCGAAGCTAGTGGTACCAAGTGTATATCACAAGTCTTGTAAAGTGTTTTTTCCCCATTTTACCTAATGATTTTGCATGATAGAGAAGGATAAATAAAGATACGACCTCATCATCCTCCTCTTTTTCTTTTAAACATCTTAGCGATTGTTGTTTTTTAAGCCAGACCTTAATGTTTGTTGAAAACTATTTAGTACATAAGTTGTTAACTTGGTTATTAGGCAGTTCAGTTTTTTGGTTATGGTTGGTTATTAGGCAGTTCAGTTTTTCAGTTAGTCAGTTGGAAGTGCAACTGCTTTAGTATGTTTTTTTACAGTTTGTTATAAATAGACTTTTTAAGTGTTGTAAATATATTATTTGATAGTGTAGTTATTTATATAGTTTCTATTTAGCTAGTTAATTAGGCCCATTAGTTTTTATTGCGGTTTCTTGATCTTTGCAGCCCTCTTTTGCAATCCTCGGACCAAATCATTGTTATTCACATTGGTTTGAAGTTACTTTTCACGATTGTTAGAAGTTAATGTTCAAGCTTATTTTGTCACGTACTGTACACGCCGTATCTGACATTTCCATCGTGCATTCAGCCTCACCACCCATACCATCCGAACTACCACGAAAAATCGAGTTAGGACCCAAAATTTTGCCTTTGTCAGACCAACCACTCACCTCCAAGTGCTGCCTTTGCTCCTGCGCATGACAACCACTCGTGGCGTAACCACTGGCGCTTGACGGCCATGCGCAAGAACCCTGATCGTCGGGTTCTCTTTTTGTTTGTATTTGTTAGATTTATATTACTTAGATTTATCAGGTCTTTATTATTGGGTTGTTATAGCTATTTTTCTTGGCTAAGCCTTTCAGGCTTTTTTATCTATTATAAATAGCCCATTATGATGTATTCCTTCGAACCCAATTACGTCAAAATCCTAATATTAAAAATAAAAAAAAAACGAAGGTAGATTAAGATAAGGGTTCAGCCTCAATCTCTACAACTGTTTCTCAAGATGAATCAAGATATCCGACATTGCAGTATTACCTTTAACTTGGCGAAAATCTGAGCGCATTGTTTATAAATCAAACTTTTTAAGAGCTAAATTATTACAACTGTATTCGTTTGATGAAACGTTCATTGATCTCAAAGAACAAAGTGAAATTCATCAACGGTAAGTTACCGATGCCGACAAAGAACGATGCGTTATTTGTTGCTTGGGAGCGCTGCAATATGATGGTAATTTCTTGGATTACCCGTACTCTCTTCCCTCCTATTGCTCAAAGTATTATACACATTGAGCACTCAAAATATTTATGGGATCATCTAAAGAATCAATTTTCTAAAGGAGACCGTTTTTGTTTTTTTGATCTTCTTTAAGATTTATACTCTATTAAACAGGGTGACAAATCAGTTTATAATTTCTTTACTACATTGAATATTTTTTGGGAGGAGTTACAGGTTTTACGACCCGTCACCGATTGTTCTTGCTCTAATTCTTTGGTGCATTTTATAAAAATTAGTCTTAGGTTATTGTTCCTCTAAAGCCTTCACCTATTTTTTAAAGGGCCTTAATGACAATTTTAATACAGTAAAAACCTAGATTTTGATGATGGATCCTCTACCTGATATAACCATAACATTTTCTTTAATTTTACAACAAGAATGACAAATTGTTGGTTTTTCTGTTGATGCCAAGGTTCTAATGAACTCTTCCAATAATGCTAATCCTAGAAATGGTTCATGTTGTGTTTAGGGTCGCGAATCTAGTTGGGGCAGAGGTGGAGGTCCTCAACGACAATGTGCTTCTGATCATTGCTATTTTAAACTTTATTTTTTGTCAAGATATTCTCCTGAATACAAGACCAACAAATCTATTAATTTTCAATTACTTATGATGATTTTGGGACTATTCCTAAATCCAATCCATTTGATGATAATGTCTCTCGGTTCATCGTTGACCAAATTAATCAACTCAAACATTTACTTTAACAATCTGCTTCCTCTTCTAGAAATCAATCTCAACCTCCAAATCATATTTCTCAAATTGCTGAAGTTTCCCCTAATCAACAGAGTTCTGTTTTAGGTAATATTTGTCCAAACTATTGGATTCTTGACACTACTGCTGCTGACCATGTCACTTGTAATTCTAAAAAATTTATTTCTTTTCATTAAATCTAACCAATTCATGTTACATTGCCAAATGGAAATACTTTTATGCCTAAAAATTCAGGAGTTGTATATTTTACAAATAAATTTAAATTTTTCAATGTTTTATACATTTTCGATTTTACCTTGAACATTATTAACGTTCAACAATTAATTATTAATTACTTTTTTGAATTGTAAATTAACTTTTGTTGACTCTCATTGTGACATCCAGGACCCTAAATCCAAGATGATTGAGCATGCTAAGCTTTGACTGGTTTATATCATCTACAACAACCTATTAATAATGTCAAACATGTTGTGTTATATTCTTTAAATTCTAGAACGTCATATGTTTCTTTTGATCCGTGACATCTTAGATTAGAACACCCTTTTAATAATGTTCTTATTGATATTTGAAAACATTTTCCATAAGTGAATTCAGATAATTATTTTTATTCTTGGTATCTTGCCAAACTATAGTAATAATTTTTCTGATAATGCTTATGATTTGATTCATATGGATTTTTGGGGATCCTTGTCCCATTCTTCTATTCATGGTCATAAATATTTGTTGGCTTTCAATTAATTAATGTTGCTAATAGATGCTTGTTTTTTCATGCTAATCTTCCAAAAATATTTTAGTCTTTTGATGTCAAACATGCCATATATCTCATTAATAGATTACCATAAGCATCCATTGATAATCATAGCCCTTATGAGTTTTTATATATACACCTCCTTAATCTAAATTAATTGAAAGTCTTTAAATCTCTTTTCTCTGACATATGACTAAATTAGATCCTAGATCTAGAAAATATTTATTTCTTGGATATAAATTTGACACTAATAGCTTTATTTGTTATGATTTACATACTAGGAAAATTCTAGTTTCTAGACATGTTATTTTCATGAAAATATTTTTTCATATTTATCTAGTAACGATTCTTCTCAAATTAATTTGTACTCTTGCGATGATTTGGGCACTTTTAATTTCCTTCTTGAACCTATAGAGCTAGATTCTGTCAATAGTAAAAAGAGTCATTCTAATTTGAATGATATTAATGTCATGCCTACTTGTGATGAAAGTAATTATGTACATGAAGAACCTTTTATACAACCTAGTATTTGCAAATCAACAAGGCCAAGAAATACTCATGTTTAGCTTCAAGACTTTCATTGCAATCTTTTAAACAGTTCAAGTACTGCTACTAGCTTTGCAGCCGATTCTATTTTATATCATTTATCTTATGTTTTGTTTTATAAATATTTTTCTTCTACTCATTTAAAATACATTCATGCCATGACTAGTGTTGTCGAACCACAAACTTATCATGAAGCCATTAAATCTCAGGATTGGGTCATTGATATGCAACAAGAAATTATAGTTTTAAAATCTAATAACACTTGGGAATTAGTTGATTTGCCAAAAGATAAACATGTCATATAATGTAGGTGGATATATAAGATTACGCATAAGGTTGTTGTAGCATTAAAACAAACAAGACTAGACTTGTTAACAAGGGTTTCACTCAATTGGAAAATGTTGATTTTCTATACACCTTTTAAGTTTGGGATGGTGATTCTCACAAAAAGAAAAAAAAGAAAAAATCAAAAGAAAAAATCAAAAGAAAAAGAAAAAAAAATAAATTTGTGTACTTTGATAAATAATATCTTCTTTGTTCTGTTGTCAGTGTTTGAGAATCTCCACAATGAAAAAGGCGAAAAAAAATAAAAAGTGGTAGAATAATTTGAAAATATATGCCTAACTCCAAGTAGTAAAGCCTACTACCCAAAAATGTCCTACATTTACCTAAGCCCCATTAACAACCCAAAAGTCCTCCAAAAGTGTATGTGTTTGTTGCATTGTGATTGCTAACTAGAATGTTTTCAAGCATGTGGTAGTGTAATGCATGTTCTAGGAGTTGAGTGATAAGTTCATAACCCTTGCTAAACATTTGAGAGAAATTTTGGGGAGATTGTGCGAAGAGAGAGTTGAACTTGATGAATGAATGCTAAACTAATACAAATTGTGTTGCTTTTTATAAGCAACCATAGAGCATGATAAATATTTTGTAGTAGCTGAAACTTTGAGAATTGTGTTTGATTTGATTTGTGAAATTGAGTTTAAGTTTGATTTTAACGGTACCAAATCTGAAATTAATTGTTGCTTGGGGACAAACAATAGATTAAGTTTGGGGTTGTGATGACTCTTCATCATATGCATATTTTTCATTGTTTGTAGTCTTATTTATCTTTTATTCATTAGTTAATTTAAGGAATTATTTGATATATTTTGTTAATTTTATTTCTTTGCTTTAATGAAATTTTTATGTTCTTATTTACTTGATTAAGTAGAGATTTTTCGAAGTTTTGCGTTGTTACTTTGTTTTAATGCAGTGCTGAATTTTGGTGAGAAATCAACATTACCTATGTGGAGTATTTCATCCATATCTAGAGTTGAAGATCTCCAATTGGATCAAGCCAAATGCAAACGAAATATACGATTCATAGTTACAACTTTCCTGAATACCCCGAAACCAAATTTGGACACAAAAGAGGAGAATAATGCACTACATTCCAAACATAAGATGATGTGTGCCTGAAGCGCGCTTGAAGTGCATTTCATGTTGAAGCACATTTTACGCTGAAACCACTGCCAACCTGCACCTGAAGCGCATTTCGCGCTGCAGCCACTGCCAATCCTCGCACGACGTGGAGCAAAACACATTAAAACTCGTTTTTCTCACTTTTTAGGGAGCTTTTTGACTATTGGGAAGTTGGGAGACTTGTTCCCTAGCATAGAAACTCAAAGACGGCCGTTTCTAACACCATTGGAGAAGTTTTATCAAGAATCACTCATGAATTTGTCTTGTAATTCTTCTTTAATCTCTATCTTTTCTATTTTTGTCATAAGTAACTAAACCTTATTAGTTAGGGATGAGTGTAACAAGTTGAAATCCTTATTTTTCTGATTTGATTTCTAGTTATATGAATGATTTTATTGAATTATTTTTCTCATCTTTGTGCTTAATGTTTTTTATTGCTTGATCAACATTAAAATGTTATACGATTCATATTTTGAAACGGAAGTGGACTTTACAAATGCTTGAGATGAGAAAATCATGAATTTGTAGTCTATGGATAGATGCAGGTCATGAAACCAATTAAATTAGTTGTGGAAAAAATAATTTAAAAAGAGAATTCTTGTACGGTAATGCCTAATTCTAATCTTAAATCCACTAAGGAATTATGTCTTACTTTGGAATTAAAGGTTATATCACAAATACATTAGGGCAAGAATAATAAAGAGAATTTAGTAATAATTCAATAAAGGAATTCAATAACTAGGATCAAATTAGACACCAAGGTTGGATTTGAAGTGAAAGTCATCTCGGATATTTTTCTTATTATAAAGGATCAATTTTATTAATGTTGTTAATTTTAAATATAATTTCAATCAATTTGGGAACCTTTTGTTCAACTGTAGTAATTAAATATAATTCAATAATAAAACTCAATCCTTGAGTTTGACACTTGGCACTACCGTTTTATTATTACTTGCAAATATTCAGTACACTTGCTGAAACGCTATCATTATGGCGTCAACAAAACCAATAAACATCGCATAGGCTTTGAAGAAACATCAGAAAATCCTAGATTTAATCAACCTGCTATTGTTTGCGCATACTACCATATGAAAAGTCACAACATTATTACTTTTCCTATGATGAAAACATGAAAAGATAAGATACCTTTCAGAATTAACAACTCAGGACCCAACCAAATCAGGATTTAACCACTAATTCAAATCATTGAATTACACATCACTGAACCTACAAGTCAGTCTTTTCAAAACCACGTGACAAGTCAATTCTTCTCTACACAACATGAAAACTACAAATTGCTTGAAGAACACTAATGCCACTACAAGGTTTGGTGACATATGTTTGGAACATATTGTGTTTTGCGTATACTAAGAAAATTGTTACAATTGATTTCTCACACTAAAACACTAAGAAAGTATTACTTTGAGCAAGTGCTTTTGTAGAACTTAAACCTTTGAACTTTGAATACTTAGGAAATTTGAGCTCTCAAAAGCTTTTCTGAATTGTATTGATTTATGAGTTTATGATTTTGTGCTTTCTTCTTCAACCTTGAGTATCTATTTGTAGAATATATTAGGGTTTAACTATTGTCCTTCTAAATTATGGATCATATATTTCTTGAGAATAAATTCTGAATGTATCTTCTTATAAACAAATTATGAGCGTATCTTCTTGTGAATAATTCTGAGTGTTTCTTTTTGTGAATAATTTTCAGTGTATCATCTTGTGAGTAATTCTGAGTATATCTTCTTGTGAACAAATTCTGAGTATATCTTCTTGTGATCACATTCTGAGCATATCTTCTTGTGATAAAATTTTAGAGCATTTCTTCTCGTGAACAATATTTTAACTGTATATTCTTGTAAATTATATTTTGACCATATCTTCTTAAGAAAAACATTTTGCCCATATCTTCTTGTGAACAATATTTTGATCATGTCTTTTTTTGAACAATATTTTGGTCATATCTTTTTGTGAACAATCTTTCGACTATATCTTCTTGTGAACAATATTTTTTCACCTTGGTTAAAGATTTCCTTCATTTATAATTTTCAATCATATCTAATTTTTGATTATGCTCAAAAACTTATTCATGTGAATCTTCCTTCATACTCTTGACTAATTAGAGCGAGAATGAGTTCAGGCTTGTTCTTAAATATTCAGAAATTCTAATTCAGCTAAGTCTTTTCTTCAGAATGAATTTTTCAATCAAAGTTGTTGACTTGCCATCAAATCCATTGACTTTCTTTTTGGATAATAGAAGTCAGAGGCTAAATTGCGTGACTTAGAATTAGTTGCTTTGGGCAAATCACATTGTTGAATCATCAGAGTCGGTGCAACATTAGAGGTTGCATATCAGAAGCAACATTTGAAGTCTGCTGCAACTTTTTGATGAGCAAAATATGAGCTTTGAATCCATAACTTGAACAATCTCTTTAGAGGCACACAAGGGCTTTAGAGGCATGCTTCAAATTCAATCTTCAAATGGTCTTAAGATGTGATGTTTAGAGCCAGTCTTCAGACCCAAAATTCAGAGGCAGTCTTCGTAACCTTCAGAGGCACACTAGTTTCAGAGGCTATTGTTCTTATGCATACGCGTATACTTTTGTGTTCCTCGAATCTGATCCACTGATCGCTTCCTCTAATACCTTATTTGGTACTGATGACTCTTCATCATATGCATATTTTTCATTGTTTTTAGTCTTAATTATCTTTGATTATTAGTTAATTTGAGGATTTAATTCATATATCTTGTTGATTCAAGGTCTTTGAGTTAATAAAATGCTTATGCTCTTATTTCCTTGATTAAGTAGATATTTTTCGTAATTTTGCGTTATTTCTTTGTTCTAGTATAGTTTTGAATTTTGATGAGAAATCAACATGATCTACGTGGAGTATTTCAGTCATATCTGGATTTGTAGATGTCCAAATGGAGTCAAATCAAGTGAAAATGAAAGCCAATATCCATAGCTACAAGTTTCATGAAGATGTCGGAACCAACTCCTGACTCAAAAGAGGAGAAAAATGCAGTATACGTTAGATAGAAGAGGTTTTTCGCCTAAAGCGCTAAAACTTGCGCCTGAGGAGCATTTATGCACCACTGATTCTGTCAAATTGTGCTTTGAAACACCCCGATTTTTAACAGCGCGAGTGTATTTTTTTTTTCAAAACAAATTCATAAAAACAAAGTAATAAAGAAGAAAATACTTTTGGATAAATATTTAAGTCGTAACACAACGACAAATAAGTCAACAAAATTTACAAGCAGCGGAATAGTTTTTGAAATACGAATCCAAAATATTTACACATCAAAGAGTGGTACATGGAACCCATCAATAATAAAATTTCAAGCTGACAATAATAGTAAAGATACAATCTTCCAATTTGAAATAAACGCAATCCAAAATAAAGACATATGTTCCCTCTATGTCAACCTAATCTGATCATTCTACCAAAAAACTATACACCCTGAGTGATCTCCACGCGCCCCGTAAGATCCTCCTAACATAGCTCCAGTCAGGCGTTCCCATCTACATTCCCATCCACAGGGTACGAACCGGTAGGATTGTCCTGACTCTCATCTGAGGGCAAAGCCCAGATTTCCACAATAGTTGTAAAGGGTCACCAACCGAAATTAACAATTAACACATAACATTTACGTTTTTAAATGCACAAAATAACCTTTCAAATTAGCATGCACCTTAAAAGGGTTTCCATATGCCAAACATGCATAAACAAGGTTGAAAAATGAAGTTTTTAACAAAACAACACTGTTGTATTCGAATGCAGCATCTCTTATTCGAATACAAGGTTGTTTCAGCATTCAGCAGCAAAAACAGCATGTCTGTAATTGAATACAACAGTCTGTATTCGACTACACAGTAAGTCAGTAGCAAAACAACATGTCTGTATTCGAATACAACAGTCTGTATTCGACTACACAGTAAGTCAGTGGCAAAAACAACATGTTTGTATTCGAATACAGCTTTCTGTATTCGAATACACATCAGACAGCAACAGGAAAACAGCAAAATTCAGCAAAAATCAGCTTTTTAAAGGTTTTCAAAACCAATCAACACTTACACACAAATCCGAACAATCACACTTAGCAATTATAGCGCAATCACCACGACATCTTGAGTTTCGAAATAGTTTTGCAATCAATCACCCTTACACACAATTCCAAAACATCTACACTTGACAATTATAACACAATCACCACGACAACATAAGTTTCAAAATGGTTTTGCAATCAATAACACTTACACACAATTCCAAAACATTCACACTTAGAAATTATAGCACAATCACTACGACAACTTGAGTTCAAACACTCAATCATAATCTTGAATCAAACACGACTCGTGTGTCAAGCATCCTAATGCAATGCGTATATGCCAAAATGCATGGACTCGGAATTCCAAACCAAAACCCTCCTCGAAGGGCCGTAAATCATAATTGTACCGCCTATCGCAGGCCAAAGTACCAATTACCGAGGTGCCACCTATCACGGGTCAACACGATTTACTAAAAGAAAAAGCGGGAATCGTAAACGTACCGCCTATCACAGACCAGTACTGTTTACCTAGGTGCCACCTATCACGGGTCAGCACAATTCACCAAAAACGTAAATCGTAAATGTACCACCTATCACGGGTCAGTACAGTTACCATGGTGTCACCTATCACGGGTCAACACGATTTACCAAAAAGTAAATCGTAAACGTACCACCTATCACGGGTCAGTACAGTTACCATGGTGTCACCTATCACGGGTCAACACGATTTACCAAAAAGTAAATCGTAAACGTACCACCTATCACGGGTCAGTACAGTTACCATGGTGTCACCTATCACGGGTCAACACGATTTACCAAAAAGTAAATCGTAAACGTACCACCTAACAAACATTAAGCAAACAGAAATATTAAGAGATTCCCCATTCTTAATACTTGTTTAACTTAAACGATTTTCTCAAACACGCATTAAGTAAACCGAGATATTAAAAGATTCCCCATTTTTAATACTCGTTTAACTCTAATGGTTTTCACGCCAACATTAAGTAAACGTAGACATTAAGAGATTCCCCATTCTTAATACTCGTTTAACTCTAATGGTTTTCAAATTCCACACAAAACAACTCAAACCTATTATCAGATCCAATCCACAACTCATACCAAAACACATCAATTCATTTCTCCACAGAATCCAACCATACACACAACAAATTTCATCAGTATTAATTAAGAACACGTCAAATACGACGAACACAAATCAACACAATCCACCACTCAAACACAACAAGTTTCCTTTACTCAAAATCATACATAAATGAGTTTAAAATTAATTTTCCACGAAACATTAATCAATATAACCAAACCTAACTCTAAGATTTTACCCATAAAGCCTTAGATTCATTTTCCCCTAAATCAACACTTCAACCCTAACAAATTCCTTCCCACACAACCATAGATAAGTCCCTAAATGCAAACTAGAAGTTTGGAAGGATCCATTACCTTCACGTTAGCTTTAACGTTCGATTACAGTACCGCGAGTAAATCCGGTAAAATCTCTGCTCACAACATCGCCTCCAAAGTTGGTTCCCTAGCACCGTAGCGTGGTAGTGAGCAACTTTCCCTTCTATCTCTTTGCAAAACGAAGCTTAGATCTAGATGAAATGGGGAGGTTTGTGTTTGACGGTGTTGAAATCCCTAACACCGTTTTTCTTCGTTTTCAAATCAAAGAGAAA
>NC_021162.2:20902425-20903656 GCF_000331145.2 Cicer arietinum | reverse complement strand
AAAAATGGAGGAAGGAGGGAGGGAGTCACGCGAGGCAGTGAGAGGAAGGAGACGGAAAATGTTTTCTTTCTTTCCTTTGTGTTTCTTTCCTTTGCTTTTCTCTTCTTTCTATTTCCTTTTCTTTTCTCTCCAAACAAATATGTATATATATATATATATATATATATTACTTACTTTTAACAAATATCTCAAAATAACTAGATATTTGTTAAATTACCATTTCACCCATAACGCATTAAATTCTTCGTAAAATATTCACCGCAATTAATTTAATTTATTCATCGACGAGTAATTCTAATCGGCATCAAAATATCTTTTTGGTCATATAAACTCCAAAATATTAATAACTTTGGCTAAAAAGCCTCCGAGTTCAATACCAAAATACATAAAGTATACTTTAAAATTATGGGTCTTACAATCTTCCTAAATGAGACCTTTTTTGTAACACCCCGAATTTCAAAGCGAGAGTGTATTTTTTTTTTGAAAAGAAATTAAAATAAAACAGAGAAATAAATAAGGTAATACCTTTGGATAAATAATTAAGTCATTATAATTTACAAGCAGCGGAAAAGTTTCTCAAAATATGAATCCAAAATATTTACACATCAAAAGTTGGTACATGTAACCCATCGAAAATAACATGTCAAGCTGACAATATTAGTATAGGTACAGTCTTCCATTTTAAAATAAATACAATTCAAAAGAAAGACGTATGTTCCCTCTATGTCAACCTAATCTGATCATTCTCCAAAACAAACTAAACGCCCTGAGTGATCTCCACAAGATATTTCCTCAACTGTGATACATGAAACACGTCATGAATATTGGACAGTATCGGAGGCAATGCAATCCGATAAGCAACAGGCCCAATTCGTGCAGAAATCTGATATGGTTCAATGAATTTCGGAGTCAACTTCTTCGATTTCAAGGCTCTACCTACTCCAGTAGTAGGTGTGACTCTCAGAAATACATGGTCACCCTGTTCGAATTCTAAAAGTCTGCGACGCTTGTCCGCGTAACTCTTCTGACGATCCTGTGAAGTCTTCATTTTCTCCTTGATCTTCCTTACCTTAGCTGTAGTCTGTTGCACCATCTCCGGTCCGACAATCATACTTTCACCGTCCTTATACCAACACAAGGGCGTTTCACACTTGCGCCCATATAAAGCCTCATATGGTGCCATTCCGATACTTGCGTGGAAACTATTGTTGTAAGTGAACTCAATCAACGG
>NC_021162.2:20859799-20902340 GCF_000331145.2 Cicer arietinum | reverse complement strand
GGATGGTAAGCTGAACTCAATCGTAGTTTCATTCCCAATGCTTCGTGCAATGCTCCCCAAAAATGTGATGTGAACTTCAGATCACGGTCTGATACAATACTCGATGGTACTCCGTGTAATCTCACAATTTCAGCAATGTAGATCTCTGTTAACTGATCAACCTTATAGGTGGTCCTTACTGGCAAAAAGTGTGCGGATTTCGTCAGTCGATTCCCTATCACCCATATAGAATCATTCTTTCTCCTTGTTTTTGGCAATCCAGTTATAAAATCCTTGGAAATGTTGTCCCACTTCCATTCAGGTATATCTAAAGGTTGCAACATCCCAGCAGGTCGCTGATGTTCCACCTTCGCTTTCTGACAAGTTAGACAAGTTGATACATACTCCGGTACATGTTTCTTCATTCCTGGCCACCAATAATTCTGCCTCAAATCCTGATACATCTTTGTTGCTCCAGGATGAATGCTCAACTTACTCTTATGAGCCTCTTCTAAAATTGTTTTCCTCATATCTGTAATTCCTGGTACACAAATCCTACCATTACACCGCAAAACATTATCTGCCCCAATCTTGAACTCAGTCGTCTTCCCTTGTACTATTAGATTCCTCTTCTCTTGAATTAAGACGTCATCCTGAGAATTCGCAATGTCTTCAAGTAATCCACTCGAGATCTTAATCATTCCGAATTTCAAAATTCCCGGTGCAAACTCTACGTTCAAGTGCAAGTCTCTACACCGAGACACTTCTTCTACTCAACGCATCAGCCACTACATTGGCCTTCCTAGGGTGGTACTGCAGTGTGAAATCAAAATCCTTGAGAGTCTCCATCCATCGTCTCTGGCGCATGTTCAATTCCTTCTGATCAAACAAATATTTCAAACTTTTATGGTCACTGAACACTGTGAACGGGCACCCATATAAGTAGTGCCTCCAGATCTTCAATGCAAAAACAACAGCAGCAAGCTCCAAATCATGAGTACGATAGTTCCTCTCATGAATCTTCAATTGCCTTGAGGCATAAGCTACAGCTTTCTTGTGTTGCATCACAACACATCCCAAACCTTGATGAGATGCATCACAATAAACTTCATAGGGTTCTTCTGATTGCAGTAAAACCAATACCGATGAGGTCGTCAATTTTCTCTTTAGTAACTGAAAATTTTCCTCACACTTCTCCGTCCATGCGAACGGTTGATCTTTTCTGGTAAGTTGTGTCAATGGAGTCACAATCTTAGCAAAACCTTCAATAAACCTCCTGTAGTACCCTGCCAATCCTACGAAACTTCGTATGCTAGTGACAGTCTGAGGCTATTTCCAAGCAAGAACCGCCTCAATCTTAGCCGGATCTACAGCGATTCCTTCCTTGGTTATCACATGTCCCAAGAAATTCACTTTTTCTAGCCAAAATTCACACTTTGAAAGATTGGCATACAATTGCTTCTCGCGTAAAATCTCAAGAACTTGTCGTAAATGTTCTCCATGCTCTTCTTCGGTTCTCGAATAAATTAATATATCATCAATGAACACCACAACAAACTTGTCAAGGAATGGATTAAAGATTTTGTTCATGTAGTCCATGAAAATTGCTGGTGCATTGGTAACCCCAAACGGCATAACGAGATATTCATAATGTCCGTAACGAGTTCTGAAAGCAGTTTTCTGAACATCTCCTTCCCTTACTCGAATCTGATGGTAACCCGACTTCAAGTCAATCTTCGAAAATATCGCGGCCCCTCTCAATTGATCCATTAAATCATCGATGCGTGGCAAAGGATAACGATTCTTAATAGTTACCTTGTTAAGCTGTCTATAATCCACACATAGGCGCGAGCTTCCGTCCTTCTTTTTAACTAGCAAAACTGGAGCTCCCCATGGTGATACACTTGGTCTGATGAATTTCTTCTCCAACAAGTCTTCAATTTGGCCTTTGAGCTCATTTAATTCCAATGGCGACATTCGATAAGGTGCCATTGAAATAGGTCCCGTTCCTGGGTGCAAATCAATGAAGAATTCCACTTCCCTTACCGGTGGCAATCCTGGAATTTCCGTTGGAAATACATCCCGATACTCGTTGACAAGTATCACATCTTCGATTTCCACATTTATCTTTGCCTCTACATTTGCTAGAGACAAAAACTCATGAGTCCCTTCGCTTAGCGACACTCGGAGTTTGTTAGCAGCTAAATACTTAACAACTCCTGGTTCGGGGAAAAGAACCAATTTACGAGCACAATCCAAAATCACATAATGATAAGACATCCAATCCATACCGAGGATGACCTCGAGTGATTGTAGCGGTAAACAAATTAGATTAACCAAGAAATCCCTATTCTGAATAGTCATTCGACAATGTAAACATGCAGAATTTACGGTTAAGGTCTTAGCAGGTGTGGAAACAACCAAATCAAAAGGTAAAGCAGACACAGATAACTTCAAGCGATTCACACAGTCCATAGCAATGAAGGAATGGGTTGCCCCCGAATCAAAGAGTGCAGTTAGAGTGTTACCTGCAATCTCACAATCACGCTGAATCAGATTACCAGATGGATTTCCCTCTTCAGCATTCACACAATAAATGCGTCCTCTAGCAGTAGGACGGGTAGCCCTAGCTACATTCACCACTGGTCTCTTATTCTTCATATCCTCAACTTCCCTACATTTTTCCACAAGAACCTGGAAACGTTGAATTCCCAAGGGCAAGACAGAGTCTTGAATCTCATACTTTAGTCCGTCTTGGAAACGATGACACATGAATGGTTCATCAATCTCTTAACGGAAAAACCTAGAATGTCTCGATAGCGATTCAAACTTAGCAGCATATTCGCCCATGGTCATGTTCCCCTTATGCAGTTTCAGGAAATCAACACCCAGTTTAGTCCTGGTACTCATCGGGAAGTATTTGTCTAATCAGTACTCCTCCACCAGTACTCAGCATCCCCTAACAGCATATAAGTGGCATAGTTGACCTTCACTCCCGCCTGACAGTTAATCATTTCGAAGATCTTCTCCACTTCTTGGATCCATTGATCCACCTTCTCTGAATTCTCATCCCCCTTAAACTTGGGAGGATTGTAACGACGGAAGTCTTCTAATCCTCTTCACTCTGCAGCACAGATCTCTTTTTCCATCTTTTCAAGATCACGTCGAGTCTTGGCAGCAGTATGTGCAGCAACAGAAGCAGCCATGTTATTCATAGCCTCCGCCATTCGATCGTCCCTATTAGCATTGGCTCTTGGAACGTCATTCCTTCTTGGCGGCATGGTTTTCCTATAAAACCATCATCAAGTAGAGTCTTAACACTACTTCAAATAATTCCAAAACTAAGTTCCGACCACATCATCACATAATAATTTTTGCGTACCTGACAACTCAAACCACCTAAACCGACGCATGATCAGATAACAACTCCCAACTTACAGGTTAACCTACAATCTATAACCAAAGGCTCCACAGCCCCCAAGGAAAACCAAACCAAAGCTCTGATAGCCTTGGGTTTCAATTCTCGAACTTAAAGGAAGCAAAGAAAAACGAAAAACGGAGGAAGGAGGGAGGGAGTCACGCGAGGCAGTGAGAGGAAGGAGACGAAAAATGTTTTCTTTCTTTCCTTTGTGTTTCTTTCCTTTGCTTTTCTCTTCTTTCTTTTTCCTTTTTTTCTTTCTATTTCCTTTTCTTTTCTCTCCAAACAAATATGTATATATATATATTAATTACTTTTAACAAATATCTCAAAATAACTAGATATTTGTTAAATTACCATTTCACCCATAACGCATTAAATTCTTCGTAAAAGATTCACCGCAGTTAATTTAATTTATTCATCGACGAGTAATTCTAATCGGCATCAAAATATCTTTTTGGTCATATAAACTCCAAAATATTAATAACTTTGGCTAAAAAGCCTCCGAGTTCAATACCAAAATACACTAAAATACATAAAGTATACTTTAAAGTTATGGGTCTTACATGCTTGAAGTTCAAATTTCGTGGCTATGACGCGTAACACGCGCCTTAATGTATAAAAATGTATTTTCCTCACTTTCTAGGTATCTTTTTGGCTAATGGGAAGTTTGGAGACTTGTGCCTTAGCAGAGAAACTCAGAGACGGTTGTTTCTAACACCATTGGAGCATTCATGAATCTTTTTTGTAATTCTTCTCTAATCTCTATATTTTATATCTTTGTCATGAGGAACTAAACCATATTTGTTAGGGATGAGCGAAACAAGATTATACCCTTATTTTTCTAATTTGATTTCTAGTTATATGAACGTGTTTATTGAATTAGTTTTCTCATCTTTGTGATTAATACTTTTTATTACTTGATCAACTTGAAAATGTTCTACGATTCGTATTTTGAAGCGGAAATGAACATTACAAAATCTTGAGATGAGAAATTCATGATATTATAGTCTAGAGATAGGTGAAGGTCATTAAACCAATTAAATTTGTTGCAAAGACAGTAGTTTAATAAGAAAATTTATGTAATGTAAGGTTTAATTATAATCTTAAATCCACTAAGGAATTAAGGGTTACTTTAGAATTAAAGGTTCTATCACTAAGACATTAGGGCAAGAATAATAAAGAGAATTCGATAATAGTTCCATAAAAGAATTTAGTAACTAGGGTCAAATTAGAAACAAAGGTTGGACTCAAAGTGAAACTCATCCCTGATATTTTTCTTATTATAAAAGTTCAATTCTATTACTCTTGTTAGTTTCTTATTGGAAGAGTATGATACTTGTCTTATATGTGTTGAATTGCGCATAATTGAGTGACATATCTTGAGAGATACATTTGCGGCCTATTAGGGTGTGACTTTTGCATAGAAGCACATAGGAATGAAACATGGCCTTACAATAGATAATAATAACAACAATAACAACAACAACAATAATAATAATAATAATAATAATAATAATAATAATAATAATAATAATAATAATAATAATCAACGAATTTTTTATATTAGTATTGCATTGTCAAATTTTATTGTATAATAAATAAAAAATTAAATCAATTTCTTTATATAAATGACTTTTTATGAAAACAATTAGGAGGATATATGCTATTCCTCTTGTTCTATTTTTGAAAATTTACCTTATTTTTATAAATATAAAATTTTAAATTTCTCTATTTTAATAAATGACATTCTCAATGTTGTCTTTTTTTTTATCCTCTATGGTTTGCTTTAACTAGTTCGTGTGTTTAACAAGTAACGTATATACAACTCAAGTTTTATATTTTAGTTGAGTTGTTGTTAATAAAGTAATTTTTGTGACGCTAATAGAGACTCAAGAATTTTAATTGATTTTTAAGTAATGTGTCAATACGTGAATGTGGCTTGTCCATTTGTTTTTTCGTCATAATTTCGAGGGCGAAACTATTTTTAACGGGGTAAATATTGTAACACGTACCCCAATAGTTTAATGTATAGTGTATGTATCTTATAAGTAACTATCATGATTTATTATTTAATTAATAATTTATTTTATGTCTAAAGAAATTAAAATAAATTTTATCATCCTGTATTTTACCTAAATAATTATAACCTGTATTTTTATTTAATTGTTTTGGCATGAAAATTTCCTAAATGGAACTATTGCATATTTTGTTTATTTGATTAGTTTTGATAATTATGAAATTGATGTGTTAGATATGTTGGTTTTATTTTTTTATACGTGACCTGCAGTGATATTTTATGTCTTGCTTGGTTTATTTTATTTGATGAAAATATTAGTTGAATTATTTAATTAAATTAGAATTTATATAAGTTATATTGTTTGTTAGTTTTATTTTAGACCAAATAAGTATTCCGTCTAAGAGTTAACAAAGTTAGTGAGGCACAACCTTCATGTATGAGTGTTCTTGCTTGAAAATGTTTTTGGTACATCCATCTTTAGTATAAAAAAAGTGACTTGATTTATTCCTTTTACTCTTCTTCGTGACAAAGATTTTATGACAATTCATGGTATTTTCTTGACATAATATACATTCCTTCATTCTTGACACCATGCACTCACTTCTCTCTCCTCGTTAGCAGCTTTAATTCATTTTTGAAATGAATGTTACAAAATTTAATTATAGGTTTTATCTTTTAATGCAATTGAGGATTAAAAAAAAAAAAACTCTCCTTTTTGTTATATCTCATTCCTCCTTATCTCTTAAACCAATATTATGATTTTATTTTAATTATGTACAAAAAGATTTCTAAGAAATCTTTTGTTTCATAACTATTAACAAAAAAGTTAAAAGGGTGGTCTACACAATAGTGTCTTCCTAATTTTTTTCCACACTATTTTTATTTTCTCGTAAGTTCCCAAAGTTTCCATCACAAACAAAAGAAAGAAGAAAAAAAATGAGAAACATAGTCTCCTTCCTTTTTTTCACACACCATCATTATCATCGTAATCATTGCCAAGTTTAATTCAAATTTTCTTCCTTCCTCTAATACCATCTCAAGTAAAATTTGGACATTTGTCTTGTTCTTTGATTCGTGTGGCTTAGAATATGTTGCTAGGAAGTAAACCGCCTAAGTTAAGGAATTTTTGCCGTACAAAGTTAGACTAGATTTTAAATTAGTGGTATTTAAGATATTGATATGATTCTTGAAGTCTTAAAAGGAAAAAAAAGTCAATTTTATGTTTTTCTTAAAGAATTTAGCTATAATGTTTTGATATTTTTTAGTAATATATTTGTCTTGATAAATTTAATTATAAATTTCTATTTTATTATTATAACATGATAAATATGCTTGTTGTAAAAATGTTTAACGTAAAATTGAGATTCTTATGTGTCTTAGTGCACTTAATTATAAAGTTCTGATTTTTATTACGATATCATTAATAATATGTTTGTTATGATGTACTTTATTTAAAGTATTGACTTTTTGAGTATTTTAATTTTGAAATTTTGGCTTTTATGAACAATTTATGTGTCTTGAGAAAATTGATGAAAATTTTATATTTTTAATTAAGCCAAGATAAGAAAGTTGATTATTGAAAGACATTACTCTATAGTTTGATTTTTATGCTTAAAAGAGTAGTATTGGGGAAAAAAATATAGTGAAAGAAATATAATTTCTATTTTTATGCGTTCTTGGTGATATATGTTTTAATTTTTACCAATAATAATGTAGCCAAATCGAATTTTACGGATTATTAAAATGAAAGTGGTAGTTTTGAGATATTTATTAATGTGCATATGTATTCCATATTTGAGATGCTCGAGTTATTGAGTCATGACTATGAACATCTATGAGAACATAAATTTGATTTCATATGTGATTAAAATTTAATTTTGTATACTTTATCCTTGTGGTTGCCTAAGTGGAGAGTTATCTTTTTTTTAATTGTTCTCTTTGTAGTTGCCTAAGTGGCGAGTGATTTGAGTTCTGAACATTTTTATCTTTGTGGTTGCCTAAGTGGCTGGTGATTTTTGTTTTAAACATTTTATCTTTTAATTCCCTAAGTGGACGATAACATGTACCTTGAGCATCATTAACATGATATATCATATGCATCTTTGGGAACGCTTTAGTGGCTAGTTTTATTTTCTCCATCGGTATGGTGACTTCTGTGTGGACGCTTTAGTGACTGGTTAAATCTGATCATATACTTTTAGGAGCATGCATAACTTGATTAGATTTGATTGTTATTTTTATTTTGATATAATTATGTGTTCTAGGTGAGTTGCTACTTGAATTATTTAGGTACATTTTATGATTTGATACATCTTTGCGAATAACTCAAAAAAATCATTTTCTTTAATTTTTTTATTACAAAAAGATTTTTATTTATATTTAATGATTGTTAACTTATTATTTGGTTTAATTTTTACCATGCGAAAAACTAACCGCTTACACTGACATCTAGGTACTGATGATCTCAGAGTTGCATGAATGATGTTTGTTTGGTGCACGCATGTGGGAAAAATAGGACTTTTACTTAAAAATAATGTTTGCATTGATAAAACTAATGTGGTATATTTTGAAAGTTTATTTATTTTTCATGTTAAATTTAAATAGAAATGTGGAGGTGAAGTTTCTTCGTTAGGAAAAAAATCGAATCGTCGTAAAATCAATCGACCTTGTTTATTTGAATTTCACATAAAGAGAATTTCTTATATTTTAGTGCGTAAAAGAATATTTTTCTAACAATTAGCAAATTATATTTGCAAATAAAAATTAATAAATACTAATAATATCTAATAAAATGTGTTGTGTTCTTTTAAAAAAATGATATCAAATAATTTTGTAGCGCAACTTTTATTTATTACATGATAAATTACTCCTAAGAAGAAGAAAAATTATTATCGTTAAAAAAAAAATAACAAATATTTTTAAGTAATGCATTTGATCAAAATCTGGGGGCGTTACATTGTGGTATCAAAGTCTCCGATTTTGATCCAAGGCATTACTTACAAATACTTGTTTTATTTTTATATAAACGACTATAATTTTTTTCTTAAGAGTAGTTAATTATTTTTATGAAATAATGCAACGCAATTTAATAAATATTATTATTTATTATTATTTTAAAAAATATATGATTTGCTAATTATTAGAAAAATGTTCATTTACGCTCTATAATGGAATAAAATCTCTTTTGGTGATATTCAAAAAATAATGTTGACTGATATTAAAGACAATTCAATTTTTTTCCAAAATAAAGGAACCTTATCTCCGTATTTCTTTTTAAAGTTAACGATGAAATGTAAATAAAATTTAAAAATGAACCACATCGGTTTTATCAATAAAAATATTAATTTTAAGTAAAAGTACCATTTTTTCCACGCGTACCAAACAAACATCATTCATGCAACTCTTCGAGATCATTAGTATTTAGATGTTGGATGTAAGGGGTTAGTTTATCCCACGAAAAAAAATTAAACCAAATAATAAGTTAGTAGCCATAAAATATAATAAAATAATTTTGTATTAAAATATTTAAATAAACAGGTTTGTCTTTACTAATTTGCAAAGATGTATCAAGTCATAAAATGTACCTAAATAATTTAAGTAGCAACTCACTTAGAATATATAGTTAAATCAAAATAAAAATAACAATAAAATGAATGCAATTTATGTATGCTCCTAAAAATATATGATCCGTATATAACCAGCTACTAAGGTGTCAACACAAAAGTTATCCATACAAATAAGGAAAATTAAACCAATCAATAAAGCATCCACAAAGACACATATGATAGGTCATGAGAATGATGCTCAAGATATATGTTATCATCCACTTAGATAACTAAAAAGATAAAATGTTCAAAACACAAATCATCAGTCACTTAGGCAACCACAAAGATAAAAAGTTCATAACACAAAAGAGCAGCCACTTAAGCAACCACAAGGAGAACAATGTTCAAAACAAAATCATCAGCCACTTAGGCAACCACAAGGATCAAATAATCAAGATTAAATTTTATTCAGATATGACTTCAAATTTATATTCTCACGGATGTTCATAGTTAGGACTTGATAACTTCATCATTTCAAATATGGAATACATATGCAAATTAACAAATATCTCAAAATTACCACTTTTAGTTTAATAGTCCATAAAATTCAATAGAAATTTTATTCCTTTCACTATAACTTTTTTTCCATTTCTACTCTTTCAACATAAACATATAAATATACATTAATGCATTTCAATAATCAACTTACTCATATTATCATAATTAACAATATAAAATTTTCATCAATTTCCCCAAGACACATATATTGTTCATAAAATTCAAATTTTTAAAATTAAAATACTTAAAAAGTCAAAACTTTAAATAAAATACATCATAACAAATATATTACTAATGATATCGTACTAAAAAGCAGAACTTTATAATCAAGTAAACCAAAACAACACAAAAATCGCAACTTTACATCAAATATATGACAACAAACATATTACTCATGTTATAATAATAAAAATTAAGATTTTGTAATTGTGTTCATCAAGCCAACATATCACTCATAAAAATTCAAAACTTTATAGTTAAATTCCTTACAACAAACATAAAGACCAACATTTTTTATTTAAGACATTAAGGCATCCTATCAATATCTTAAAAAACCAATAATTTAACAACTAGTCTAACCTTGCACGGGAAAATTCCTTACCTTAGGCGCTTTACTTTCTAGCAACACGTACTAAGCCCTGAGAATCAAAGAACAAGACAAGATCCAAATTTTACTTGCGATGGTATTATAAGAAGAAATAAAATTGGAATTCAACTTGGCGATGATGATGATGATAATGATGGCGTGAGGGAAAAAAAAAGGAGATTATGTTTCTCTGTTTTTTTGCTTTCTTTGGTGGTGATGAAAAATTTGAGAACTTATTAAGAAGGTATTGATGTATAGACACCCTTTTAATTTGTTTGCTAATAGTTACGAAACCAAAAATTGTCAAAAATTATTTTTGTAGATAATTAAAATAAAATCATAATTCTAATTTAAGAGAGAGGGAGACTTGAAACAAAGGAGGAGAGACTTTTTTTTTTTGTCTTATCTTAATTGCCCAAAAAAGATAAAATCCATATTTAAACTTGTAACTTTCATTTCAAAAATAATTAAAGGTGATAAGGAGGAGATAAAAATGGGTGCATGGTGTCAAGAATGAGGAAATGTACATTATTTCGTCTGTTAATTGATTGGGATAAGGACATAAAGTCAACATTATGTCAAGACAACACCATGAATCATAAAATCTTATTATGAAGAAGAGTAAAACGAATGGGTCACGTGACTTTTTTTTATACTAAAGATGGATGAACCAAAATTATTTTCAAGCAAGAACACTCATATATGAGAGCTGAGTCTCACTAACTCTACTATCTTGTAGACCGAATACTTATTTGGTTCAAAATAAAACTAACAAACAATATAACTTCTATATATTCGAATTTAATTAAATAATTAAACTAATATTTTCAACAACTAAAATAAACAATTTCATAATTATCAAAACTAATCAAATAAACAAAATATGATATAGTCCATTTAGAAAGTAATTGTGCCATATATTGTTCTCATGTAATTATCACACCAAAACAGTTAAATAAAAATCAAAGTTATAATTATTCAGATAAAATACAAGATGATAAAATTTAATTTAGTTTATTTACACATAGAATAAATTGTTCTATTAGTTCAAATTTTATGAAAGTAGGCACAATTATCGAAGATTGTAAAATAATTCTTTCTAAATAGTCCAACCTTGAGGTGAAGCTTATTAGGAGACAAGCAAACCAACCAGATTACTGGTTAGTTAACTAGAGCAGTTGCAGTTGTGTTTAAAGTTAGCCTTCAAGTTTTTTTTATTCTTTTTATTTATTTATTTTTTTATCATTCTCTTTTTACATTGCTCATTTGATTATTAATAAATCACATGATCTTTTTTTTATCAAAAAGTTCATTATTTAACCCTTCAAAATAATATGTCACGGATTTAATAATTTTAATTGAGATGTATAAATACGTAAAAATATTTTACAATATTTATCAATTATAATAGTTATTAAATCATGGACAATATTTAACTTTAATTATGTTTATCTTTAAAATTAGGGATTAGATTGCTCTATAGTTTGAGTAGTTAAAAGACTAAGATTCAAACTCTAATAAAGAGAAAATACTATTCCCTAAAAAAAAAAGAATAATACTAATATTTTTTTATGAAGAAAATACTATAAACATTCTCTATGTAAAGAAAAGATATATTTTTATTTTTTGAAAAGGAAAAAAGTATAATTTAACGTAAAAATCATATAAATGAAGTCTCTCTAGTTAGGGATGACAATTGGTAGGGTTTGAGTAGGGTACTTAGTAACTGTCCTCATACACGCGATTTAAAAAAATATCTATGTTTGTGCCCGTACTTTTTTGGGTATCAATTTTAATATCTGTACATTTATTTTCTGGGTACCTAAGTTTCTGTATTTATATCCGTTACCCACGCTTTAACTAAAATAGATCAATAAATAAATGATATTATTGTGATTAAATTTAAAATTTATTCAAATATTTTAAATCTAATCATAAAGTATTATAAAACAAAATATTTTCTAACTCAAAACATTTTAAATGAACATTTGTTATAATACACATTCTAATATTCATAATAATATTTTATAATTTGCAAGTCCTACAACAATATTATTCGAGATATGTAAAAACAATTAATAGGAACTTGCAAATATAATTATAAAGTCACGATTAAGAAGACATAACTCTTAGTTATAAAATCACAATTATTTACATATTTATAAAATGTGGGTGCAGAGCGGGGTGAGTACTATAGTACCCGTACCCACACCGATAGCTTAATTTTGCGGGTAATTACTCGTCTCCGTGCCCAAAATCATTAGGCAGATTTTTATCCTACTCATTATAGGTTTTTTTTTACAGGTACCCATTAGATCTGAGTCTAATTGTCATCCCTATCACTAATGCAAAAATGAAGTTATATTGCATCAAAATTACCAAGCATCAATGAAATGACTCACACATCTAACTCCAATAATTTATCTAATAAAAATAATTGTCATTTATTTATAAATGTTTGATTTCTTTTAATAAAAAAAAGGACTCACACAGCTGCCACTTGAACTTTTTTCTACTCAATTTCCCTAAGCATGAACTGTGAACGGACAACGAAGAGACTCTATTTATGACTGTGCACATGAATTCATTTTAGGGAATCTCAATATACATACACATTCAATTAATACACTTTTCATATTCCACATATTTAAACCAATCCAAGTACATTGCTACTATATTTCTTCCAAAGTTTGAGTTACAGTATTCACAACAAACGGTTTCATTTACATGCAAGCTGAAACACAATGTCAACAAAATATGAGGGAATTGCAATAGGAATTGATCTCGGCACTACTTATTCATGTGTTGGAGTATGGCAGGATCAAACTGATCGTGTGGAAATCATTCACAATGATCAAGGAAACAAAACAACTCCTTCTTGTGTTGCTTTCACTAACTCTCAGAGATTGATTGGTGATGCTGCCAAAAATCAAGCTTCCTCAAACCCAACCAACACTATATTTGGTAATTCTTTTTGTGTGTATTTTTGCCCTTTTTTTTCAACTAGATTCATTTATGTGTTTCATCTCTATAAAGTTTACATTTTTGTTTTTGGTACCTTGTACATATTTTTAAGTCCATAAAAATTACAAGTACATGCTTTTGAAACTTGTAGGGATTGAAAAGTGGCGCTGATACTAAAATAAGTTTCAAGATGATTATAAAAACCTAAACTGTTAGGATATAGAAATAGGGATAATTACTAGTAAAAGATAATTAGAAGTTTGTTAGTAGTTGTGTTCTTAAGTTGTTAATACTTGTATATGTGTAACTCTTTTGGTGTTTCTCTTATTAGTTAGTTAACCTGGACCTAATCCCTTTACTAATGTATTGGAAGTTTTCAAATATAGGCTTCTACCCTTTTAGAAAGGATCTTTTAGTAATTTTAGAAAATGAATGATGTAAACCATTGTAGAAGGAGAGTATCTATTTTTGTGTAGCTTTTTTTTTGTTGAGATTCTATCTTATAATTTTTATTTTTCTAAATAGTAGTGTTCTTCCTCTAAATCCTTGAATCCAATTTTTGGGATGCTAACATAAACATATTTTACTATTTTAGTTATTACTATAATTGTTTTTTCTTTCTAATCTGTTCTTATATTAGAACAACAAACTATACATCACTATTTTAATTTTTGCAGATGTAAAAAGGTTGATTGGAAGGAAATATAGTGATTCTGTTATTAAAAATGATCTACAGTTGTGGCGCTTTAAGGTCATTGCTGGCAGTGATGACAACCCTGTGATTGTTGTTAATTTTAAGGGTGAGGAAAAGCGCTTTGTTGCAGAGGAAATATCATCTATGGTCCTCACAAAGATGCGGGAGATTGCAGAGGTATTCTTGGAGTCATCTGTCAAAAATGCAGTGATTACGGTACCAGCTTATTTCAATGATTCACAGCGAAGAGCCACCAAAGATGCTGGTTTCATTGCTGGCCTCAATGTAATACGGATAATCAATGAGCCTACTGCTGCTGCTCTTGCATATGGTCTTCAAAAGAGAGCAAATTGTGTTGAGGAGAGAAAAAATTTCATCTTTGATCTTGGTGGTGGAACTTTTGATGTGTCTCTCCTTACAATAAAGAATAATGCCTTTGAAGTCAAGGCCACTGCCGGAGACACTCACCTTGGGGGAGAGGACTTTGATAATCGGATGCTGAATTATTTTGTGAATGAGTTGAAGAGGAAAAAAACAAAGTTGACATTAGTGGAAACTCAAAAGCCCTGAGGAAGCTGAGAACTGCATGTGAGAGGGCGAAAAGGACACTTTCATTCGACACTGAGGCCACAATTGATATAGATGCTATTTGTCAAGGTATTGACTTCTGTTCATCAATCACTCAGGCCAAGTTTGAGCAACTGAATATGGACCTCTTTGAAAAATGTATGGAGACTATTACAAGTTGTTTTAATGATGCTAAGATGGACAAAAGTAGTATTGATGATGTTGTACTTGTTGGTGGCTCTTCTAGGATTCCCAAAGTGCAACAACTATTGCAAAACCTTTTCAAGGGGAAGGATCTTTTTAAGAGCATCAACCCTGATGAGGCTGTTGCTTATGGTGCTGCTGTCCAGGCTGCTTTGTTGAGTGGAGGCATTAAGACTGTTCTAAACTTGACGCTGCGCGATGTTATACCTCTGTCTCTTGGTACGTCTGTAAGAGGAGATATCATGGACACCGTGATTCCAAGGAACACTTCCATTCCTGTCAAGAAGACAAAAACATACATTACTTGTGATGATTACTAAAGCAGTGTTTTGAATGAGGTTTATGAGGGCGAGAGAATAATAGCCAGCGAGAACAACTTGTTGGGTTTTTTTACGATCTCAGTTCCTCGTGCACCTCGAGGTCTTCCTCACAAAGTATGCTTTACCATAGATGCTGATGGTATTTTGAATGTCTCTTGTGAAGATGAAACCTCTGGGAATAAGAAAGATATTACAATAACTAATGAAAATGGAAGACTGTCAAGTAAAGAAATTGAGAGAATGATTCAAGAAGCTGAGGATTTCAAAGCTGAAGATTTGAAGTTCAAGAAGAAAGTTGAAGCAATAAATGCTTTGGACGACTATCTTTACATTGTGAAGAAAGTTATGAAGGATAAGGGTATCATTTCCTTGATTCCCACACAAAGAACAAATAAGATGGTTTCTCTTACTGCAAAATGTGAACATTTGCTTGATGGTGGCAAGAAGGAAGAAACTCAAGTGTTTGTGGACATTTTGCAGGAGCTTCAGAGCATCTTTGAATCCGCTTTGGGAACGATAAAAAATGGTTAATTAGGTTGATTAAGAAACTGATTCGGATTATAGTTAGTAACTTTTTTACTTTTTTGCTTTGCACTGTTGTCGATAATTTTGAAGATGTTTGTTTTGTTTCTATGATTACATATTTTGATAAAATATGCTACTGTGGGCTTGTTTATTTTTTGTTATTCGACATGTCGTTAGATAACTTGAGATTGATCTTGAAATTAACAAATCTTTTTGAAGTTATGGATTCACATCAGTTCACCTAGATCATCAAATAACTGCATTTTTTAATTTCTAGATTCTCATAAGTTCACGTGATAGTTTTATTTACTATCATAAAGGTCTTTTAGTAATATTTCCTAATCATTAATTACTTATAGTTAAGAGTATTTGATAGCAGTACTCTTGGTCTGCATGATAAGATTTTGAGCATTTAGTCATTTAGTACATAATAGAATCAATTGTAGTTTATAATTATATGACTTGTGACAATATAAACAAAAAACCAACTTCTCATGTAACTACTGTAAAAAAAAAATACTTGTCATGTAGCTGACCTTTGTGGTACAAAGAATTTCATTGAATATAGTTTTCAATGTACATATGTTAGTTACAAATTTTGCATCACAAAAATCATAGACATAACATTTCACTTTCTCGAAAGACTGACTTAGTGTGACACAACCGAAAAAGTTGTAGATATTTGTGTCCCTTAATCATTTGTCCAAGGGTTTGATATATGGCCGGTGTATACGGAAAAATATGTTAAGAGAGATCAATGTCCTAAATGGATTTCACTTACTTTGTGAGACTTGTCTCTGTAGTTGTGAGTAGACTGGCTTGTACACAAATGCTCCAATGATTTTCACTTATATAATAATAGTCTTATAGAGCGACTCACACACAATGATGAACAAACTGGTTGGAGAGGAAACAACAAATTTAGAATTATTTTTTTTTTTAAAGTTCATGGCTTCAATAAAAGGTTTGTACTGATATACTAACCAACTTGTATCAATATTAGTGTGATATAGGATACACAGGTAAAGTTATCTTCTTTTTTTGTTAAATTGGATAAAGTTATCTATTATAAATTGTTTTTTCAAACCAATTTGTATAATATAGATTATAATCATCATCATCATCCTTTAGTGGGATTGTGTTTCAGTAAAAGTGTATAAAGAGGGTATGGAGTGAGGATATGAAGAGGTTATGGAGTGAGGGATTGAAGAGTGTGTTGGTTCAGTATATGGTGACTCTACTTGGATGTCATCTCTGGGAGCATCTACCAACCCTGCATAAACTTCTTTGTTGAAATAACAAAGCGCTTACAGCCTTGAACATGTCAAACATCAAATGTATGTCTTCATTTCCTACAAGATTTAACAACTCATATTGAACAAGTCCTTGCGCAAGAGTTGTTGGGTATCGATAAATAAGATTGACCACCCTATTTGAGTTGTTTGGTTTAATCTTTGACTGAATACATTAGATAAGTCCACCTAGTTTGATGTTTTCCTTCACTTTGAACAAGGATGAATTGGTGCATGCAAAGATAATACCTTTTAAGTTTGTCCTCTCAACATGTCCATTGTAATATACTTGGAAAGAAAAAATCTATTGGAGCCATGGTTGTTGAAGATACATGTATGAGCAAACATTTAGAAGGACATTTGTTAGTGTAGTGAATGAGTGGACAATGGTACCTATTTATATTGAGATGAGTCGGAGTTTGACAAGATAACCTCAGCATCAACGGTGACATCAGCGCAATTTGTATTCAGCCGACCACTGATTGGGTGAGTGTATGACATTGACGTCAGTAATTACATCAGCAAAACTTTAATTTTTCTATAAATAGTCATTGTCTTCACAATATATTCACACACATTCTCATACCACTCACATTCACACTTAGATAAAATATGCATCTTCATCTCTTCCTACAACATTCCGACTTGATAGCTTTGTTGAGAAACCAATAACTCCATAGATCTAGAAATGTCACTAAGATGGTAAATGATTCTACTTCATCACCCTCACTAAATTTGTATATTTTATCTTAATCATCCTTTTGTAAGTGAAATATTAATTATATTTTAAATGTAGAACACGATTAAATGTCTCAAACACTTCAAAATACTTCAAAATAGAGGAATCAAATGAAATGATAACTCCCAATCTGGTGGAAGTTGGGTTTCTTACATTTATAACATTGGGAACCTGTAATGTGGACCCAACTTTGGTGACTACAATGGTAGAACATTAAAGAAGAGAAACACATGTTTTATCTTCCAATAGCATAATGTACAATAACTCTTGAAGATGTTATGTTACAGTTGGACTTGATCGGGGGTTTGGTGATCCTAGAAAAATCTTGTAATAGAGTTAATTTGATGTACCTTCCTCTATTGAAACATCTTCAACATGTTCGACTATATAGTTGGGGTTCAGCTTGTTTGGTAAACTTATATAGAAAAATGTGTCGTGCAACCACACCGTCTTAAACAGGGATTTTATCCAACCTCACTCTTGGGAAATGTTGAAGTTACAGAGGATACTCTGTCGAAATTTCACGAAAAAGTATGTGTGTATACATATATATATATATATATATATTAAATAGTTAGGGAACGATTTAGTTGTTTAATTGTTAAGTTAGTTGATAGGCTTGCCAGAATAGGAGTATAGCTTGTGCGCCGGTCACGACATTTAAATTTTTGGGTCGTGACAAAGTTGGTATCAGAGCCCCGTTGTAATTCCTAATAGATACAAACATAGGGTGATAATAAATTCTTGTTAGTAAATTGTATACCCGGGCACAACTTACTTGCAAGGGCTATTAGCACTCTATGAGAGTCTCATCTGTTGTCTGAATCTATGTTTAAATTCATCATCACTACTTTTCCACATTTTATTGTCGTCTTATTCAATTTTTAGATCAATGTTTGAATATGTGAGAATGCCAACCAAGACTAGGAATACTACTATAAGGGAAATTGTTGATGAGTCAATTGCCCAAGCTCAAGGCACTCGTCAACGAGGTTGTATTTCAGTTCGTACTCGAAATAGGCGTAGAGTTAATGTTGGCGGATGTGGTTTGAATACTGATGTTGAGGTACCTAGGAGGAGGCGCAGAAATCCATCCATGGAAGAGTTTGCTGCTGGTCTGCAGGGATTACAACAGGTTGTGCAACAAGTTGTTGGGGGTTGTCGTCGGACAACAAGGGTGATCAAAGGCATGAAAATGTCAATGGTCTATAAAAGGTTAGACAAGTTGAGCATCAGACGACTGCTGCAACGAGGGGTGTTGAGGTTACTTTACCATACTTCATCAAGCTTAAACCCCCTACCTTTTCTGGGTCTAGTGCAACACAGGATCCATAACAATTCATTGACAGTCTAGAGCGGCTTTGGAGAGCATTGGGTTGTTCTGAGGTAAGAGTAGTAGAATTAACATCATTTCAGCTAATAGGCGTGGCACGTGATTGGTTTGATATAGTGTCACGTGGTAGACAAGTGGGGTTACCTCCATTAGCATGGAGAGAGTTCTCTCAGTTGTTCATGGCTCATTTTCTTCCAGAGAGTGTTAGAGATGGATTAGCTCACGAGTTTGAGCGATTGGAGCAAACGGAGGGTATGACAGTTTCCGAGTATAGTGCTCGTTTTACACAGCTCTCTAGACATGCTCCTTGTCTTATCACTGAGGAGATGCTTGTTGAGTCGAATTGTTCTACTTTTGCTGAGGTTTTGAGTTTGGCCCTTCAGATTGAGCAACAACAGAAGGAAAAAGGAGGCAATAGACAAGATTCACATAAGAAACAAAGGGTTAAAGGATCTTACAGTAACTATTCAAATCGCGGTGGTGGACCTATGTTTGGTTATCAGAGGCAACAAAGACTCATGTCTCAAAGAGGTGGTCATAGTGGGCAGTCTTTTGGGCCTGTGCAGAGTCGTAGATTAGATTCTGGAGTAGCATCGCAATCCATTTTCCCTCAGAGACATTCTAGCGTGTCAGCTACGCGACGTTCTATTTATGGTAGGTTTCACTTTAGAAATTGTTCCAGAGATGGTAATGGTAAGGTGTGCTATCAATGTGGCCAAGTAGGTCACATCAGGAGCGATTGTCCTGTAGACACGACACACCCATCCTCTAGTTATGCATAAGCACCAACAGCTTTGGCATCTTCTCACGCTCATTCTATATCTGTGCGTCAAAGTGGAAATTCTTATGTCAGAGGTTCAGGAACATCTCAACATGGAGGTAGAGGATTTGGTGGTAGAGGTCAGATACTAACATGAAGAGGTCAGGCTTGAGTGTTTGCTTTGACTCGTCAGGATGCTCAGACATCCAATGCAGTAGTTACAGGTATACTTTCTATTTGATCTAGAGATGCTCATATTTTGTTTGATCCTGGAGCTACACATTCTTTTGTATCCTTGTGGTTTGGTACTCGACTTGGTAAATGTTCATCTTCTTTAGAAGAGCCTTTAGTTGTAGCTACACCTGTTGGAGGAAATTTGCTTGCTAAGTCAGTGTATCGTTCTTGTGATATAACTATTAATGGCAAGGTGTTTCCGGTAGATTTAGTAGTTATTGACTTGATAATTTTGATGTAATTTTGGGTATGGATTGGTTGGCTTTTCATCATGCTACTTTGGATTGTCATAACAAAGTGGTGAAATTTGAGATACCGGGGCAATCAGTCTTCTCGTTTCAAGGAGAGCGTTGTTGGGTACCACATAACCAAATCTCAACATTGAGAGCTAGCAAGTTAATGAGAAGAGGTTGGCAAGCGTACTTAGCCTTAGTAAGGGATACTCAAGTGGCTGAGAAGAAATTAGAAAAAATTCCAATAGCAAGTTAGTTTCCAGATGTTTTTCCTGAAGAACTTCCTGGGTTGCCACCTGATAGGGAGATTGAATTCTCTATAGACTTAGTTCCAAACACTCATCCTATATCTATACCTCTTTATTGTATGGCCCCAACAGAAGTTAAGGAGTTAAGGGAGCAACTTCAAAATCTTTTTGATAAGGGTTTCATTCGTCCAAGTTCTTCTCCGTGGGGAGCACCAGTATTATTTGTAAAGAAGAAAAATGGATCCATGCGGTTGTGTGTAGACTATAGGCAGTTGAACAAAGTAACTGTAAAAAACAAATACCCTTTGCCATGCATTGATGAGTTGTTTGACCAACTTCAAGGAGCTCAATGTTTTTCAAAGATTGACTTGCGGTCGGGGTATCACCAGTTGAAGATTAAAAGGGATGACATAACGAAGACAACTTTTCGCACGCGTTATGGGCATTATGAATTTCTGGTTATGTCCTTTGGGCTTACTAATGCCCCAGCATCTTTCATGGATTTGATGAATCACGTTTTTAAACCATTCTTGGATCAATTTGTGATTGTGTTTATTGATGATATCCTTGTTTATTCCAAGAGTAAAGAAGAACACGAGTGACATTTAAGGTTGGTTTTGCAAACCTTAAGAGATAAACAATTATATGTCAAATTCTCAAAATGTCAGTTTTGACTGGATAGTGTGACATTTTTAGGTCATGTTGTGTTTAAGAATGGAATAAGTGTTGATCCAAGTAATCCAAAATTGGCCCAGACCTACCACAGTAAAGAAGATTAGGATTTTTCTTGGTTTAGTCAGTTATTATCGATGTTTTGTGAATGATTTCTCAAAAATTGCATCTTCGTTGACTAGGTTGACCTAGAAGAAAGTTGAGTTCCGATGGACCGATGCATGTTAGGAAAGCTTTCAAAAATTGAAGGAGTACTTGACGTCATCACCTATTTTGGCATTACCTATAGGTGGTGAAAGTTATGCAGTTTATTGTGATGCTTCTAGAGTTGGTCTTAGTTGTGTACTTATGCAACAAGGTAAGGTTATTGCTTATGCATCTAGACAACTCAAAAGGCATGAGGTGAACTATCCCACACATGATTTGAAAATGGCTGCAGTTATTTTTGCTCTTAAGATTTGGAGGCACTATCTATATGGTGAAACTTGTGAGATTTTTACCGACCATAAAAGTCTTAAGTATATCTTTCAGCAACGAGATTTAAATTTAAGACAAAGAAGATGGATGGAACTCTTGAAAGATTATGATTGCACACTTTTATGCCATCCAAGGAAGGCAAATGTTGTTGCATATGCTTTGAGTAGGAAATCCATGGGCAGTCTCGCTTATGTAGCATAAGTAAAGAGGCCAATAATTAAAGAATTTCAAGAAGTTGTCGAAAATGGAATTCAGTTGGAACTTGGTCATTCAAGGTTATTTTTAGCCCATGTACAAATTCGTCGAACCATAGTTGGTGATATCAAGGAAGCTCAAAGCCAAGACCCATACTTGGTGAATATGGTAAATAATGTTCAGAATGGTAAAATTTTAGACTTTTCAGTTGATTCTGATTGTGTGCTGAGGTTGAAGGCTCGACTGTGTGTCCCAAATGTTGGTGGCTTAATGAGAAAAATTTTAGAGGAGGCTCATCATTCTTCTTATACTATTCACCCAGGTTCTAACAAGATGTATCAAGACTTGAGAGAATTGTATTGGTGGGAAGGGATGAAGAGAGACATGGCAAATTTTGTCTCTAGGTGCTTAGTGTGTGAACAAGTAAAGGCTGAGCACCAAAAGCCTGCGAGGTTACTTCAACCTATTGAAATACCTGAATGGAAGTGGGAAGGCATAACTATGGATTTTGTCACTAGATTACCACGAACCCAAAAGGGTTATGACTCGATGTGGGTGATTATAGATCGGTTGACCAAATCTGCACATTTTTTTCATGTGAAGAGTACTTATACTGCATCTCAATATCCTAAACTTTATTTAGATAAAATTGTCTTTTTACATGGTGTTCCAGTGTCTATTATGTCTGACTGCGGGGCCCAATTTACTGCTCAATTTTGGAAGTCATTCCAAACTTCATTAGGAACTCGTTTGAAGCTTAGCACCGCTTTTCATTCTCAAATAGATGGTCAATCTGAAAGGACTATACAAATATTGGAAGATATGATTCGGGCTTGTGTTCTAGATCTTGGGGGTAGTTGGGATCGACATTTGCCCTTGATGGAATTTGCATACAATAATAGTTATCAATCTAGTATTCAGATGGCTCCATTCGAGGCTTTGTAAGGAAGACAATGTAGGTCTCCAATAGGATGGTTTGAAGTTGGTGAAGCTACACTAGTCGGTCCAGAGTTGGTTCAAGATGTGTCGTCCCGGATGAACTCAAAGTAGACAAAAATCTTATTCTGATAAGAGACGTCGTCCCTTAGAGTTTTCAGTGGGAGAACATGTATTTTTATTCTGGTTTACCCTTTTCATGTGATTAATCATGAAGATGTGCAGTTAGATGATAGTCTATCATACATTGAACACCCGATAGTTATATTAGATCACCGAGTGAGACGTTTATGCTCAAAAGATATCGTTTCAGTAAAAGCTCTTTCGTGTGGTCCATCAGATGAAGAAACTATGTGGGAACCCGAGGAAGTCATCCGTGCAAAGTAACCACATTTATGTTGAAACTCAAGGTCAGTAGTATCTATTAAATAATTAAAAGTCAAATAAATTCGAGGATGAATTTTTGTAAGGGGGGAGATTGACACGTCCGTGTCTTTTTTAATAATAATAATAATAATTATTATTATTATAATTAATTAATTAATTAACAATAAAATTAAACAAACCCAACCCTCCTCACTCTCTTTCTATCCATTTGATGGAACCACCCCTAAGGGAAATGCCACCCTTAGGAGGAAAGGGCTATCCATGAGATGAAGCCGCCTCTTGGTTCTAAAAAATTTGTATTTTTACTTGTTTGATTTTTATGATGATTTTAAGGTTGTTCATTTTGATTTCGCTTCGTTATTAACTGGACTTTTTTATATTTCTGTTCGAACGGTTAAATTATAAGTTTAATGACTATATATGTGTATATATATTTAAATTTAGAATTTTCTAGATTCTTAAGTAATATTGTTTAACATAATTGTCGCTCGATTGTAAAGCAGTTATTCGTGCTTTTTTGTGTTTCCCTTCTATTTATTGATGGTGGTTGTTGTCTCCTCACTAAGTCTTTGTGACTTACCTCTTTATGTTGTTTATTTTTTTCAGATTCGCAGGCAACTGAGTAGAAATCTGTTATTAGATTCAAGTCTCAACATATTTCTTTTTGGTAGGCCTCTTTGATCGAGGACCAATTTTTTGTAAAATTTGTTGAGTCTAATGTAATTTGCAACTATTTTGGAATCTAGAAAGTCTATTTTTTTTTTTGGAAGTGTATTAAGAAATTAGGTTATGTTATTTGAATTATGACTAAATTGAAAGTTAAATAGGGATTCTATAAATTTGGAAATGTTAAATTTACAGAGGATACTCTGTCGAAATTTCGAGAAAAATTATATATATTTTTTTGAAATGGTTAGAGAATGATTTAGTTGTTTAATTGTTAAGTTAGTTGATAGGCTTTCCAGGCTAGGAGTATAGCTTGGGCGCTGGTCATGACATTTAAATTTTCGAGTCGTGGCAGTTGGTCCCATTAGACCATCCAAAAAATCCCAACGACAAATGCGTAATAGACCTTATAATCACTCACTCCTACAATTACTATTGAATATGAAGCGCCACAATTGCACTACAATTCATTTTCTTTCACCCCAACACAAAAACAGTTTGAACAAGCAAGACAATCATTTCAATTTACGTCATTTATATATTTTCAATTAGCGATGACATTTGACAATTTCTATGGTACTCTTAAAAAGGAAGAGTGTATCGGTACTTGCTAATTTTTTAACCAATAAATGAGTTCTTTTTTTTTTTTTCACGTCTCTTCATTTATATATTATGTATTAAGTTGACTAAAATTAGTTGCAACCGTACATTTATCTTTACAATTTAATCCCTTAAATTTAATAAATTTTTTTTCTATTTTTTTTATTTTAATTAAAATTAAAGTCATTATCAGATTCAAAACTCATTCTCTATTATGCTTCCATCAATGCAAAAAGATCTCTCATATGTCTCACTCCTAATTCGCAACGCAAAAACCTTTAGTTAGATGTACGATTAATCACTATCCTTGTTTGAAACAAGGAAATAGTTCTTCCAGCATAAATAAAGGCGGTCCTATATTTTTCCTTGTTTATGCTAATACTAAATTTTTACTAGTGGCTTATTTCAATCAAGTTTTGCGCGACGGCTTCGACCATATAAGCAGACTCGCATTCGAATCTCGGTCACAACTTAGCAAAATCAATTTTTTCTTCTATTCAAATTTCAAAAGGCTCTAGAATCGCGACACATCCAACAAGGAAGAAGATTAAGGTTAGAATATTGATAGTAGGGTTGTGTGTTTACCGATTTTAGGAACTCAATTGGTGTATTTGAAATCGTTGATTTAGTGATTTTAAGATTGTTATGGTTTAATTTTATGTTAGCGTTTTAGATTATATGAACTCATTACTGATTTTGCGATTTAAATGTGATTACGATCAATATGACTGATTGGTATTAGTTGTGTGAAAGGCTAAAAAGAACAGATTATAAAATGGATCAAAGACGGATTGAGAATAAGAGGAACACATGTTTTTGAAAGATCTATTTCAATAGTGAAATTTTTAACATTTCATGGTTCTAATAAGAGATGCTACCAAAAATGCAATGGTGATTATTTGGACTTAATTAATTGAAATGTTATCTTTCATTATATTGGTCTTAATATACAAAATAAGTTAATACTTTTGCAATTAAAACTGAAGTCGTTAGAAAAATAAATAAAGTAAAGTATTTCTCAGTGATACTTTATTGTACTGCTTATGTTAGTCATCAAGAGCAAATGTCTTTGTTAATAAGAATGTCACTACGCCAGAAATGACATTTAACAGCGCCCATTTTACAGCGCTTTCTAAACACAAGCGCTGTTGTAATTATATTTTAAAAATAACGGAACCTATTACAGCGCTTTTTATGTAAAGCGCTGTAAAACAAGCGCTGTAGTAGGTCATATAACGTTTGCGCATCACGTTATAAGGATTTTACAGCGCTTGTCAAAAAAGCGCTGTAAACGGAAGCGCTTTCGCGAATCAGTTACAGCGCTTTTTTCACAAGCGCTGTAAAACACATGCGCTTTCATTGAATTTAACTACCTATTACAGCGCTTTTTTCACAAGCGCTGTAAAATACATCTTTCAAATAATTATATACGTTGGAAACCCTCATATCCTCTACATCTTTCAAATAATTATATACGTTGGAAACCCTCATATCCTCTACATCTTTCAAATAATTATATACGTTGCGAACCCTAATATCCTCTACGTACTGTGCGGCCATCTACGTTGTCTAAGGTATTTTTTACACATGATCTGTTCTGTTTTGAAATTGTCAAAAATTGTCAAAAACTCATACCACATGATCTGTTCTGTTTTGAAATTTTTAGTTGATATTGGTTTCTTTTTGAAACTTGTTGATATGTTTTGAAAGCTTATTATTTTTGTTACTGCATTTATATAGGTGGTATAATATGGATAGGAAATGGATTTCAGCCAATCGATTGTCAAAAGAGTATGAAATTGGAGTGAAGGAGTTTGTTGAGTTTGCAGTGAAGAATGCAAAAGATCCAAATAGAGTAGTTTGTCCTTGTTTAAAATGTTGTTTTGGAAAACGTGTTAGAGAAGATGAATTAGAAGGACATCTAGTATGTAATGGAATTGATCAAAGCTACACATGTTGGATAAGACATGGTGAGAAAAAAAAAGGAAACATTAATTTTGAGAATAGTTCTACATATGCTTCAACTGATTTCGATACAGATACATATGAGCCGGACCGAGTTGATGAGATTGCAAAAGCAGTTGAAGAAGATCTTCGAGATTGTCCTAAAATGTTTGAAAGTTTGTTGAGTGATGCAGAGAAAGAATTATATAATGGTTGTACTAAATTCACAAGACTGTCAGCGATATTAAAGTTGTACAACTTAAAAGCGAGTAATGGATGGTCTGATAAAAGCTTTACGGAATTATTAACACTCATAAAAGATATGTTGCCAGATGATAATGAACTTCCCAGTCGGACCTACGAGGCTAAACGGATTTTGTGTTCTATTGGAATGAGTTACGAAAGGATTCATGCGTGTCCTAACGATTGCATTTTATTTCGAAACGAATATGAACTACTTAAGGCGTGTCCGAAATGCAATGTCTCTCGATATAAGAAGAAAGAATCTACTCCAGCAAAAGTCGTGTGGTATTTTCCTATAATACCAAGATTTAGGCGCATGTATCGCAGTGAAGAAGATTCAAAACACTTGACATGGCATGCAGATGAAAGAATTAGAGATGGAATGTTTCGACACCCTGCAGATTCCCCACAATGGGCAAAAATTGATCACGAGTATCCTGAATTCGGGATAGAGTCAAGAAATCTAAGACTTGCACTTTCTACTGATGGAATGAATCCACATGGTCTTCAAAGCATCTCACATAGCACGTGGCCTGTGATTTTGGTAATATATAACCTACCTCCATGGTTATGTATGAAGCGTAAGTTTATGATGTTGTCTCTGTTAATTTCTGGACCCAAACAACCGGGGAATGATATCGACGTATACTTGACTCCTCTAATCGAAAATTTAAAAAGTATGTGGGAGACAGGTGTGGAAGTTTATGATGGGTATAAGAAAGAATGTTTCAATTTAAGGGTTATGTTGTTCGGCATAATTAATGATTTTCCAGCATATGGTAATTTATCAGGATATAGCATTAAAGGTCAGTGTGCATGTCCTATATGTGAAGAGAGTACAAATTGGATGCGGTTGAAACATTGTAAGAAGAATGTGTTTCTTGGACATCGTAGATTTTTACCTTATAGTCATCAGTATCGTGGGTGGAGAAATGCATTCAATGGAAAATCAGAGGAAGGTAAAGCTCCTTTAGCACCGACTGGATATCAAATACTTGAAAAAGTACAAGGTTTGACCAATAAATTTGGCAAACCTTTTGCGGGAGAGCTGGTGAAAACTGGGTGGAAGAAAAAGTCAATTTTCTTTGAATTGCCATATTGGAAGTCATTGTATGTAAGACATTTCCTCGATGTGATGCATATTGAAAAAAATGTATTTGAAAGTGTTATTGGTACGTTACTCAATGTTCCAGGAAAGTCTAAAGATGGCGTCAATGCAAGATTGGACTTGGTCGATATGGGAATAAGAAATGAACTGGCTCCAGTAAAGAAAGGAAATCGCACATATCTACCTCCAGCCGCTCATACTCTATCTAGAAAGGAAAAAATTGTTTTATGTAAATTTCTACACGAAGTTAAAGTTCCAGAAGGATACTCTTCGAACATTAAAAATTTGGTTTGTATGAAAGACCTCAAGTTAAAAGGTTTGAAGACCCATGATTGTCATATTATAATGGAGCATTTGCTACCAATAGGTATACGTTCCATTTTACCTGAAAAAGTTCGACTAGCCTTAACTAGATTATGTTTCTTCTTCAGGGAAATTTGTAGTAAAGTGATCGACCCTCAGAAATTACCGACATTGCAGAGGGAAATTGTTGTTACTTTGTGTGAGCTTGAAATGTATTTCCCACCATCGTTTTTTGATATAATGGTTCACCTTACTGTTCATCTGGTTAAGGAGACACAACTTTGTGGGCCAGCTTATATGAGATGGATGTATCCGATAGAACGATATATGAAAATATTAAAAGGGTACGTAAAAAGTAGAAGTCGACCAGAAGGTTGTATTGCTGAACGATACATTGTTGAAGAGGCTGCTGAATTTTGTACTGAATATCTGTCCAATGTTGAATCCATAGGGCTTCCCATGTCTCGTCATTCGGGAA
Organism: Cicer arietinum; assembly: GCF_000331145.2. Classification (NCBI taxonomy): domain Eukaryota; kingdom Viridiplantae; phylum Streptophyta; class Magnoliopsida; order Fabales; family Fabaceae; genus Cicer; species Cicer arietinum. Next base: position 20,874,112 of record NC_021162.2, on the reverse strand, counting down.
GACTATCAGGAGAAGGGATAACTGGAAGGAGACTACTGACTATATCAAGGACAGAATGGGAGCAGGCACAATTGTATGTTCTGCACAATGATGATGAGGTTCAACCGTATGTTACAATACACATTGATCAGTTATCTCGTTTGAACATGAATAGGAATCAAAATTGGATAACTCGAGAGCACAATCGAAGTTTTGTAACATGGTTAAAAAATCACATAATGTCAAAATTTGATATAGACCCCGGATCAATTTCAAATAGATTGAGGTGGCTAGCAAATGGTCCGAGCTTACATGTCTTTTCTTACACTGGTTATGTTATTAACGGCTACACATTTTATACCAAAGAACAAGATGATCAGACCACTATGCAAAATAGTGGAGTCACTCTCGTAGCTGAAGCGATGCATGTCTCAAGTGCAAAAGACAAAAACCCAATATATGCAAATCTATCATATTTTGGGGTTATCGAGCGCATATGGGAGTTAGACTACACAATGTTTCGTGTTCCCATATTTGGTTGCAAGTGGGTCGATAATAATAATGGCGTTCGGATTGATGAGTCAGGATTCTTGCTTGTCGATTTTAATAGGGTGGGATACAAAGACGAGCCTTTTATTTTAGCGTCGCAAGCTCAACAAGTGTTTTATGTCACTGATCCTTCTAATGATAAATGGTCTGTTGTCCTATCGACCAATAAAATAAGTGATGATAACAATAATGATGAAGATGTTGGTAATGATCTTTTATTTGCAACATCACAACAACCACATGAAATTGATTCAACTGATGATGGTTTATATCTTAGAGATGATCATGATGAGGGAATTTGGATTAATCCATCGTTTCGTATTGTAAATGGACAAACAAATGTGAATGTCACCAGGAAAAGAAGAAGGGCATCTTAATGTATATATATGTTTAATTGTTTTATATAAGCTATGCATGTAATCTGAACTGTGTTATTGTAAATATGCATGTAATCTGAATTGAGTGTTTTATACTAAGTTCTGATTAATTTATTTTCTGATTAATTTATTTTCTGCTTATATTTAGCTTGATTTGAGTGTTTTATACCAAGTTCATGTAACAATGAGTGTTTTATATTTAGCTTGATTTACATGAACTGAACTGAATATAAATTAGTAATTTACATGAACTGAACTGAACTGAATAGAGAGATTCTCTTTTGCTCAGTGCATATATATATATAGATTCTTCAGAATACTCATTTCTAATAATTCATCATCTCCTAAAGTATTGTGATAAAGACAATGATAACAATATTTTTAATCCAATAAACAATGATAAAAATGTTTTTAATGTCATCCCAACCCAAATAAACCAAACACAAAAATAAAATAAAGAGACATTTTACAGCGCTTATCTTAAAAAGCGCTGTAAAAGATCCTTTTAAAAATAAAATAATGAGTGTTTTATACCTTTTACAGCGCTTTTCACACAAAGCGCTGTAAACGACTCTTTTGAAAGTGAGTAAAAAAGACATTTTACAGCGCTTATTTGACAAAGCGCTGTAAAAAAGCTTTAAAAATAATATTCATCAGACACCTAATTTCTTCAAACACCTTGTACGCATCATGGGAATCCAAAAAACATCAGACACAAACCCATTTCTTCAAACACCTTGTACGCATCATGGGAATCCAAAAAACATCAGACACAAACCCATTTCTTCAAACACCTTGTACGCATCATGGGAATCCCCAAAAACACCAGACACAAACCCATTTTTCGCAACATGGCAATGATCCTGAATACCAATTAAGTTTCGATTTAAGAAGGAAAGAGAATGTAAAGAGATAAAAAGGGTGTTGAGGTGGAGATTGAATTGTGAAAGAGTAAGCTTTGATGTTTGTGAAGAAGATGCATAAAAGGAGAAGAGTTTGGTGAAGAGGAAGGGATTTTTGTGGTGACCAGTTACTACTATGTGGGTTTTGCATGCATGTTGAGCTTGTTTAAAAAATAACATAACATAACAAAACACAAAAACAATAAGGCCTTTTACAGCGCTTATTTGGAAAAAGCGCTGTAAAAGAGCCTTTTAAAATTAACATAAAGAGACATTTTAGAGCGCTTATGTGGAAAAGCGCTGTAAAAGGCTTTAAAAAACATTCATATAACATAATAACACACGGAGGTCTTTTACAGCGCTTATTTGGGAAAAGCGCTGTAAAAGAGCCTCTTAAAATTAACATAAAGAGACATTTTAGAGCGCTTATGTGTAAAAGCGCTGTAAAAGGCATTCAAATAACATAATAACACACGGAGGTCTTTTACAGCGCTTATTTGAAAAAAGCGCTGTAAAAGAGCCTTTTAAAAATTTAACTAAAGAAGCCTTTTAGAGCGCTTATGTGTGAAAGCGCTGTAAAAGGCATTCATATAACATAATAACACACGGAGGTCTTTTACAGCGCTTATTTGAAAAAAGCGCTGTAAAAGAGCCTTTTAAAAATTTAACTAAAGAAGCCTTTTAGAGCGCTTATGTGTGAAAGCGCTGTAAAAGGCATTCATATAACATAATAACACACGGAGGTCTTTTACAGCGCTTATTTGAAAAAAGCGCTGTAAAAGGCATTCAAATAACATAATAACACACGGAGGTCTTTTACAGCGCTTATTTGAAAAAAGCGCTGTAAAAGGCATTCAAATAACATAATAACACACGGAGGTCTTTTACAGCGCTTATTTGAAAAAAGCGCTGTAAAAGAGCCTTTTAAAAATTTAACTAAAGAAGCCTTTTAGAGCGCTTTACAAAATAAGCGCTGTAAAAGGCTTATAAAAAGCGCTGTAAAAGTGTTACGTATATATAACAGTTACCTCTTCAGTTTCCTCTTCATTACGTAACCTTCATCTCAACCTTCATTTCTTCTCTTCTTTTGCAAACCCTATCATCCCGTCCTTTACGAACCTTATTTCCACGATCATCTCCTTCATTTCGAACCTTATTTCCATCCAAGATCATCTCTCCCATTTCACACAATATATTTTCATTGAAATACGTAACCCTCATTACGTATTTCTTCAAACCGTATTTCTGTGAACCATATTTCTGTGAACTTTCTGCAAACCCTCTTTTCTTTGCATTTCGTCTTTCTTCGAACCATCATTATTCAGGTATTGATGTTATTAAATTTTTGTAATCATTAGAATGCATGTTGAGCTTTTTTAAGATATACTGATACATGTTGAGTTTGTTTATAATAATGCATGATCCATGTTGAGCTTGTTGATGTTATACTAAAGTGCATGTTGAACTTGTTGTAGTTAAATGGATACAAACAAAGATTTAGAAGTTCAAAATGAAGAAGTTGGCACCTCTAAGACTTACGAAAAAGAAGTCAAACGTGGTGCAACTATCATGCAAAGGGTGATTAAAGCACGGAGCAGTGGCATTAAATTTGAGGTATACTATATATACTCTGTTTGCTGTGTGTTTTTTTATCTTTTTTTAGGGTTTAGGGCATGTACTTACTATATGAGTTTATTAGGTTGGCTGGAACGAGAGTGGTCAGCCAGTTGACCCCAACAGCTCCATGTTTGTAAGCTACATTGGGGCTGTTGTTCGTCAAAATGTCCCAATAACAATAGACAACTGGAGAGATAAGGCGTTGAAGGATGCCAAAGATATCATCTGGAATGACATTCAAGTAAATATTTTGATCTACTCTTTTGTCATTTATAATTTTTTTTCTGTAAAATACATTACTTATAATTGTTTTCATTGCAGACCACTTTTGTTCTTGATGAGGAACGAAAGTCATATGTTTTGAGAGTTGCTGGGAAAATCCATCGTGGATTTAGATCCCATCTCTCAAATTTCTATCTAAAAGATAGAGAAGGAAACACAAATGCTGAACCTCCAAAGATATATCAACATTATATATCAAAGGATGAATGGAGTGCATTTGTTTCCAAACGTTCTGACCCGGCGTTTGTCGTAAGTGATTAATTTATTAGCATTTGTGTTTTATTATTCATATTCGTAGCGTATTTTAAATTTTTACACAATTGCTATTTTTTTTTTATATAGAATATTAGTAAGGCAAATCGCGAACGGGCAAGCAACCCAAAACACCCATACAAGAAATCACGTATGGGATATGCACGCCTTGAACAAAAAATTGTAAGTAATTAAACATCACTTGTAATTTGTATTATAAACTATAGTGTGTAACTAATTTGTATTATTTTGTTTATGATTTTAACGAATAGAGAAAAGACACCCAAGCCGATCAACCCTTGGGTCGTCATATCTTATGGAAGGAAGCGCGTGTTAACAAAGAAGGAGTGGTTGATAATGAAAATGTCAAGAAAGTTGTAGAACTTTGTGTAAGTATATTATCACTTTAATATTTTTTAATATTGTATTTTAAAAATGCTATTGAACTTATCTTTTTAATGTTACATGTATTTTAGGAAACTATTGAACAAAGTTCTGAAACTCAAGAGGGCAACAAGGATACGTGCAGGGACATTCTTGGGAAAGTGTTTAATGTCCCTGAGTATTCCGGTCGAGTGAGGGGGAAAGGATTTGGCGTAACTCCCAAAAGCTTTTTTCCTCAAGAGAAGCGCCAAAAACCTTCCAACGAGGAAGTATTAGAGAAGCTCAGAATCTTATCGGAGCAAGTGGCACTCTTGGTGAATACGAATAAAGACAAGCAACTTCCGGTTCAGCTCCAACCTGAAATACAAATGGAGAGTGAAACCGGGAGTTGCAACGTCGGTTTGAAGAGTATTCCCGAGGTAATTAATTACTTACTACTTACTTGCTTATGTAATTACTTATGTATTAAACAAACTTATATATTAACTGTACTTATGTTTTAACTATTGATGTAGGGTGTCACTACATGTGTCCTATACTTGTCCTCGCCGACTCAACGGAAGGTGGGAAAAGGAATATTGCACAATACTTCGGGAGAAGTATTGCACAATATTCCGATCCCCGCGGGCCATGTCAAAGTATCGCCTACGGTTGCTTTCGAACCAACTGCACCGTTGCCCATACCGGACAACGATGGAGATATGAAGTTCTTAAGCGACGCTATTGGCAGTTACGTGGCATGGCCCACACACCTTGTTGCCCTCGAAAAAAAGATTCCCAAGGACAAATCAGTTACATCTCCCGAAAAGGTTTGTCACATTTATTGCCTAAGGTTTTTTATTTTTTCAGATTCAATAAACTAACATTTTACCTCATTTTTGTAGGTCCAAATAAATAAACCACCCCTACAGCCAAAAAAAGGCAGCAGACCTCAAAAATTGGAGGTTAATAGGGCTGCCAAACTACAAAGGCTGGAGGGTAATAAAGCTGCAAAACTTGCAGCAACAAAAAATCTGGATCGGGGAAAATCGGTCGCTGCTGCTGCTGCTCCTAATAAAAGTCAGCCACGCCTTGGTAAATACGGGGCGTGTCTTGACATCCAAATAAAAAGGAACATGGGCAGCAGCAACGATTCGCCCATTGTACAAATGAATCAAGACATCTTTGGAGATGAGTATATTGAATACCTCGAAAAGGAGCAAATGTACGATCTTCTCGAACATAAGGAGCTGAGTGTTACTGTAATCAGCTTGTACATAAGGTAAAAAATACTTTTAATTGCATTTATTTGTAATTAATTAAATGTATTGGTAATTAATCTAGTTTAAAATTTTCATTGAAGGTTTTTGTACGAGAAGGTCGTGTGCACGAGGAAACTGTCAAATAAATACTCATTCTTGTCTCCGCATAAGATGTCGATGTTCAAACTCGATCCAGACAATGTAAAACACTACATTGTAGATATGTTTTTAAGAAATAAAGAAAGTGATAAATTGTTCTTGGCACCATATAATTCAGGGTACGTAATTTTATCTTTTTTAATTGATGAGAATTTAATTTATTAGTTGTCTATAAACAAAATTGCTTAACCAATTTTTTGTTGTTGTAGGGCACATTGGGTGCTATTTGCAATCAATGCGGTCTCTGAAGTGATATACTATTTGGATCCCGTGCACGGCGATTACACCAATCACCCCGGAATAAAGAATATGCTCGACACGTAAGTAATATTCATTTATTTCTTACATATATATATTTATATATATATATATATAAATATATATATGTAAGAAATAAATGAATATTACTTACGTGTCGAGCATATTCTTTATTCCGGGGTGATTGGTGTAATCGCCGTGCACGGGATCCAAATAGTATATCACTTCAGAGACCGCATTGATTGCAAATAGCACCCAATGTGCCCTACAACAACAAAAAATTGGTTAAGCAATTTTGTTTATAGACAACTAATAAATTAAATTCTCATCAATTAAAAAAGATAAAATTACGTACCCTGAATTATATGGTGCCAAGAACAATTTATCACTTTCTTTATTTCTTAAAAACATATCTACAATGTAGTGTTTTACATTGTCTGGATCGAGTTTGAACATCGACATCTTATGCGGAGACAAGAATGAGTATTTATTTGACAGTTTCCTCGTGCACACGACCTTCTCGTACAAAAACCTTCAATGAAAATTTTAAACTAGATTAATTACCAATACATTTAATTAATTACAAATAAATGCAATTAAAAGTATTTTTTACCTTATGTACAAGCTGATTACAGTAACACTCAGCTCCTTATGTTCGAGAAGATCGTACATTTGCTCCTTTTCGAGGTACTCAATATACTCATCTCCAAAGATGTCTTGATTCATTTGTACAATGGGCGAATCGTTGCTGCTGCCCATGTTCCTTTTTATTTGGATGTCAAGACACGCCCCGTATTTACCAAGGCGTGGCTGACTTTTATTAGGAGCAGCAGCAGCAGCGACCGATTTTCCCCGATCCTTTTTTTAAAAAGCGTTGTCTTTTATCTTTGTGCCCAAAATTATTTTTGATCCAAAATCACTTCACAATCAGTGCACACAACAACAAAACATATTCAAATACCATAAGCAGTTCACACAATCAGTAGAACATAAATCAGAACTCTGTAACTTTTTTAACATATATGTAACTCTGTAATTTACAACCTAAGTAACTACATTCAGATACATATATACAACCTAATTTACAACCTAATTACCTACATTCAGATACGTATATATATATAACCTAATTTACAACCTAAACTACATTCAGATCCATATGCATGTTCATATATTGTGTCCTATGATCATTTACATATAATAACTAACAGAATATACATTATATGCACTAGCTACCATATAATATTCAGATCCCTTGCCCAGCAGCAAGCTATTTCCCAGAAAATCAAATAATTTTCATGTCAAGCACGTACTGACACCATTCTTCCTTTAATTCCATCAGATCTTCCTCAGAATATGATGGACTGGAATTGGCAAAGTACTGCAATATAAAAATTGAACATATTATATTAAGTTAGTATCAAATATATAGATAATTTATATATGAAAATCATATAATGCAAATACCGTACCGTTTCTGGGATAATAGTTTTATTCTTCTCAACAATCTCCTTCATGAATCTCAATATGTAGTACCCACAGTCGATGTTATTTGTTTGACGAGGGCACTTTATTGAGATCCATGTAATGTTATTAGACTTCTGCTTCGACACTTTAGCACCTCTTTGAGCTCGATAAACTTTTAAGGCACTATCGAATGAATAAATGTGATTATTAGAGCATGAATATTTATATATATATATATATATATAAATATTCATGCTCTAATAATCACATTTATTCATTCGATAGTGCCTTAAAAGTTTATCGAGCTCAAAGAGGTGCTAAAGTGTCGAAGCAGAAGTCTAATAACATTACATGGATCTCAATAAAGTGCCCTCGTCAAACAAATAACATCGACTGTGGGTACTACATATTGAGATTCATGAAGGAGATTGTTGAGAAGAATAAAACTATTATCCCAGAAACGGTACGGTATTTGCATTATATGATTTTCATATATAAATTATCTATATATTTGATACTAACTTAATATAATATGTTCAATTTTTATATTGCAGTACTTTGCCAATTCCAGTCCATCATATTCTGAGGAAGATCTGATGGAATTAAAGGAAGAATGGTGTCAGTACGTGCTTGACATGAAAATTATTTGATTTTCTGGGAAATAGCTTGTGCTGGGCAAGGGATCTGAATATTATATGGTAGCTAGTGCATATAATGTATATTCTGTTAGTTATTATATGTAAATGATCATAGGACACAATATATGCATATAATGGATCTGTTAGTTATTATATAATGGATCTGAATGTAGGTAATTAGGTTGTAAATTAGGTTGTATATATGTATCTGAATGTAGTTACTTAGGTTGTAAATTACAGAGTTACATATATGTTAATAAAGTTACAGAGTTCTGATTTCTGTTCTACTGATTGTGTGAACTGCCTATGGTATTTGAATATGTTTTGTTGTTGTGTGCACTGATTGTGAAGTGATTTTGGATCAAAATAATTTTGGATACAAAGATAAAAGACAGCGCTTTTTAAAAAAAATGCCATAAAAAGCTAAAAAGCGCTTTTCATTTCAAATAATTAATTTACAGCGTTTAAAAAAAAAAAATAAACACACATTTTACAGCGCTTTTTTTAAAAAGCGCTGTAAAATGTTGTTCTAAAGCGCTTTAATGGTGCACCTTCTACAGCGCTTTCGTGAGAAAGCGCTGTAAAATGTACAAGAAAAGCGCTGTAAAATGCAAACCCATAATATGAAATTATGGGTGGGCATTTTACAGCGCTTTTTCGAGAAAGCGCTGTAATATGCACACCCATATATGAAATTATGGGTGGGCATATTACAGCGCGTTTTTGAGAAAGCGCTGTAATATGCACACCCATAACTCATATGATGGGGTGCATATTACAGCGCCTTTTGTGAAGAAGCGCTGTAAAATGTGCATAACAAGCGCGCGTTGTATTTACATGTTTTATAGCGCTTTTTTAAAAGCGCTGTTGTATCATTTACAGCGCTCGTTTCCACAGCGCTTATTTTTTTGAAAAAGCGCTGTAATATGCGTTTTTTCGCGTAGTGTGTGTGGATAAATATAGAAGGGTTGTCTCAAAAGTAAAATTGTGATCTGATATATGATTTTAAGAAAAAAAAATTATGTAAGAATATGAATGAATGCATGGAAGTAGTTAATTTTTATAAGAAAAAAATATTTATATTAAAAAAAATTGAAAAAAAATTATTATTAATTGTGACAAGTTTGTGAAAACCAAATTATATGTGTTTATAGGATAATTGTGGTTTGTGTTATTTGATATATATTAATCTGTTCTGATGAATTTCGATTAGACCTAACATGATAAAAATGTTAATAGTTATGCTAATTAATATAAATTTTGTGGTGGATGTGATTGTAATTTTGGGTTCTATTAGCAGTGTATTTTATGGGTAGAAATGTTTTTATGAGTAAAAGTTTGGTTGTTGTTTTATCGTTGCTGAAATGTATATAATTTAAGTCTAATATGTGAAGGTGACATGTTATCTGTATATTTGTTCTTATTACATGAATTAACTTAACCAAATGACACGTATCATATAGATTGATATGTGTAAAGCTTCCATCATATAGATTGGTATGTGTAGAGTTTCCATCATGTAGATTGGTATATGAACAGCGACACAAAATTCAGAATTGAACAAACATCCCAATGTTATAAAGACTAAAGAAGAGGAACAATCACATAAAGGTGTCAAGACATTGTTCAATTTGTACTAGCATTGAACACAATGTTAGGACATGTCATGTGCATGTTGATACAATGAATCGCAAATGGACAATTATGGCGAATTTAAATTAGATGCCACAAAGTTTAGCAAGGCAAATGGTTGTTATAACATCTTTTAGTGAATCATCAGTTTTTAACATTTTGTAGCACAAATAAATGAACAAAGCGATTTAAACAACATTCATGGTTCTTAGGATCAACAAAGCGTGGAAGACAAATTGATAAAGCGAATAAATTATCGCCTTATCAAATGTTGTTTTATATTTTAGGTGGAACGAATATCCAACTATGATTTTAGGAAGATATTTTGTACTAGACTAAAGATATATCATGTTGTTGAGTTCATATTGAGTGTGGAGCAAGTGCATGCTATGCTTTTGGGTGCAATTTTGATCAGTTCAACTAGGTGGAGTTTTTGTCTTGAGTTACGGCTTGGTAACTTTAATGATAATTAAGGTGTAGGTGTTGCTTTATATCTTGTTTCCAATTTAGAAATTGCGGTCGCTTAAAAGACTTATTATATTAATTTGTAGCAGTAATAATATATTTAAGAATGATTTAATTATTTAATTTTGGTTTTTCTTATTGTAGTAATTTATTTTGTAATAATATATTTTATTAAATTCTATACTATGATTTGGAATTGGATATTGCTAAAAGTTACGAAAGGATTGTGCCCGAATTGAATACTTATTTCTTGGCATCTTACATGTGGTATGTAGTTCGGTTACTTATCAAATTTTCTCTTATGATTATACCTATATGAATTATCCCTTATGCCATGATATACAATAAATCAATAATTAGTCAAATAACCATGTTGAAAATATGAAATACATACTACTATGAAAATCCCCGAGTTTCAGAGGCATACTGAGTTTAATAGTGTTTCTATCAAGAATATTTCAAAATTCAAATTAATTGCCTTTTAAGGCGAAGAAAGATTGCGAGCCCCAAAAGACATCATGAATTTTATTGGATCAGATTACAAGTTTTGTTTGATCAAATAAATTATGTTTAATAAATAAGTTTTTAACAATAGGTTATAGTTTTTGAGATGCTATTTTAAGTAGTGTTTCAATTTATAGCTTATAATTTTTTGTACTTTCATTTTTAACTTTTTTTTTTTTACCGTTTATTTAAAAATAAAATAATTACCTACTTGCACATCACTGCACATGTAATGGGTTTCAACTCCTATGTTATAATCAGTGAATACGGACCCTTATACAAAAACCAGGAAAAAAATGTTAGTGATTATCAAATATGGTAGACTTCAACCAGAAAAATGAGGTAGAACTTAGAAAAATCTTAAAGTTTGCAAAAACAAATATGAGACTGTATACAGGGACAGAGATCCATTTGTGGGCTTGTGTAGGCAATTCCCTGCGCTTTGTTTTAATTTTTTTTTTTTACTATTTAATACACTAAAAATAAAATAATACAATAAAAAAAGAGATTAATTTATGTATATTGATATTTTTTAAATTTACGAGGTGTTGTTATAATAATCTTTAAATATTAAAATTACACAAATAAATTTAAATATAAATTTAATTAATTATTTTACTCTTTAAATCTATCTTAAGTTTGTTTATTTAGTTCTTAAAAATATAATTTTTTTAGTCAATTTAGTCTATAACTTCTGATAAAAAAGACATTTAGAAGATGTTTTTGTAATTTTAATAAATTTAGATATTATAGTGACAATATATTACATATTTTATGAAAGACTATTCACTCTTTTTTTAATGTTATACATATATAATAATAGTTGAGAGTGATATATGTTGTCTCCACTATTTCTAGGTCCGTCTCTCACTATACTACTTCGCTTATACAAATTGGAAGAATTTATAAAACAAAAATAATTTGTTATGAAAAATTGTTGCTATTCCTTGCCATTTGTTCTTCGCTCTTTATTTTATTTTTTTCTTCTTGTTTCAATTCCTTAAATACTGTGTTTTATTCTTTGTTGTACAATCCTGCATTCTTGTTTTTTATATAAGTGAGACAACTTCTTTTTTAAAAAAAAATACACGGGTTGTTAATTTGTTAAACATAAAAAAATTAATAAAAATATATTTTTATGTGATTTTATATTTACTAAAGTTAAATTTATTAAATACTCTAATGTTAATTTATCAGTTGTTTAGTTATAAACTTACCACATCACAGTTGTTAGTTATGGACTTAGTTTTCATCGCTCAGTTATCTTATAGTTTAATTTTACTAGATAGAGTCTAAATTTACCAAATAGAGCCTAAATATATTCTTTTTCTTTGATTAATTTTATAGATTTTTTTTTTAATTCATAAAATATTTAATTTTTAATAAAAAAAGATATTATGATAAAGTTGTTGCAGTTCATAATCTAAAATAGTTTTAAATTTGACGATTAAACAGTTCAATTCTAACTAGTTAAAGTAATTATAAATGATAAATTATAATGTCAATTATCGAATAGATCCATCTAATATAATTAGACTAAACATAATTTAAAAATATAATTTTTTATTTATTTATAGATTTAATCTAATCAAATAAGACTAATTATGACTTATAAATTTTAATTTCGATGATTCCACATTTCAATATTAATTAATTAAATTTATAATGACTTATAAATTAATATTAATTTCAACAATTCAACTGTTCAATTTTAATCATTTAAATTAACTATGATTTAGGAATTCAAATTTCAACGATTCAATAGTTCATCCTAACCAAATTAGACTAAATATAATTTTGAAATATTAATTTCGATGATCCAACAATTAAATATAATCTACTTACGCAAATACGACTTAGAAATTCTAATTTCGATGGTTCCACAATTCAATATAACCTAATTAGATTAAATATGACTTAGAAATTTTAATTTTGGCGATCCAATAAATCAATCTAACCTAATTATACTAGCTATGGCTTTAAAATTCAAATTTTGATGATCTAATGGTTCAATATAACTTTATTACACTAAATATAACCTAAAAATATTAATTCTGATGATTTCAATAGTTCAATCTTAACTAGTTGAATTAACTATTACTTAGAAATTATAATTTCAACGATCCAATGTAATATTATATTTTATTACTATAATAATATAATATAATGTGTGTAATATGTTTATATTAATATTTTAAATAATCATAATTACTACAAAGAAAAATCTAACTAACAAATACATCTTAAGAGCGATTACATTGTTTTGATGTGGCACATTTTACTACTGTTTTTACCCTTAATTTATTTCTTTTAAAACTATCCAATCACAAGTTTCACATTTATAATTTTTAGAGAGGTTACTTTTAGACAATAAAAATTAAAATAAATTATATATAAAAAATACAACCAATTTATGAACTTACCTTATCGCAAATAATTTAAATAAATTATTGTAGCAAAATGAATGTAAACGAAAATCGAAAATAGAACTGAAAATATATATCATTTTGGATTATCCCAATACCTTTTTTGATTTGTTGTAAAACAAAATCGAAAAACAAATAATAGTAAATTATTACAGCTAACTGAATGTGCAATTAATAATTCTTTTACTAGTATGTGCCTGTGGCATGTGTTTCTCGTCTGTTCTAAAAAATTAAAATGTGTCCATTAACTCATCTATCATGTGAAATGGAGCGAATAAACTTTAAAAGTAAAATATAAATACAATAATTACAAAAGTATCTACTATGACTTTGTTTGATATAAAATTAATCTATATATTAATTTATAATTGATAAGCTAACTGATAATAACTGATAATTGATAGGTGAAAATTTACAGTTGAAAATTTGATAAATTAAAAATAAGGTGTTTAGTTAAATTAGTTTTGAAATAGCTGAAAAATTTAAAATAACATTAATGTACATGTTTGTTTAGTTTTTCAGTTTCAAAAAATAGAAAAAATTCACACTATTAATTTGGAATTTATTTTGTTCATATATATCAAGTTGAATAATCAGCTAAGAAATTATTAGGTGAATGACAATGCATTTGTAGATTAGATCTTATTATTTTATTTTCAGATCACTAAAGCATTGTTTTAAAGGATAGCATTTTTTCATAAAAAAAATAAGATTTAAAATAAAACATTAAAATTATATATTTATATTGTTTTTATAGGTTTTTTTATATGAAATAATTATAATTGATATGCTTAAGACATTAAATATAAATATTTCTTTTAATAAAAATTTGAACTCAAATTTACATGTATTGTCGAACCAATTGAACGAATGGTACTAATCATTTTAAATACATATTTTAGTCATTAAACTTCTTTTACACAAAAAATCTGTATTGTGTGATCACTATTTAAATTCTTTTTATGATCATACTACTCTTTTTTATTATGGTCTTAAATTAAAAAAATTGGTAACAATAAAGAATAAGTTACATATGTAAGTTTTTAACCAGTTTGACTATTTCAACCCCTTAATATATAGTTAATTCTTTCAAAATTTTAGCAATTTATTCTCTTTAGATACTACTTTTCATTGTAACAATAAATATTTTCATTTATAAAATAATTACTGTCCACTCTTTC
>NC_021162.2:20853339-20859765 GCF_000331145.2 Cicer arietinum | reverse complement strand
TTCCCTTAAACAAACCGCCCACACTCCCACTACTGATTTCTTCTGTACACCGTACAAAGTAGTATAAATTACTTTCTCTCTTTTCTTTTCTACATTGCATCGTTTCATTCTTGTTTAAAAAACTATATAAAATTTAATATTTTAATCGATGGCTGAAACAAAAAGAAAGTTGTCACAATTTAAGTTTTGTGCTGTGAATTACGCGACACAACCATAGAAAAAATATATTTTCGCATAAACATGACTTTTATCTAAATTATCCGCTAAATCCAACTGAATTGGAAGGAATTAACAACTGTACTGTTCTCATAACAGAGGTAATTAATTAAATTTCACTAGTTTTAATCATTAAATTTTTGCTATGTAAATCACTCTAATACTTAGAACTCCTGAAAAGTATAGGGAGAAAATCATTAAAAGTCTATATATTTGTTACATTTTATAATATCCATCCAATGAGTACTTTTAGCCAAAGAAAAAACAATATCATGCTTTTTCAGTTCTCAATTATCGGTTAAAAATATTAAACTGACTACTACTACTATACATATTTACATATTGACAACAACACAGAATTATATACATATTCATATAACTATATATTCACAACTTTTCAAATGTGTCATATTCATATACATATAATTATCAGAACTACGCAGAACAAAACTACCATATATTCATATAACTATCCCTTGCAGCATGTCATTTCCCAGCAAATCAAATAATTTTCATTTTAATCACATACTGACACCAGTCTTCTTTTATTTCAATTAGATCTCTTTTAGAGTATATTGAACTGAAATTGTCAAAGTACTGTGCGATATAAAAATTGAACATAAATAAGTTAGAATCAAATATATACATAATTTATATATGAAAATTAAATAATGAAAATACCGTACCGTTTCTGGGATTATAGTTTTATTTATGTCAACAATCTCCTTCATGAATCGCAATATATAGTACCCACAGTCGATGTTGTTAGTTTGACGAGGACACTATAAAATAAAACATATAAGTCAATAAATATTTGTGCATTGATTGTAAATGAAATTTTAAAGGCATATATTTCCAACCATTATTGGAATCCATGTGATGTTATTTGACTTTTGCTTCGACACTATAGCACCTCTTTGAGCTCTAAAAACTTTAAAGCACTATCGAATAAATAATTGTGATTATTATAGCATTAACAAACACATTATATATATATATATATATATGTAAGAAATAAATGAATATTACATACGTGTCGAACATATTCTTTATATCAGAGTGATTGTTGTAATTGTCGTGCAAGGGATCTAAATAGTATATAACATCAGAGGTCGCATTGATTGCAAATAGCACCCAATGTGCTCTACAACAAAAAAAATTTGGTTGCCAATTTTGTTTACACAACTAATAAATTAAGATCTCATAAATTAAAAAATATATAAATAAAAAATATATAATTACGTACCCTGAATTATATGGTGCAAAGAACAACTTATCATTCTCTTTATTTCCTAATAGGATATCTACAACGTATTTCTTTACATTCACTAGATCGAGTTTAAACATCGAAAGCTTATGCGGAGACAAGAATGAAAATCTATTTGACAATCTATGCGTGCACACCAACTTCTCATACAAAAACCTTCAATAAAAATTTCAAATTAGATTAATTACCAATAAATGCAATTAAAAGTAATTTTTACCTAATGTATAAGCTGATGACAGTAGCACTCAGCTCCTTATGATTGAGAAGTTCATATATGTGCTCTTTTTCAAGTAGTTCTTCATACTCATCTCCGAACATAGTTTTATCCATGCTTATGATGCGTGAATCGCTGTTGCTGCCCTAATTCATTTTTATCTTTATGTCAAGACACCACCCACATCGAGCAAGGCATGATTTACTTATTTTAGGAGGAGGAGCAACAACTGATTTTCCCCGATCCAATTTTTGAGCAGCAACTTTGGCAGCTTTATTACCCTCCAGCTTTTGAAGTTTCTCAGCTTTATTACCCTCCAATTTTTGAAGTTTGCCGGCTTTATTTTTACCACAAACATCCAGTTGTGGTGCGACAGCTGGTTTATTCTTGCAACTAGTTTGTTGTGCGAGTGGTTTATTGGATTGAATCTGAAAAAATGAGGTTAATTAGTTTTTTAGTTTATTGAATCTAAAAAAATGACAAACCTTACAGAATAAATGTGACAAACCTTTTTCGGCGATGTAACTGACTCGTTTCTGGGAATCTTCTTATCATTCCCTTTAGACTTTGTCTGAATCTAAATAAATGTGAAATTAAAGTTAACAGCAGAAAAAATTCAGCAATTAAATATAATCAATCATAATCATATATCGTGCAATTAAATATACATATTGTAACACCCCAATTTTTAACAGCGCGAGTGTATTTTTTTAAAAAAAAACAAATTCAAAATAACAAAGAAATAAATAAGGAAATACTTTTGGAGAAATATTTAAGTCGTAACACAACGACAGATAAGTCATCAGAATTTACAAGCAGCGGAATAGTTTTTGAAATACAAATCCGAAGTATTTACACATCAAAAAGTGGTACATGGACCCCATCATAATAAAATGTCAAAAGACAATATTAGTATAGGTACAGTCTTCCAAGTTAAAATAAACACAACCCAAAAAGAAAGACGTCTAGTCCCTATATGTCACCTAATCTGATCATTCTACCAAAAAAACTATACACCCTGAGTGATCTCCACGCGCCCCGCAAGATCCTCCTAACGTAGCTCCAGTCAGGCGTTCCGGTCTACATTCCCATCCACAGGGTACGAACCGGTAGGATTGTCTTGACTCTCATCTAAGGGCAAAGCCCAGATTTCCACAATAGTTGTAAAGGGTCACCAACCGAAATTAACAGTTAACACATAACATTTAAGTTTTTGAATGCACAAAATAACCTTTCCACTAAGCATGCACCTTGAAAGAATTTTTCATATGTTAAAAGTTCATATAATGCTTGCCAAATGAAAATGAAGTCAAAGTAAGTCTTAAATCAATCAAGTAATAAACAACTGGTCAATCCATTGATGAACCAATTGAGCAATCGATCATCTAACTCAAAATAAGAATTTCCACTAAGCCAATCGATCGGGAAATCGATTTGGATGAAGGGTTTTAGTGAAAACTAAACTCTGGGCTTAAATCAATCGATTGGGAAATCGATTGAATGAATAACTGAGCCCCTCTGTTAAAGCCAATCGATTGGGAAATCGATTTCTTGAGGGTTTTTCGTGAAAACTGTACTTTGGGCTTAATTCAATCGATTGGGAAATTCATTCAATGAAAAACAGAGCCCCTGTATTAAAGCCAATCGATTTCCAAATCGATTTTGTTAAAATGGCTGAGCTCCTGAAATGGCCAAATCGATTGGCAAATCGATTTTGTCAAAATGGTTGAGCTCCTGTAATGCAGCCAATCTATTGGCAAATCGATTTTGTCAAAATGGCTGAGCTCCTGTAATGCAGCCAATCGATTGCAAAATCGATTTTATCAAAATGGCTGAGCTCCTGTAATGCAGCCAATCGATTGCCAAATCGATTTTGTCAAAATGACTGAGCTCCTGTAATGAAGCCAATCGATTGCCAAATCGATTTTGAGGAAATAGCTTTTAAAAGAATCGATTTGGGAATCGATTTCCCTGCATGTTTTTCTTAAAACTACATAAATTAATTCAATCACATTCACACACAACACCAAAACATAACACTTAGCACAATCATCACAATCACAATGACATCTCAAGTTCAAACACTTTCAAGTTCAAACACTTGAGTTCAAACACTTTCAAGTTCAAACACTTTCAAGTTCAAACACTTGAGTTTCGAAACAGTTTTACAATCAATTTCACTTACACACAATTTGTTCCAAAACATAGACACTTAGTACAATCATCACAATCACAATGACATCTCAAGTTCAAACACTCAATCATACACTTGAATCAAACACGACTCGTGTGTCAAGCATCCTAATGCAATGCGTATATGCCAAAATGCATGGACTCAGAATTCCAAACCAAAACCCTCCTCGAAGGGCCGTAAATCATAATTGTACCGCCTATCGCAAGCTAAAGTACCAATTACCGAGGTGCCACCTATCACGGGTCTGCACGATTTACTAAAAAGCATAAACCATAAACGTACTGCCTATCACGGGCCCGTACCGTTTACCGAGGTGCCACCTATCACGGGTCTGCACGGTTTACTAAAAAGAACGTAAATTGTAAATGTACCGCCTATCACAGGCCAAAGTACTATTTACCAAGGTGCAACCTATCACGGGTCTGCACAATTTACAAAAAAGCGTAAACCATAAACGTACTGCCTATCACGGACCCGTACCGTTTAACGAGGTGCCACCTATCACGGGTCTGCACGGTTTACAAAAACATAAATCATAAATGTACTGCCTATCACATTTCAAAGTACTATTTATCAAGGTGCCACCTATCACAGGTCTGCACGATTTACAAAAAGAATGAAAATGCATGAGCATATACTGACTCCATCCACGACAATCGTTAAGCAAATAGAGATATTAACGATTTTCACGACAACATTAAGTAAACAAGACATTAAGAGATTCCCCATTCTTAATACTCGTTTAACTTAAACGATTTTCACGACAACATTAAGTAAACAAGACATTAAGAGATTCCCCATTCTTAATACTCGTTTAACTTAAACGATTTTCACGACCACATTAAGTTAACGTAGACATTAAGAGATTCCCCATTCTTAATACTCGTTTAACTTAAACGATTTTCACGACCACATTAAGTTAACGTAGACATTAAGAGATTCCCCATTCTTAATACTCGTTTAACTCTAATGGTTTTCAAATTCCACACAAAACAAACTCAAACATATTATCAAATTCAATCCACGATTCACACCAAAACACATCAATTCATTTCACCACAAAATCCAACCATACACATATCAAATTTCATAAGCATGAATTATGAACACGTCAAACTTCATTTACTCAAATTCATACACCAATGGGTTAAATTCATTTTCCGCGAAACATTCATCAATATCATCGAAACCTAACTCTAAGATTTTACCCTAAAGCCTTAAATTCATTTTCCCCAAATCAACACTTTAATCCTAACAAAATTCTTTTCCACACAACCATAGATAAGTCCCTAAATGCAAACTATAAGTTTGGAAGGAGCCCTTACCTTCACGTTAGCTTTAGCGTGCGATTACGATACCGCGAGTAAATCCGGTAAAATCTCTGCTCGCAACGTCACTTCCAAAGTTGGTTCCCTAGCACCGTAGCGTGGTAGTGAACAACTTTCCCTTCTATCTCTTTGCGAAACGAAGCTTAGATCTAGATGAAATGGGGAGGTTTGTGTTCGACGGTTTTGAAATCCCTAACACCGTTTTTCTTCGTTTTCGAAACAACGAGGAAGTATGAAGCTGAGAAATCCTTGTCTTCTCACCCACCAAGCCTTGGTCCCTTTTCTTGAAGCAAAAGGAAGCAACAAAAATGAAGAAGAAGGAAGAAGAGAATGGGTTTTGCGAGCAACAGGGAGAGGAACGCGTTTACTTCCTTTGTTCCTTTTCCTTTTGTTTTCTTTCTTTTCCTTTTCTTTCTTTTTCTTTTCTTTCTATTTCCTTCTCTTTTCCCTCCACACAAACATATATATATAGATAAAGGACTAAAACGTTATCTGAAATTAAGTTAAGGGACCACAGATGTAATTTAGCCTTTAATTTATTTATCGACGAGTAATTTTAATCGGGCATCAAATATCTTTTTGGTCATATAAACTCCAAAATATTAATAACTTTGGCTAAAAAAGCCTCCGAGTTCAATTCCAAAATACACTAAAATACATAAAGTATACTTTTAAAATTATGGGTCTTACATTACTACCCCCCTAAAATTAGTTTCGTCCTCGAAACTATGCGTCGATAAATAACTCTGGGTGTTGTTCTCTCATCTTGCTCTCCAGTTCCCAAGTCGCATCTCAAGTAATTGGGTTCCAAATCACCTTGACCAACGAAACATCCTTGGTCCTCAATCGCTTAATCTTCCTGTCATCAATTCTCACATGTGGTACTTCGAATGACAAGTTATCCTTTAGTTGGATTGTGTCTGGTTCGATCACATGAGATGAATCTACAAGATATTTCCTTAATTGTGACACATGAAACACGTCATGAATATTGGCCAATGAATTTCGGAGTCAACTTCTTCGATTTCAAGGCTCTACCAACTCCAGTAGTAGGTGTGACTCTTAGAAATACATGGTCGCCCTGTTCGAATTCTAAAAGTCTACGACGCTTGTCTGCGTAACTCTTCTGACGATCTTGTGAAGTCTTCATTTTCTCCTTGATCTTCTTTACCTTAGCCGTAGTCTGTTGCACCATCTCTGGTCCGAC
>NC_021162.2:20851529-20852561 GCF_000331145.2 Cicer arietinum | reverse complement strand
AACTCAGTTGTCTTCCCTTGCACTATTAGGTTCCTCTTCTCTTGAATTAAGACGTCATCTTGAGAATTTGCAATGTCTTCAAGTAGTCCACTCGAAATCTTAATCATTCCGAATTTCAAAATTCCCGGTGCAAACTCTACGTTCAAGTGTAGATCTCTAAAAGCTCCCCACAACTCTTGTTGTCTAGCCATAATTGTTGAAAACACCGAGACATTTCTTCTACTCAACACATCAGCCACTACATTGGCCTTCCCAGGGTGGTACTGCAGTGTGAAATCAAAATCCTTGAGAGTCTCCATCCATCGTCTCTGGCGCATGTTCAATTCCTTCTGATCAAACAAATATTTCAAACTTTTATGGTCACTGAACACTGTGAACGTGCACCCATATAAATAGTGCCTCCAGATCTTCAATGCAAAAACAACAGCAACAAGCTCCAAATCATGAGTAGGATAGTTTCTCTCATGAATCTTCAATTGTCTTGAGGCATAAGCTACAGCTTTCTTGTGTTGCATCAGAACACATCCCAAACCTTGGTGAGATGCATCACAATAAACTTCATAGAGTTCTTCTGATTGCGGTAATACCAATACTGGTGAGGTCGTCAATTTTCTCTTTAGTAACTGAAAATTTTCTTCACACTTCTTCGTCCATGCGAACGGTTGATCTTTTCTGGTAAGTTGTGTCAATGGAGTCACAATCTTAGCAAAACCTTCAATAAACCTCCTGTAGTACCCTGCTAATCCTACGAAACTTCGTATGTCAGTGACAGTTTGAGGCTGTTTCCAAGCAAGAACCGCCTTAATCTTAGCCGGATCTACATCGATTCCTTCCTTGGTTATCACATGTCCTAAGAAATTCACTTTCTCTAGCCAAAATTCACACTTTGACAGATTGGCATACAATTTCTTCTCGCGTAAAATCTCAAGAACTTGACGTAAATGTTCTCCATGCTCTTCTTCAGTTCTCGAATAAATTAATATATCATCAATGAACACCACAACAAACTTGTCAAGGAATGGATTAAAGATT
>NC_021162.2:20848972-20850614 GCF_000331145.2 Cicer arietinum | reverse complement strand
GTTAGCATAATGTCCCTCTTCCCCACATCGGAAACATCGAACCACTCGTCCCAATTGTCTCCCGAAATTCTGGTTCCCTGGGCGATTCTGCCCACCATTGTTATTTTGTGGTCGATTATAAGGTTTAGCAACTTGTTTCCCCTTGTTGTTCTGATAATTCACCCGACTGGGTCCTCCTGCACTAAAATTCCCTCATCGGCTAACCCTCTTATTCTTCATATCCTCAACTTACCTACACTTTTCCACCAGAACTTGGAAACGTTGAATTCCCAAGGGCAAGACAGAGTCTTGAATCTCATACTTTAGTCCGTCTTGGAAACGATGACACATGAATGGTTCATCAATCTCTTCACGGAAAAACCTGAAATGTCTCGATAGCGATTCAAAATTAGCAGCATATTAGCCCACGATCATGTTCCCCTGATGCAGTTTCAGGAAATCATCACCCAGTTTAGTCCTGGTACTCATCGGGAAGTATTTGTCTAAAAACTTCCTTTTGAATGATTCCCAGTCCACTTCCTCGTGAGCTGCTCTCATCAACAATCTTGTACTCCTCCATCAGTACTCAGCATCCCCTAACAACATATAAATGGCATAGTTGACCTTCACTCCCGCCTGACAATTAATCATTTCGAAGATCTTCTCCACTTCTTGGATCCATTGATCCGCCTTCTTTGAATTCTCATCCCCCCTTAAACTTGGGAGGATTGTAACGACGGAAGTCTTCTAATCCTCTTAACTCTGCAGCCTGGATCTCTCTTCCCCTCTTTTCAAGATCACGTTGAGTCTTGGCAGCATTTTGTGCAGCAACAGAAGCAACCATGTTATTCATAGCTTCTGCCATTCGATCGTCCCTATTAGCATTAGCTCGTGGAACGTCATTCCTTCTTGGCGGCATGGTTTTCCTATAAATCCATCATCAAGTAGAGTCTTAACACTACTTCAAATAATTCCAAACTAGCTTCTGACCACATCAACACATAATAATTATTGCGGACCTGACAACTCAACCCACCTAAACCGACGCATGATCAGATAACAACTCCCAACTTACAGGTTGACCTACAATCTATAACCAAAGGTTCCACAGCCCCCAAAGAAAACAAACCAAAGCTCTGATACCACAATGTAACACCCCGATTTTTAACAGCGCGAGTGTATTTTTCTTTAAAATAAATTCATAAAAACAAAGAAATAAAGAAGAAAATACTTTTGGATAAATATTGAAGTCGTAACACAACGACAAATAAGTCAACAGAATTTACAAGTAGCGGAATAGTTTTTGAAATACGAATCCAAAGTATTTACACATCAAAAAGTGGTACATGGACCCCATCATAATAAAATGCAACAGACAATATTAGTATAGGTACAGTCTTCCAAAATAAAATAAACGCAACCCAAAATAAAGACGTTTGTTCCCTCTATGTCAACCTAATCTGATCATTCTACCAAAAAAAAACTATACACCCTGAGTGATCTCCACGCGCCCCGTAAGATCCTCCTAACATAGCTCCAATCAGGCGTTCCCGTCTACATTCCATCCACAGGGTACGAACCGGTAGGATTGTCCTGACTCTCATCTGAGGGCAAAGCCCAAATTTCCACAATAGTTGTAAAGGGTCACCAACCGAAATTAACA
>NC_021162.2:20848066-20848475 GCF_000331145.2 Cicer arietinum | reverse complement strand
ACCTCAAAAGGATTTTCCATATGCTAAAAGTTCATATAATGCTTGCCACATGAAAATGAAGTCAAAATAAGTCTTAAATCAATCAAGTAATAAACAACTGGCCAATCCATTAATGAACCAATTGAGCAATCGATCATCTAACTCAAAATAAGAATTTGAACTGAGCCAATCGATTGGGAAATCGATTTGGATGAAGGGTTTTTGTGAAAACTGAACTCTGGGCTTACATCAATTGATTGGGAAATCGACTGATGAATAATTGAGCCCCTATGTTAAAGCCAATCGATTTCTAAATTGATTTTGTCAAAATGGCTGAGCTCCTGTAATGCAGCCAATCGATTGCCAAATCGATTTTGTCAAAATGGCTGAGCTCCTGTAATGCAGCCAATCGATTGCCAAATCGATTTTA
>NC_021162.2:20845650-20847666 GCF_000331145.2 Cicer arietinum | reverse complement strand
CCCCATTCTTAATACTCGTTTAACTCTAATGGTTTTCTAATTCTATACAAAACAAACTCAAACATATTATCAAATTCAATCCACAATCCACACCAAAACACATCAATTCATTTCAACACAAAATCCAACCATACACATATCAAATTTCATAAGCATGAATTATGAACACGTCAAACTTCATTTACTCAAATTCATACACCAATGGGTTAAGTTCATTTTCCGCGAAACATTAATCAATATCATCAAAACCTAACTCTAAGATTTTACCCATAAAGCCTTAAATTCATTTTCCCCAAATCAACACTTTAATCCTAACAAAATTCTTTTCCACACAACCATTGATAAGTCCCTAAATGCAAACTAGAAGTTTGGAAGGAACCCTTACCTTCAAGTTAGCTTTAGCGTGCGATTACGATACCGCGAGTAAATCCGGTAAAATCTCTGCTCGCAACGTCGCTTCCAAAGTTGGTTCCCTAGCACCGTAGCGTGGTAGTGAACAACTTTCCCTTCTATCTCTTTGCGAAACAACGACGAAGTATGAAGCTGAGAAATCCTTGTCTTCTCACCCACCAAGCCTTGGTCCCTTTTCTTGAAGCAAAAGGAAGCAACAAAAATGAAGAAGAAGGAAGAAGAGAATGGGTTTTGCGAGCAACAGGGAGAGGAACGCGTTTACTTCCTTTGTTCCTTTTCCTTTTCTTTCTTTTTCTTTTCTTTCTATTTCCTTCTCTTTTCCCTCCACACAAACATATATATATATATATGTATTTATATATACTAATTACTTTTAACAAATATCTCCAAATATCTAGATATTTATTAAAATTACCATTTCACCCATAAGGCATTAAATTCTTCGTAAAGGATTCACCGTTCTTAATTTAATTTATTTATCGACGAGTAATTTTAATCGGGCATCAAATATCTTTTTGGTCATATAAACTCCAAAATATTAATAACTTTGGCTAAAAAAGCCTCCGAGTTCAATACCAAAATACACTAAAATACATAAAGTATGCTTTTAAAATTATGGGTCTTACACATATCAATTAAACATAAATTTCAATTAATTAAACATACCTTATCAAGGGCAACAAGATGTGTGGGCCATGCCACGTAACTACCAATTGCTTCGCCCAAATAATTCATATCTGCATCGTTGTCTGGTATAGGCAACAGTGCATTTGGATAAGTACAACATGCAAGGAGTGACACTCTAAATCAATGGTTAAAACATAAGTATGTGAAACAATTAGGTTGAATGAATTTCTTATTTTATTAAGTAATTAATTACCTCAGGAAGACTTTTGAGACCAATGGTGCAACTCGCGTTTTCACTCTCCATTTGTATTTCATGTTGGAGTTGATCCGGAAGTTGCTTGTCTTTATTCGTCTTCACCAAGAGTGCCACTTGCTCTGATAGGAATTTGAGCTTCTCTAATACCTCCTCATTAGATGGATTTTGGCGCTTCTCTTGTGAAAAATACATTTTAGGAGTTATGTCAAATCCTTTCCCCCTCACGCGACCGGAATATTTAGGAACATTAAACACTTTATCGAGAATGTCCCTGCAACTAGCTTTGTTGTCCGCTTGATTTTCCGAACTTTGTTCGAGATTCTCCTAACACACACGTAGGATTAAAAGGATAAGTTCAATATCATTTTTAAAATACAATATTAAAAAATATTAAAGTGATAATATACTTACACAAAGTTCTATTACTTTTTGAACATTTTCGTTATCAACCACTTCATCTTTATTTACACGAGCTTCCTTCCACAAGATATGACGACCCAACGGTTGATCGGATTGGGTGTCTTGTTGCTATTTGTTAAGATCATAAACAAAATATTAGTTAGAAACTATAGTTTATAATGTACCACATTATATAAAAGTGATGTTTAATTACTTACAAGTTTTTGCTCTAGACGTGCATATCCCATACGAGATTTTTTGTGTGGGTGCGTCGGATTTTTTGCCCTCTTGCGATTTGCCTTACTTATATTCTATATAAAAAA
>NC_021162.2:20836217-20844803 GCF_000331145.2 Cicer arietinum | reverse complement strand
GTGTAAAAATTTAAAATACGCTATGAATATGAATAATAAAACACAAATGCTAATAAATTAATCACTTACCATAAACGCGGGGTCTGAACGTTTTGCTACAAATGCGCTCCATTCTTCATTTGATATATAATGTTTATATATTTTTGGAGCTTCAACATTCATATTTCCTTCATGATCTTTTAGATAGCAATTTTAGAGGTGAGATCTAAAACCCCGGTGTATTTTCACGGCAACTCTTAACACGTAAGCCTTTCTCACCTCATCAACAGCAAAAGCAGTCTGCAAACAAAATAAAGATATAGTTTGAGTAAAGTATTTCAATGGAAAAAATTATAAATAACAAAAAAGTAGATCAAAAAAGTTATTTGTATATTAGTCCACAATATATCTTCCGCATCCTTCTACCCTTTATCTCTCCAATCGTCAATTGTGATGGGGATATTCTGACGAACAACAGCCCCAATATAAATTACAAAATGGAACTGTTGGGGTCAATTGGTTGACCACTCTCATTCCATCCAACCTAATAAACTCATATAGTAAGTACATGCCTTCAAAAAAGATAAAAAAATAAACAACTAACAAAGTATAGTATACCTCAAATTTTATGCCACTACTCCTTGTTTTTATGACATTTTGCATGATGGTTGCACCACGATTGACTTCATTTTCATAATTCTTAGGGTTGACAACTTCCTCATTTTGACGATCTAAATCCTTGTTGGTATCCATTTATCTACAACAAGTTCAACATGCAGTTCAATATAACTTCAACAAGTTCAACATGCAGTAGTCTAAGTATGTAACAGTATAAGTTCAACATGCATTTTAGTGACAACAAAAAATTAATAAATACAATACTTGAAAAATAGAAAAACGGTAGGGTTACGATGCAGAAATACGAACAAAGAAGAACAACGCAGAAATACGAACGGTTCGTAGGAGAGTAGGGTTCGCAGAAACGAGCGTATGAAGTTTACGTAATGGAGAGTAGGGTTCGCAGAAACAAAGATGGTTTGCAATGACAAGGAGAATGAAGAGGAAACAAGCTTACGAAGTTTACGTAATAAGGGTTAGTAACAATGCAATATTGTTCGTAGGGTTCGCAATGAGAAAGAGAATGAAGAGAAGGAGGAACCAAGCGTATATGAAGTTTACGTGATGAAGAGGAAACTGGAGCGGTTTACTGTTATATATAAAACCCTACTACAACGCTTTTTTGTAAAAGTGTTGTAAAAGACCTCCTTATTTTATTTTTAAAAAAATCTTTTACAGCGCTTTTCCACAAAGCGCTCTAAAAGGCTTCTTGTGTTTATTATGTGCAAGCAACCTTTTACAACGCTTTTCCACTGAGCGCTTTAAAAGGCTTCTTTGTTTTATTATGTGCAAGCGCTATGTGGCCCTTTTACGTGTTATATATAAAACCCTACTACAACGCTTTTTTGAAAAAGCGTTACAAAAAAAACTTCCTTATTTTATTTTTTTAAAAGCTTTTTACAGCGTTTTTCCATAAAGCGCTTTAAAAGGCTTCTTTCTTTTATTATGTGCAAGCGCTATGTGACTCCTTTTAAAGCACTTTTCCACGAAGCACTTTAAAAGACTTCTTTGTTTTATTATGTGCAAGCGCTATGTGACCTCCTTATTTTTTTTAAAGGTTTTTTATAGCGCTTATTGACAAAAGCGCTGTAAAATTAAAAAGTTTATGTTCTGATCAGTTTTTGTTAAAGGCTTCTTGTGTTTATTATGTGCAAGCAACCTGTTACAACACTTTTCCACAAAGCGCTTTAAAAGGCTTCTTTGTTTTATTATGTGCAAGCACCCTTTTACAGCGCTTTTTCCACAAAACGCTTTAAAAGACTTCTTTATTTTATTATGTGCAAGCGCTATGTGACCTCCTTATATTTTTTAAAGGGTTTTTATAGCGTTTATTGAAAAAAGCGTTGTAAAATTTCAAAGTTTATGTTCTGATCAGTTTTTGTTAAATTACAATATAAGTTCAGTTTTTGTAAAATGTTAAATAATTAGTTAAATACAATGTTTAAACAAATAAATTACATGAAGTT
Source organism: Cicer arietinum (assembly GCF_000331145.2). Taxonomy (NCBI): domain Eukaryota; kingdom Viridiplantae; phylum Streptophyta; class Magnoliopsida; order Fabales; family Fabaceae; genus Cicer; species Cicer arietinum. The sequence continues at coordinate 20,842,740 of NC_021162.2, read as the reverse complement.
TATTATTAAAATAAAGTTTATTATTACATGAAGTTTATTATTAAACAAATAAACAATTAAACATGTTTAAACAAACAATTTTAGTTCCCAGTACTAAAATAAAGTTTTCAAGTTCAATATAAGCAGAAAATCAGTTCTGGCAGGTCAAACACTTAAATTACATGAACTTAGTATAAAATGTACACTAAGATCAAGCTAAATATAAGCAGAAAATAAGTATAAGCAGCAAATCAAATAAAGTTCAAGCTAAATACTAAAATGCTCAATTCTGGCAGATCACACAATTAAATTACATGAACTCAGTTCAGATTACATGGCTTATATAAAACAATTAAACACATTAAGATGCCCTTCTTCTTTTCCTGTTGGGATTCACATTTGTTTTTCCATTAATGATACAAAACGATGGATTAATCCAAATTTCGTCATCATGATCATCTCTAAGATATACACCATCATCAGTTGAATCAATTTCATGTGGTTGTGATGTTGCAAATAAAATATCATTACCAGCATCTTCATCATTATTGCTATCATCACTTATTTTATTGGTCGATAGGACAACAAACCATTTATCATCAACAAAATCAATGACATAAAACACTTGTTGAGCTTGCGACGCTAAAATAAAAGGCTCATCTTTGTATCCCACCCTATTAAAATCGACAAGCAAGAATCCTGACTCATCAATCCGAACACCATTATTATTATCGACCCACTTGCAACCAAATATGGGAACACAAAACATTGTGTAGTCTAACTCCCATATGCGCTCGATAACCCCAAAATATGATAGATTTGCATATATTGGGTTTTTGTCTTTTGCACCTGAGATATGCATCGTTTCAGCTACCAGAGTGACTCCGCTATTTTGCATAGTGGTTTGATCATCTTGTTTTTTGGTATAAAATGTGTAGCCGTTAATTACATAACCAGTGTAGGAAAAGACATGTAAACTCGGACCATTTGCTAGCCACCTCAATCCTGTGAAATTGATCTGGGGTCTATATCAAACTTTGACTTTATGTGATTATTTAACTATGTTATAAAACTTCGATTGTGCTCTCGATTTATCCAATTTTGATTCCTATTCATGTTCAAACTCGATAACTGATCCATGTGTATTGTAACATACAGTTGAACCTCATCATCATTGTGCAGAACATACAATTGTGCCTGCTCCCATTATGTCCTTGATATAATCATTAGTCTCTTTCCAACTATCCCTTCTCCTGATATTCTTCCCGAATGACGAGACATGGGAAGCCCTATGGATTCAACATTGGACATACATTCAGTACAAAATTCAGCAGCTTCTTCGACAATGTATCGTTCAACAATACAACCTTCTGGTCGACTTCTACTTTATACGTACCCTTTTAATATTTTCATATATCGTTCTATCGGAGACATCCATCTCATATATGCTAGCCCACAAAGTTGTGTCTCCTTAACAAGATGAATAGTAAGGTGAACCATTATATCAAAAAACGAGGGTGGAAAATACATTTCAAGCTCACACAAAGTAACAACAATTTCCCTCTGCAATGTCGGTAATTTCTGAGGATCAATCACTTTACTACAAATTTCCCTGAAGAAGAAACATAATCTAGTTATGGCTCGTCGAACATTTTCAGGTAAAATGGAACGTATACCTATTGGTAGCAAATGCTCCATTAGAATATGACAATCATGGGTCTTCAAACCTTTTAACTTGAGGTCTTTCATACAAACTAAATTTTTTTTGTTTGAAGAGTATCCTTCGACCAAGTCCAATCTTGCATTGATGTCTTCTTTAGACTTTCCTGGAACATTGAGTAACGTACCAATAACACTATCAAATACATTTTTTTTTCAATATGCATCACATCGAGGAAATGTGTTATATACAATGACTTCCAATATGGCAATTCAAAGAAAATTGACGTTTTCTTCCACCCAGTTTTGACCAGCTCTCCCGCAAAAGGTTTGCCAAATTTATTGGTCAAACCTTGTACTTTTTCAAGTATTTGATATCCGGTCGGTGCTAAAGGATCTTTACCTTCCTCTGATTTCCCATTGAATGCATTTCTCCACCCATGATACTGATGACTATAAGGTAAAAATCTACGATGTCTAAGAAATACATTCTTCTTACAATGTTTCAACCGCATCCAAATTGTACTCTCTTCACATATAGGACATGCACACTGACCTTTAATGTTATATCCTGATAAATTACCATATGCTGGAAAATCATTAATTGTGCCGAACAACATAGCCCTCAAATTAAAACATTATTTCTTATACCCATCATAAAATTCCACACCTGTCTCCCACATATTTTTTAAATCTTCAATTAAAGGAGTCAAGTATACATCGATATCATACCCCGGTTGTTTGGGTCCAGAAATTAATAGCGACAACATCATAAACTTACGCTTCATACATAACCATGGAGGTAGGTTATAAATCACCAAAATCACAGGCCACCTGTTGTGTGAGATGCTTTGAAGACCATGTGGATTCATTCCATCAGTAGAAAGTGTAAGTCGTAGATTTCTTGACTCTATCCCGAATTCATGATACTCGTGATCAACTTTTGCCCATTGTGGAGAATCTGCAGGGTGTCGAAACTTTCCATCTCTAATTCTTTCATCAGCATGTCGTGTCAACTGTTTTGAATCTTCTTCACTGCGATACATGCGCCTAAATCTTGGTATTATAGGAAAATACCACACGACTTTTGCTGGAGTAGATTATTTATTCTTATATCGATAGGCATTGCATTTCGGACACGCCTTTAGTAATTCATATTCGTTTCGAAATAAAATGCAATCGTTAGGACACGCATGAATCCTTTCGTAACTCATGCCAATATAGCACAAAATTTGTTTAGCCTCGTAGGTTCGACTAGGAAGTTCATTATCATCTACCAACATATTTTTTAAGAGTGTTAATAATTCTGTGAAGCTTTTATCAGACCATCCATTACTCGCTTTTAAGTTGTACAATTTTAATATCGCCAACAGTCTTGTGAATTTAGTAAAACCATTATATAATGGTTTCTCTACATTACTCAACAAACTCCTAAACATTTTAGGACAATCCCGAAGATCTTCTTCAACTGCTTTTGCAATCTCCTCAACTCGATCCGGCTCATATGTATCTGTGTCGAAATCAGTTGAAGCATATGTCAAACCATTCTCAAAATTAATGTTTCCTTTTTTTTTTCTCACCATGTCTTATCCAACATGTATAGCTTTGATCAATTCCATGTCATACTAAATGTCCTTCCACTTCATCTTCTCTAACGCTTTTTCCAAAACAACATTTTAAACAAGGACAAACGACTCTATTTGGATCTATTGCATTTTTCACTGCAAACTCAACAAACTCTTTTACTCCATTTTCATACTCTTTTGACAATCGATTGACAGACATCCATTTTCGGTTCATATTATATGATCTATATAAATGCAGTTACACAAATAATAAGCTATTGATAACATTATACCAATATATAATACACATATCTAATATTGGAAAATGGAAACCAATGTCCAAGTCTGATTTCAAAACAGAACAGATCAACAAATTTCAAAAAATAATAGATTTTATATGATTTATTATGTAACAATTTATTAGTTTTAGTGACAACAAATTAATAAATACAGTACTTGAGACAACGTATCCAATTTTTTATAAAGGAGGAGTAGTAGATGGCCGCACAGTACGTAGAGGAGAGGAGAGTTCCCAGAGTAGAGGAGATGAGGGTTCGTAAATTTGTTTTTATTTATTTAAAGTAAATGATTTTTATTTAAAGTGAATGATTTTACAGCGCTTGTGTAATAAGCACTCTAATAGGTCCTTTAATTATGTGAAAGCGCAAGGCTTTTACAGCGCATTCACAAAAAGCGTTTTAAAAGCCATATAATATAAGGTGGGAGCGCTACATTTTACAGCCCTTGTGTTTAAAGCGCTCAAAAAACGCTGTAAAAGCTATGGGAGAGCGCTTCAATTTACAGCGCTTTTACAAAAAGCGTTGTAAAAGGGTTGTAAGCATTTTGTGCAAGCGCTATGTGACCCTATATGACCCTACAACAGCGCTTGTCAAAAAAGCATTGTTGTATCCTCCATTATTTTTAAAAAATTCTACAACAGCGCTTGTATTTAATAAGCGCTTTAAAAGACACGCTATGAAATGTCAATTTTGACGTAGTACAAGACATAACTTACATAATATTATTTATATTTAGTTAAATTTTTTATAGATCATTTATAATTTATTGATAATCATTTGCAGATCATTAATCTTGTGTGTTGCAACCTAAACACAATGAAAGATCTATAGCAAAACATCTTTAGCTGTGGAATCTTCCAACAATGTTTGCAGGTACCTACTTTAAGTGCTTTTTGTTTATTTTTTTTAACATTAGAAAAAAGATGTAAAGTTTTTTCTTTTTTTTTTTTTTCACGTGAAATTTTATTTGTTTCATATGAAAGGAATACGCGCTTGATTGGATGCACCATCCTAAGAAAGTGAATGGGTATTATCAAAAACACTTCATGGGCAACATACACTGCGTTTATAAGGTGGAATTTATTGGATGTATTCAATACTATACTATATAAAATTGTATATACTGGATTCAGCACTGAGGAAGAAGAGATGTTTAGGCTGAGAGATGTCGCGAGACTGGTATTTATAACACATACTATTTTTAAACTTTTTTTTTCTCAAAGTTTATCATTATTAATTATCGAGACGTATTTTTTGGAGGACATGTTTCTCTCAATTGTTAAACCTAGAAGACTTCCAAGTCTGAGAGATGTATCGTAATTAATTTTCTTTTCATTTAAATTTCTTGCGTGATGATTAATAAATCTAATAGGAACAGTGGTTTTTCTATCAATAAATCTAATAGTAACTGTGGTTTTTTTTATCAATAAATCTAAATTTTATTCTTGATTACAAGGAACGACTCTAAGGTCTGCGTTTTAACTTGGATGAAAGAATGTGGCTTCACATTACGTACAATTAAGCACAACGATGTATTTGAACAGAAATTTTAAAATTTTAATAGATAAATAAAAAATATAATATATTGTATTGCATATAAGAATTTTAAATTATAAATTTATAAAAATATATTGGAGAGAGTTAGTAGATTAAATTTTGGTTTATATTTTTAATAATTAAAAATTATAGTTGGAATTTATATTGAAAATTTTATTTTATTTTAGAATTATAGTTGTTGTTTTTGTAATTTGTTATAAATTATTCTCTCCGATTTGTTTGTAATAGACATCTGAATTATAATTTGGTCTACAAAATAATCTACACATAATAATCTACACGATGCATGTCATTTGATTAATTCGTGTGACAAGAAAAGATGCATAAATAGTATCTCACCTTCATATATTAAACTCAAATATACATCTCGACAATGATAATCCAACAACCACAATTAAACTCATAAAAATAATTTTACCCATAAAATACACCAATTATAGATTCCAAAATTACAACAACATACATCACAATATCTATATTAATTAACTATCATATTTATTGACATATGTCATCTAATGTCTAGTCGAAATTCATCGTCGATTAATATATATTAAACCACAATTATCTTATACACTTCTGTAATTTGAATTTCACAGCTTAACTTGTAACAGTTAATAATGAATCATTTTTCAATTTTTTTAATATAAATATTTTTTTGTATAAAATTACCTAATTTTATATCTACAAGTTTTCTTTACTCAAATTTATATGTATAAGTTTTCTTCAAATTAAACGTCAGATCACATTTATATGTTTCACTTGGGTAACACTCCGGTATCTTCAGGCAAATTTATATATACAAGTTTTTTTCTGTCATTTTGATATGTACAAGTTTTCTTCAAATTATAAAATTATATATCAGATCACATTTGTACGTTGGATGGACTTTGATTACACTAGTTCGACTCTGATTTAGTCTATAAAATATATTAAATCAATCAATTTTTTTTACAATATTATAACTCAAATGTTTCTTATAACTAAAACACAAACAAACAGTAATATCTTTTCAAAAAATTATTAGAAATTTATGACAAAAGAAAATATATGTATAAATAAAATAAAAGTAATAATATTTTTTTAAAAAAGTATTCAAAACTTTGGTGTAGACCCCTATGTCCTAACGAAGCTGCTCCGACACGGAATTGATTGGTTCATTCTTTTCGTCGTTATTACAGTTTTCCTATGTTCTTTATTGTCGTCTCAAGTCAACGTATAAACTTGTGTCTGAGGAATATTATTAGACTCATTCATTCTATACTCTGTTTAAACTTGTATCTGACACAGTGTATATTACATTCAATTGATTAAAATAATTTTAAACTAAAATTTTATTTACATTTGATATTGTGTTAACCCTAAAATATAAGATAATTAATTGTTAGATGAAAGATATCTTATATATTATATGTAATTAATAATAGGGAAAGTTGTTATTGTCGATGTCTTGTAAGATAAGGGAAA
>NC_021162.2:20832777-20836206 GCF_000331145.2 Cicer arietinum | reverse complement strand
TTATATTTTAGGTTTAAATTTTATATAAATATAAAATCAAACCAAATAATTGTATGATTACAATAATTTAATTAAAACTAATTAAACTAGTTTGATATTTTTGTATGAGTTTGAATGCAAGTTAAACTAAATCAACGTTTATTGATTTAAAATATAACTAGTATATAATATTCGTGCTATCGTACAGGTGGTGCACTGTTTATATATTTTTATTTAATTAAGTATTTTTTATGATAAATAGAACAAAATAAATAAAGTTAATTACTGTAGTCCATAAGTACCAAACTAATATATTAGTTGTACTTAAAGTTATTAACATGACAAGAAAATAATCTATGATGTGGTTGTGGTTGTGAGAGTTATAATTTCATGAAGATTTATTAGTGATACTATTGTGGTTGTTATGGAGTATCAGCCAATTGATTTGTAGAAAACAATATTTGAAAGACAATACGGATGCAAGTTACAATGAAACTGTAAGACCCATAATTTTAAGGTACACTTTATGTATTTTATATGTTTTGGATTTTGGATCGGAGGCTTTTTAGCCAAAGTTAATAATATTATGGAGTGTATAGGATCAAAAAGTTATTTTGACCCCGTTTAGAATTACTCGTCGATAAATAAATTTAAATTAAGTGCGGTAAATCCTTTACGGAGAATTTAATGCATTACGGGCGAAATGGTAATTTAACAAATATCTAGACATTTTGAGATATTTGTTAAGTTATATTTAATATATATATGTTTGCTTGGAGAGAATAGAAAGGAAGGAAATTAGAAGGAAGGAAAAGGAAAAGAAAAGGTTATATAAAGGAAAGAAGGAAATAGAAAGGAAGGAAAAACAAAGAAAGGAAAAAGGAAGGAAGGAAAATCTGATTTTCCATCTTCTTCCTCTGCCAACCGCGGCCATTTCTCCCTCCTTCTCCCGTTTTCATTTTCGTCGCTTTCTTTCTTCAAAACTAGTAACCCAAGGTTGGGTGAGAGTTAGAACAAAGGTTTCGCAACTCCACTCTTCCTCTTTGATCCGAAAACGAAGAAAAACGGTATTTGAGATTCAAACACAAACCCCTCCGTTTCTTCTAGATCCAAGCTTCATTTCGCGAAGATTTAGAAGGGAAAGTTGCTCACTACCACGCTACGGTGCTAGGGGACCAATTTGGAGGCTATATATATGTTTGCTTGGAGGGAAAAAGAAAGGAAAACTAGAAGGAAGGAAAAGGAAAAGAAAATAGTATAAAAAGGAAAGAAGGAAAAAGGAAGAAAGGAAAAACAAAGGAAAGAAAAAGAAAGGAAAGAAAAGAAAATTTTCCATCTTCTACCTCTGACCCGCGAACCCATTTTCCTCCTCCTCCCATTTTTCATTTTCGTTGCTTCCTTTTCTTCAAAACTAGTGACCCAAGGTTGGGTGAGTTGCTCACTACCGTGCTACGGCGCTAGTGGACCAGTTTTGGAAGCGGTGTTGCGAGCGGAAAATTTATCGGATTTACTCACGGTGCCGGAAACGCACGTTTGAGCTAACGTTAAGGTAAGGGCTCCTTCCAAACTTTTAGTTTGCATCTAGGGCCTTATCTGTGGTTGTGTGGAAACGAATTGTGTTAGGATTGGAGTATTGTTTTGGGAAAAATGATTTTACCTCATGTATGTAAGATTTTGAATAAATGAAATTTATTATGTTGATTTGTGTTCATCGTATTTGGCATGTTCATACTTGATGTTTGTTGATTGATGTGTTTTGGTGTGAATTATGAATTGAATGTGAGAATTTGTTTGAGTTTGTTTTGTGTGGAATTTGAAAACCATTAAGTTAAATGAGTATTAAGAATGGGGAATCTCTTAATGTCTCGGTTACTTAATATTTTGTTTTGAAAATCGTTTAAGTTAACTGGGCGTTAAGAATGGGGAATCTCTTAATGTCTCGGTTACTTAATATTTGTTTTTGAAAATCGTTTAAGTTAACTGGGCGTTAAGAATGGGGAATCTCTTAATGTCTCGGTTACTTAATATTTGTTTTTGAAAATCGTTTAAGTTAACTGGGCGTTAAGAATGGGGAATCTCTTAATGTCTCGGTTACTTAATATTTGTTTTTGAAAATCGTTTAAGTTAACTGGGCGTTAAGAATGGGGAATCTCTTAATGTCTCGGTTACTTAATATTTTGTTTTGAAAATTGTTAAGTTAACTGGGCGTTAAGAATGGGGAATCTCTTAATGTCTCGGTTACTTAATATTTGTTTTTGAAAATCGTTTAAGTTAATTGGGCGTTAAGAATGGGGAATCTCTTAATGTCTCGGTTACTTAATGTTTGTTTTTGAAAATCGTTTCAGTAAATGAGTATTAAGAATGGGGAATCTCTTAATGACTTATTTACTGAATGTTTTGTTTTGAGAATCGTTAAGTTAAATGAGAATTAAGAATGGGGAATCTCTTAATGTCTCGTTTACTTATGTGTGTTTTGGTAAATCGTGCAGACCCGTGATAGGTGGCACCTTGGTAAACGGTACGGGCCCGTGATAGGCAGTACGTTTACGATTTACGTTTGGTAAGTTGTGCAGACCCGGGATAGGTGGCACCTCGGTAAACAGTACGGACCCGTGATAGGTAGTACGTTTACGACTTACGTTCCTGCGGGAATTGCGTTTGTCCGTGAGAGACTGCGCAGGGGTTTGTCCGTGAGAGACTACGCCCTGGTTTAAGTTAGATGAGAATTAAGAATGGGGAATCTCTTAATGTCTCGTTTACTTATGTATGTTTTGGTAAATCGTGCAGACCCGTGATAGGTGGCACCTTGGTAAACGGTACGGGCCCGTGATAGGCAGTACGTTTACGATTTACGTTTGGTAAGTTGTGCAGACCCGGGATAGGTGGCACCTCGGTAAACGGTACGGACCCGTGATAGGTAGTACGTTTACGACTTACGTTCCTGAGGGAATTGTGTTTGTCCGTGAGAGACTGCACAGGTGTTTGTCCGTGAGAGACTACACCCTGTTAAATTGTGAATTGTTGGTTCACTTGGCATGTGTATTAATTGTGTTATGAGTGTTATGTTTTGGAATTCGGTGATAACATGTTTGCTTGCAATACCATTTCAAAACCCATGATGTTGTATTAATTGTGTTAAAAATGTTAAGTGTGATGTTTTGGAATTTGGTGATAACATGCTTGCTTGCAATACTATTTCGAAAACTAATGATGTTGTAGCGATTGCGTTATTAGTGCTAAGCGTTAGGATATGAGATTATGTATGGATGTGATTGAGTTAGTTATGAATTTTTGACAGAATACACAGGGAAATCGATTTCCTAATCGATTGGATGGGTAAACAGGGACTTGGCCAAATTGACAAAATCGATTAGCCAATCGATTTCGTAATCAGTTTTCAAAAATCCTTTAAGAAATCGATTGCCCAATCGATTGGGCCTTAAGTCAGGG
>NC_021162.2:20792931-20832718 GCF_000331145.2 Cicer arietinum | reverse complement strand
CTTCTGCCCAATCGATTGGCTCAGTGAAAATCCTCAGTTTTAGTTGTATGATTGATTGCTCATGAACCTATCCATGTATTGGTTGTTATGTTATAATTAGGGGATTGAGAACTTCATTTTACTTTCATTTTTAATTGGCAAAGCATTGTATGAACTTTTCGCATATTGAAAATCCTGATAAGGTGCATGCTTAGCTGAAAAGTTATTTTTAGCATTTAAAACTTAAATGTTATGTGTTAACTGTTATTTTCGGTTGGTGACCTTTACAATTATTGTGGAAATCTGGGCTTTGCCCTTAGATGAGAGTCAGGACGATCCTACCGATTCGTACCCTACGGACGGGAATGGAGATGGGAACGCTTGACTGCAACTACGTTAGGAGAATCTCACGGGGCGCGTGGAGATCACTCCGGGTGTTTAGTTGTGTTGTAAAATGATCAGATTAGGTTGACATAGAGGGATCAGATGTCTTTCTTTTGTATTGCATTTATTTTAAAATGGAAGACTGTACCTATACTAATATTGTCAGCTTGACATGTTATTTTCGGTGGGTTACATGTACCATTTGTTGTTGGGTAAATGGTTTGGATTTATAATTGGAGTAACTTTTCCGCTGCATGTAAATTATAATGACTCAATTATTTATCCAAAGGCATTTCTTTATTTATTTCTTTGCTTTATTTTAAATTCTTTTTAAAAAAAAAAATATACCCTCGCTTTGAAAAACGGGGTGTTACAGAAACCATCTTAATAATAGAATTTGAATGTTATTGATTAAGACATATAATAATAAATCATAATTTACTAAAATATGTTTTACATGTAAAGAAATCTACAGTAGAAATGTCATCCATACATTATCAATCGTTGTAGGTTTGATATTGATGTTAAATTAGTAATGTATCATCAATACTTTTTGTAATGTCGAAAGACAACTTCATTTCTTGTATTTTTTCACATCAAGTGTCATAATTTGCACCAAAGCCTTGTAACATAATCTGCATCAAGGATCATAATTTGCACTAAAGCTCTGTAACATAATCTGCATGTTATTTAATATGTTCTTATGAAGTAATTTCAATTGTATTTTAATTGTTTGATAAGATAACAGAATGTGAAAAATAGAGTTAACAACATACTTTAACTTTTAATGGTTGGACTACATTCTCTATAGTATATTCTTTCTATAACATGTTCAATATTATTTGACGATCCACCTCAGCAAAATAATAATGATTGAAAATTGTCCTTCTATTGCAAAAATCAACAAAAAAATTCCAAATTGCTAATTGTATTCTTTACTATAAAACTAAGCACAATTGTTAAATTAGATTTATTATGTATATTATGATAAAATATTAATGTGGCATATCCATGATGGAATACTCAATAGATTAGTCTAAAGTACAATATAGAATTACAAAATAATTGAGCAACACCTTTTAACTAATTGAAAAGTTGATTAACCGAGTGATGATCTAAATTTATAGGTTATGTTGATCATTTAGATGCTTTCAATGTCTATAGTTTTTTTTTAAGTCTACATATAAAATAATTAAAGAAAATAATTTATCAAAAAATTGATTTTGGGAACCGTACTGTACTAAATTGTCATTATTGATTGATATTAATTGTTAAAAAAATAAAATATGACTTGATTTTCTATAAAACAAATGAACCAATTTGGTTCATAAAATAAAATGTAATATATTATTTATAAAGTATGAAAGTTTCACTGAGTTTATATTTTTTCAATAGACAACATATCAATATTTTCTATATTACCGTTCCTAAAGACATTAATCAATTAAACATATATCCTATAATAATAACATTGAACCAAAAAGTGTACTTGTGTTTAATGTTTACAACAATACATGATTTGAGAATATATATCTCATGATTCAGACGTCATGAGACCAAAATATAATTAGACCTTAGGATTACAACATATAATAATAGTTTTTAATATAATTGATGTCATCATCTACTTTCTAGCATATCATTTCATTGTAGTTCCTATTCACATTTGATATTCTTGAGTGGTTTTGATGATGATAGCAGGGCACTTGCAATTGCATCGTTACCCCAATTATTTTGTTGGTCATCAGTTGGAGGCCTTTTAGTCGGTGTAGCTGACTGAACATTTTCAATATCGTTTTCACCAGTCATTGATAATGATTGCTACATATTTCATAAAGTTTGTAGGAATTAATTAGATTATTGTCATAAAGATTTATAAAATCAGAATGTCTTTATTGAAATGATGCACTTATAGAGAGTCGTGTAGATATAGTTACAGTGTCAAATAGTATTTCTTGACTAAGAAGTTCACGACTCGGTTCTCCTTTAGATGTGTTTCTGAAAGTGGACTTCTATTAATTTAAGTTGTGCAGTTTTTAATATATATAATTTATTACAATTAGAAGATACAATAAGGAAATATGTGGTTTAAATACCTCTTCAATTTGAAATTGCTCCTTACTCGCAACGATAAGTGCAACATCACTCCATGACTTATTAACAAAACACTGTTTTAAATATGGTTGTAGTTTTACATGAAAAGCTATAGTGGTCTCCATTATGTCTTGAAGTTTTGATGGATATATCCTTATGTCAGTATCACCGGCCTTTAACATGTTTCAAGTTAATGAGTTAGGTCATATTATGTGGTAAACAATAAATATCCAAACTATGAAGTTACTTGGACTAAGCATTATATACATGCCTCAATCATATCATTCCTCATTTGAAGTGCTGAAATTCCAAGTAGCGAAGTACAATCCTGGTCCCACATAAGAAAGTTACAAAAGCAATTTTCGTGGAAAACTTCAATGACCATTTTGTACCTGTTTTATGTTGTTAGTATTGATGTCAATAAGTGTTTGATATGAGGGCTGTAATATTGATTTATAAATTTTAATAAATTAAGGTTGAATATTGAACTACTCTTATGGGCTATTTGCTTTTACTTTGGGAACAAATTCATATCCTTATAAGACAGTTAAGAGAAAATCTTTCATTTAGTAACACTAACTCTTAATAATATACAAATTGTTTCTACTTTATTCCATATGCCTATAAGTTAGAAAATTGTAACCATTTGGTTTTACTTTGATTGGACAATATATTTTGAATTACGAAGAACAAATGAAATTACATACTTCTAAAATATAAAAACACCATTTATTAAAGTTTGATGTACCTTAGAATTGGTTCGTCAACCTGAACACCACATTTACATTGATAATTTGTAATCTCTTCTTTAGCTTTGACTGCGGAATTAGTGCAACTAAGATAAAATCAATCGATTTTGTCTAGCACAACCTTTGACAGAGTTGCCACAGTGACACAAATCATTTCCCAAAAACCATGTTGTAATTAAAAAACTTGTAACAATTAAATAATGTATATATCTACATAAAAATAGTGTTATGAAATTATAGTTACATGTCCAATAGCTTTGATTTGGCGAAGAGTTTTAGCTTGAGCATTGTACATAAACTTCTCTTGTGAAGTGTATTGAGATAAAGATGTGATCCGAGTTTGTAGTTGGCTACCCTGAATGTAGTTATCTATATCATCTATTGCAGGTAATCTGCATTCATTGAAAATTGACTACTTAATAGAAAAAAGATTACTTATAAACAAAACTACTAACTGAAGATGAGTGGTCGACATCATTAAAATCGCCTGACCTCTAATCATTCTAAATCATAACTGCAACATTTGGAAGACACTTGTAAAAAGTTGGTCAATTTACTGATTTCTGAATTCCTTGATTTGGTGCGTGTTTTTATTGATAAGAAGTTTAGTTCCACTTGATGCATTAGTGATTGTGTGCCCGTTGTTTCCGGCCATATAGAACTAATTAATTAACAACTACATTTAAGTAAACTAGTATAATATATGTGCTATCGCATGAGTGGTGCGTCGTTTATATATTTTTATTTAATTAAGTATTTTTTTATAATAAATAGAATAAAATAAATGAAGTTAATTACTGTAGTCGATAATTACCAAACTAATATATTAGTTGTACTTAAAGTTATTAACATGACAACAAAATAATTTATGATGTGGTTGTGGTTGTGAGAGTTAGAATTTCAAGAAGATTTATTAGTGATAGTATTGTGGTTGCTATGGAGTATCCCAAATAATATTGATTTGTAGAAAACAATATTTGAAGACAATTGACATGCAAGTTACAATGAAACCATCGTAATAATATAATTTGAATGCTATATTGATTAAGACATATAATAATAAATCATAGTTTACTAAAATATATTTTATATGTAAAGAAATCTACAGTAGAAATATCATTCATACATTATCAATCGTTGTAGGTTGGAGTAAATTGTCACAAACGAAATCTTTCATTAACCATTAGTACTTGTGTTGAATTAATAATATCTTATGGAGGTTTGACTCGTGCATGGTGAAAGATTATAATGATAGGACCAGAGTTGGGGTGAACATTAATATAATTGAGGAATTGTGTATCATAAGCCTCCCATAGGGAGCAAATAAGGATGTTTTCGCTGATCAAATGAATAATATCATTTGAAACATGTTTTTGTATAATATATTAATTAAATCTAAATATTGTTGTTACCTGAGATCTTTGATTTTGACGGTGCCACAAGTTTTTTTGGTTGATGATGTTGAAGTTAAAGGAATAACCTCATCCACTACCCTTATAATATCTATAAATAAAAAAGATAAGTTATCCATCGAAACACGAAAAATATAAAACACATATATATTATTCAATTAAAAAAAAACCAAAAAAAAAACCAAAAAAAAAATGATAGAATTACCAATTATGTTGTTAGGAGGGTTCAGTCCATTTAAAATGGTGCTATAAGACACAAAACGGTACTTAATTGTTTTTACATATTATATCTATTTGTTCATTTTTCTCAAAATCTTGATTGTTTTTAGTTAAAGTATTATTTTTGAAGACATATTTGATCTCATCTATAACATGAATGTATATTGGCTCCTCAAAAGACAAAGAAGATTGTCCATATTCAGCTTTATATGAGTGTTATTATTGTGTCTTCGAGAGAAAATTATTTACCATTTAGATTAAAAAATTATTTGTTGTTTTTTACGGAGATGTTTTATAATGTCAAAATTTTTAAAAATACTACCAATTTTAAGTTTCTACATCTGTTTTCCCTCTATTCACCACCGTACATACGAGTTGTTTGTCATGTTGGATAGAAATACTCAAAATATTGGAATTTAGATTTGTTATTTGTTTCAGAGGGTTATAATGATATGAAATACCAAATGACAAAATTGTTTTTATATTTTTCTAACAATATTTTGACAATAAATTTAGATTTGACAACACAAAAAAAGAGCATGATTAATCTGATTTTGTGGTAGATAATTACATATCTTGATATTTATTAAAATATTTTTAAGATTTTTAACACTAAATATGATTTATGAATTTTATTTGTAGGATGATCTTCACTATGCAAAGCATTTTACATATCCTTCTCATATATAATAATTACTCAAATAAATTCACTTGAAAAAAATACTCTACAAACAAAATGCATAAATTATATTATTTTTAAAATTTTAAAATCATATTTACAATACTACTCATATAATAAAGTCCGTACATTTCGCGCAACGGGCGAGTTATAATCTAGTTCATATTATTGAGAGGCGTGTGGCAGCCGTTGGTTTAAGAAAAAACAACTTTTCCTATATGAAAGGCAACTGAAAAAGGATCATCTTTCTCTTCACGATCAAATCGTTAACCATCACGCTCTTTATTTCTCTCTCTAAAACGCACTATCTCTCTCTATATCCCTTTCCAATTAATTCCACTCCCTCCATACGAGTCAGTGTTCCATCAAACCCTAGTTCCTCTATTTTATTACTATTCATTCATTTCATCGTGCTTATTCGTTCTCCCTCCTTCTATTTGTGATTCATCATTTCTGATTCATCTTTATTATAATTGTGATCTTTTATTTTTAATTCGATTATTCTGTATTCTGCTTTGATCCTCATTGCTTTAGAATAGTAGATCACCCGTTTCCCCATCAAGCACGTGCTATCAACTTAATACCCTCTCATTGCAAGAACATTTATGGTCCAACATTTGCCACTTCACATGGCCTTCCACAACCACGCCACGCGTCCGCTACGACATCTCCACATTCCCGGGCACCTCTCGCTCTTTCTTCTCGGATTCTTTCTCAATCGTAATAGTTCACGGAAACCACCACCACCACCACCACCACGTGAATCTCGAAAATACGCAGAAAATTTTATCCGCCGTCTATCTATTCCACCAGCGGAGAATCATCCTATCAAAAGTGGTGGAGAGTGAGACTGGATCCGAATGGTTCCGGTGCTCGCCGTTTCGGGTTGACATTCTTGCGTAGTTATGGCTGCTTTCTCTGTTGCGGCTTTTTTTATTCTCTTAATTCTTTCATGATTTGGATATAGTATACTAAATACTAATATTATATATATTAGTAAAATAGAAACAACACACATTGAAATTGAACGAAAAGGAAGTTTAGTTGCAATTATAGGAAACAACACTCATTGAAGTAATAATTGAAAATTAGATTGGGTTTAGTAAAATAGAAACAACACACATTGAAATTGAACAAAAGGGAAGTTTAGTTGAAATTATAGGAAACAACACTCATAGAAGGAATAACGGAAAATTAAAATGGGTTTGACGGAGGAAGTGACAAACCTTGATCAGACTTATATCACATATTGTGGCAACCCCTTCTTTATGTTGTTCCATTTGCGATTTTCTTCTTCTTGAATCTCTCTGATTTTCTTCTCCGTGAATCTATTTAATTTTCTTCTCCGTGAATCTGTTTGGTTTGCAGAAATGTTAGAGTGTTGCAGTTTGTAAACCACAAATATTTCAAAATGATAAAAATTTGAAGAAGTTGGGTTATGTGCAAAAACCAAGAGTAATTTACAATTGTGACCCTAAATTTTTTGAAAAGGTTAAATTTCTGAAGGACAAAATTCTATTTTTAGTATAGTTAAGAATTTTTATAGTGTATTGTAGATTTCATGTAATTTTAAAATAGATTGTTTAATATTCAAATCAAACAATCATCTTTTATCAACATTATGTCAGGTATCTTAAACAATGTGTTGTGTTTAAATGTATTTTAGTAATTATATTTACTATTTTTGTTCTTGTAGTTAAGAAGATTGTATTAATAGTGTAAAAGTTTGGACTTAATTTGTATTTATGGACAATTTGTCCTTGTACTATATCAGTAATAATGTTTAAGATTTCGATTGTTAATATATCGTTGTAAATTGATAACTTAAAATTTTTCTATACAATACAACATTATATTTTTTATTTATCCATTCTTCGTCGGTTGAATTTTATTTATCCATTCTTCGTGGAATCAACCCAGATCCCCGTCTCAGAAATCTCAAGGCCTTGGTTTCCTTTCTTGCATGAAAAACATTTAACCTACAACCGATGGGTTAAGGCAAACCGTTGATTCTAACCTTCAACTCATCATATTCACGCTTCACCATTTTATGGTCCTTCAAAAAATCAGGTTTTACTTTGTGTTTGTAAGTAGTGGCAGATCATGTACTTAAAATTTTAAAATTTTAATTGATAAATAAAAAATATAATATTATATTGCATTAAGAATTTGAAGGTATAAATTTATAAAAAAATATATTAGAAAGAGATAATAGATCAAATTTTAGTTTACATTTTTTATAATTAAAAATTAGTTCAAATTTATGTAGAAAAATTTATTTTATTTTATTTTATAATTATAGTAGTTATTTTTGTAATTGTTTTTATAAATTATCCCCTTCAGTTTTTTTTATAAATAGACATTTGAATTATAATTTGGTCTATAAAAATTTATGTAGTTGGTGTAGGGTCATTTTAAAGATTTTGCAGACTTTGACCTTAAAAATTGAGCTTTATAAAAAAATGCAATTTTAATAATTAAAAAAATTAGTAAAATAAATTTTAGTTTATATACACACAACAATCTATGTTATGTAATGAAGATCTACACATACCAATCTAGACGATGCATGTCATTTGATTAGGTTAAGTTGTGTAACAAGAAAAGATACACATATAACATGTTAACTTCATATATTAGACTCAAATATACATCTCAACAACGATAATCCAACAACCACAATTCAACTCATCAAAACAACTCTACTCATAAAATACACCGATTATATATCTCAAAATTACAATAAGATACACCACAATATCTTTATTAATTATCCGCAACTAAGTAAGCACCTTAAATATATGTTTTACTTTTACATTGATTTGTTTAGTACTATCTAACTACTTATTGTCATGTTGTGAAACTTTGGTATGAAAGTACGAGTTAAAAAATTATGTACACCTATTTTTATCCTTCATGAAAAGAACATATTTTTTAATTATAACATTAATATAAATAAACATAACATTAAAGTATGATACAAGATATAACATAATGCAAGTTTAAAAAAGAGAGGGAACTATTATTGCCCACAACCATTTTATTTTAACATTTTTGTTTTGTCCACGGTTATCAGGTTCATCGGGAAACAAAAATTAAATTTGCCATTTATCTAGTTCAGAATAGTTACAATGAAATGAAAGGAACAATAATTGGAAAATCATTCACAGATCGGATGAATATGAAGAAAAAAACAATGAGGAATTCGATTATCAATTGTGATTATATAAATGACTTTATTCTTTTAGTTTAATTTGGAAATTCAATTCTAACAAATTTAGTTGAATAGTTTATTTTGGCAATTTAGCCTGGCATTTGAATTATTTAATTTGGTAATTCAGGAACAATTTTATTTGAATGGTTTAATTTGAATTATTTGATTTAACATTTTTACTGTGTATGATGTTTATTTGAATGATTTAATTTGACAAATCAAACTTAAGAAATATTTATACGACTTATAACGTCAATAGTAGTTTTGTTTAAAATAAATGCAAACTGTTGAGATAAAAACTTTTTTGATGTATGTTTAAATGACAACAAACTTTGTGGAATAAATGATTAAGTTTTATGAATTGTGGTCTACTAATGATTGCACTTGAGTTTTGTTTTAAGGAACATGGGTTGCATAAGTGAACAAGCAAGAAGCCATTCACTTCATCAAAGTGCATAAGTATCCACTCAATAATGAAATAATCTCAAAAGGAATTGTTAGAATTGTCAAAATCCAGCAATTATTCAAAACAAAAGCGAAGAACGTTCTCCGTTTTCACAACAATTACAGAGAAATTCAATAATTTACACAAGTTCGTTTTGGATAGATTCGATCAAAGAAGATCAACAAGGGCAAAATAAAACATCAAGATCAATCTCCAAATTGATGAGCTATGAGTAAGGACAACCATGACAACAAGGACACTACTGTTGCACCTTTTTTCAGAAAACATATCATGTTTCTAGGATAAATGACTAACACACAACAGCTGTCAAAATTCAACACTCATACAAAACAGAAAACAAAGAATGTTCTTGGTTTACAAAAGAACATTCTGGTTATTCTCCTTTAAAAGACATAATTAAAACAAATAATTTTTCATAGTCTAAATCACATATTAAAGAGTATTAAGAATGCTCAAATTAACGGTGAAACCCAGAACTCGAGCTGAATGCCCAAATGAGAAAAACAACCTAAAAATTAATCTCCAAATTGATGAGTTGTGAGCAACGACACAAGTACATTGTACTTACAATATTATGCAGAAAGTTCTACATAAACCTGACTCAAAACAGTGACAATTCATTCACTCACTCATTCACGTTTTTCATGAGACCCAAAAGCAAGAACAGTCTTCGTTTGTCAAGAACGTTCTGGATAACAATATAAATATATGTTTAATTGCTTTAAAATACATCTGACACTTGGGAAGTATAACCAAGGATATATTAATTTTAAATTGAATATTCAAAGCTTTTATCATCTATAAATTGAAGATCAATTGGAAGATGAAGGTAAGAGTTCAATTTACAAATCTACCAACACTTGTTCAAGTAACAAGTCAAAAAACTTTTCAAGCAAACTCCAGCTCTCTTCACTATATCTTTGGATCATTATTTACTGAATTTGTCTTTCATTTATCTCAAACAAGTATTGAGAAATTTCAAGATCCCAAATACTTTTATCATACACCTCATTTGTAACTCAAGTCTATCTTTTATGTTAGATTTAGTGTGTTTATAAAAATCCTTTCAAGGCTAAAAGGTGATTATAAAAATCCTTTCTAGGTTGAAATGTGAAGATTGTAATAGATCAAGGTTGATTTGGATTGCTGGTGTAAAAACTAATAACGTTCTTCATTTTGAACACTTAGTGAAAAATCTCACGGTTGTGAGGACAAGACGTAACCCGGGTTGGGTGAACTATGATATATCTATGTGTGATATATCTTCTCTTATCTCTATTTATTTCCGGTCTTTTGATTATCAAATTAAATAGATAAGTTCAATTGTGTGTTTTTCACTAACCAATAACGTTTTCCGTTTTCTATTTTCATAACCAAGATTAATCTTGAGTTAAATTGTTTAAGTTTTAACAGAAAATTTTTAAAAGGTAAAATCACAATTCAACCCCTCCTTTCTTGTGATTGACATTGCTACTTCAATTGATATTAGAGCTCTGCCTCTAAAGTTTGAGCACTTAATAGTGTAAGAGGAAAAGATTCAGGAAGAATAAGTAATGTCAGAAGCCAACATGTGCTTAATGGAAAACTTAGAAAATAATGAGGTAACCATATCAGAACTATGTCCTTCATGTGAACAAATGGAAAAAGAATTTGATAATCTTTTATGTGATTCAAACTTTCTTGCTAAAAAATGTGGTTTATTAAAAGAACAACTTTGTAAAGAAAAAGAAGAAAAAGAGAAAGCTAAAGCTATGATTGACGAACTCAATAAGGTCAATCAAAGTCTGCAGCAATCTCATCTAAAAGTGGTTGAGCAACAAAAGATTCTCAATGAGATAACCATACAAAATTATATTCCAGAATGTTCTAAAACTAAAGAAGAAAGCACCTCTTAAAAAATAGAAGTTTCTGATTTGAAAAATGATTTAACCAACTTGGTAAAGACCACTGAAACCTTTCAAAAGAACATGATATTTGAAGAAAGGATATTTGATAAAGATGATTTACGTTTCAAAACTTCTCAAAATGAAAATCTTTGTGAAAAGATTTTTGTGTCAAAAAGAAGGATGAAAAAGGTAATATAAGATGCTCTTATTGTAACGAAATTGAGCATCTTGATTCCATATATTTTTACAAAAAAAATCGATAAAAAATTCAAAACGATGTATGTATTCTCAAACGACCACTATGGTGGCTGAGAAATATTAAAACAATATGCTCTAAGGGATAAAAGTGACAATAAATTTAGTTTAATTTGGCAATTTATTAAATTTAGTTGAATAGTTTATTTTGGCAATTTAGCGTAGTATGCATTTGAATTATTTAATTTGGCAATTCAGAATGAACAATTTTATCTGAATGGTTTAATTTGAATTATTTGATTTAACATTTTTACTTTGTGCGGTGTTTATTTGAATAATTTAATTTGACAAATCAATTTAAGATAATTTTATACGACATATAAAGTCAATAGTAGATTTGCGTAAAATAAATACAAACATCTCTTAAAGATTTTTTTAATATTCTAACATATATAGAACTTTTGTACACTACGCGAAAAATTGCATTTTACAGTGCTTTTTTTAATCCATTTACAGTGCTTTTTCAAAAAAACAAGCACTGTGGAATCGAGCGCTGTAAAAGATACAACAGCGCTTTTAAAAAAGCGCTATAAAACATGTAAATATAACGCGCGCTTGTTATGCACATTTTACAGCGCTTTTTCAAAAAAGCGCTGTAAAATGTACACCCATTATATGAGTTATGGGTCTGCTTTTAGAGCGCTTTCTAACAAAAGCGCTGTAAAATGCACACCCATTATATGAAATTATGGGTCTGCATTTTACAGCGCTTTTGTTGTACATTTTACAGCGCTTTCTCAAAAAAGCGCTGTAAAATGTACACCATTATAGCGCTTTACAACAACATTTTACAGCGCTTTTTAAAAAAAGCGCTGTAAAATGTGTGTTTTTTTTAAAACGCTGTAAATTAAATATTTGAAATGAAAAGCGCATTTTAGCTTTTTATGGCATTTTTATAGAAAGCGTTGTCTTTTATCTTTGTATCCAAAATTATTTTGATCCAAAATCAGTTCACAATCAGTGCACACAACAACAAAACATATTCAAATACCATAAGCAGTTCACACAATCAGTAGAACAGAAAACAGAACTCTGTAACTTAATTAACATATATGTAACTCTGTAACTCTGTAATTTACAACCTAATTAACTACATTCAGATACATATATAGAACCTAATTTACAACCTAATTAACTACATTCAGATACATATATAGAACCTAATTTACAACCTAATTAACTACATTCAGATCCATATGCATGTTCATATATTGTGTCCTATGATCATATACATATAATAACTAACAGAATATACATAATATGCACTAGCTACCATATAATATTCAGATCCCTTGCCCAACAGCAAGCTATTTCCCAGAAAATCAAATAATTTGCATGTCAAGCACATACTGACACCAGTCTTCCTTTAATTCCATCAGATCTTCCTCAGAATATGATGGACTGGAATTGTCAAAGTACTGCAATATAAAAATTGAACATATTATATTAAGTTAGTATCAAATATATAGATAATTTATATATGAAAATCATATAATGCAAATACCGTACCGTTTCTGATATATATATATGTAAGAAATAAATGTATATTACTTACGTGTCGAGCATAGTCTTTATTTCGGGGTGATTGGTGTAATTGCCGTGCACGGGATCCAAATAGTATATCACTTCAGAGACCGCATTGATTGCAAATAGCACCCAATGTGCCCTACAACAACAAATAATTGGTTAAGCAATTTTGTTTATAGACAACTAATAAATTAAATTCTCATCAATTAAAAAAGATAAAATTACGTACCCTGAATTATATGGTGCCAAGAACAATTTATCACTTTCTTTATTTCTTAAAAACATATCTACAATGTAGTGTTTTACATTGTCTGGATCGAGTTTGAACATCGACATCTTATGCGGAGACAAGAATGAGAATTTATTTGACAATTTCCTCATGCACACGACCTTCTCATACAAAAATCTTCAATGAAAATTTTAAACTAGATTAATTACCAATACATTTAATTAATTACCAATAAATGCAATTAAAAGTATTTTTTACCTTATGTACAAGCTGATTACAGTAGCACTGAGCTTCTTATGTTCGAGAAGTTCGTATATGTGCTCCTTTTCAAAATATTCAACATACTCATCCCCAAATATATCTTTATTCATGTGTACGATGCGCGAATCGTCGATACTGCCCATGTTCCTTTTTATTTGGATGTCAAGACACGCCCCGTATTTACCAAGGCGTAGCTGACTTTTATTAGGAGCAGCAGCAGCAGCGACCGATTTTCCCCGTTCCAGTTTTTTTGTTGCTGCAAGTTTGGCAGCTTTATTACCCTCCGGCCTTTGTGATTTGGCCGCTCTATTAACCTCCAATTTTTTAGGTTTGCTGCCTTTTTTTGGCTGTAGGGGTGGTTTATTTATTTGGACCTACAAAAATGAGGTAAAATGTTAGTTTATTGAATCTGAAAAAATAAAAAACCTTAGGCAATAAATGTGACAAACCTTTTCGGGAGATGTAACTGATTTGTCCTTGGGAATCTTTTTTTCGAGGGCAACAAGGTGTGTGGGCCATGCCACGTAACTGCCAATAGCGTCGCTTAAGAACTTCATATCTCCATCGTTGTCCGGTATGGGCAACGGTGCAGTTGGTTCGAAAGCAACCGTAGGCGATACTTTGACATGGCCCGCGGGGATCGGAATATTGTGCAATACTTCTCCCGAAGTATTGTGCAATATTCCTTTTCCCACCTTCCGTTGAGTCGGCGAGGACAAGTATAGGACACATGTAGTGACACCCTACATCAATAGTTAAAACATAAGTACAGTTAATATATAAGTTTGTTTAATACATAAGTAATTACATAAGCAAGTAAGTAGTAAGTAATTAATTACCTCGGGAATACTCTTCAAACCGACGTTGCAACTCCCGGTTTCACTCTCCATTTGTATTTCAGGTTGGAGCTGAACCGGAAGTTGCTTGTCTTTATTCGTATTCACCAAGAGTGCCACTTGCTCCGATAAGATTCTGAGCTTCTCTAATACTTCCTCGTTGGAAGGTTTTTGGCGCTTCTCTTGAGGAAAAAAGCTTTTGGGAGTTACGCCAAATCCTTTCCCCCTCACTCGACCGGAATACTCAGGGACATTAAACACTTTCCCAAGAATGTCCCTGCACGTATCCTTGTTGCCCTCTTGAGTTTCAGAACTTTGTTCAATAGTTTCCTAAAATACATGTAACATTAAAAAGATAAGTTCAATAGCATTTTTAAAATACAATATTAAAAAATATTAAAGTGATAATATACTTACACAAAGTTCTACAACTTTCTTGACATTTTCATTATCAACCACTCCTTCTTTGTTAACACGCGCTTCCTTCCATAAGATATGACGACCCAAGGGTTGATCGGCTTGGGTGTCTTTTCTCTATTCGTTAAAATCATAAACAAAATAATACAAATTAGTTACACACTATAGTTTATAATACAAATTACAAGTGATGTTTAATTACTTACAATTTGTTGTTCAAGGCGTGCATATCCCATACGTGATTTCTTGTATGGGTGTTTTGGGTTGCTTGCCCGTTCGCGATTTGCCTTACTAATATTCTATATAAAAAAAAAATAGCAATTGTGTAAAAATTTAAAATACGCTACGAATATGAATAATAAAACACAAATGCTAATAAATTAATCACTTACGACAAACGCCGGGTCAGAACGTTTGGAAACAAATGCACTCCATTCATCCTTTGATATATAATGTTGATATATCTTTGGAGGTTCAGCATTTGTGTTTCCTTCTCTATCTTTTAGATAGAAATTTGAGAGATGGGATCTAAATCCACGATGGATTTTCCCAGCAACTCTCAAAACATATGACTTTCGTTCCTCATCAAGAACAAAAGTGGTCTGCAATGAAAACAATTATAAGTATAGTATTTTACAGAAAAAAATTATAAATGACAAAAGAGTAGATCAAAATATTTACTTGAATGTCATTCCAGATGATATCTTTGGCATCCTTCAACGCCTTATCTCTCCAGTTGTCTATTGTTATTGGGACATTTTGACGAACAACAGCCCCAATGTAGCTTACAAACATGGAGCTGTTGGGGTCAACTGGCTGACCACTCTCGTTCCAGCCAACCTAATAAACTCATATAGTAAGTACATGCCCTAAACCCTAAAAAAAGATAAAAAACACACAGCAAACAGAGTATATATAGTATACCTCAAATTTAATGCCATTACTCCTTGCCTTAATGACTTTTTGCATGATAGTTGCACCACGTTTGACTTCTTTTTCATAAGTCTTAAAGGTGCCAACTTCTTCATTTTGACATTCTATATCTTTGTTTGTATCCATTTAACTACAACAAGTTCAACATGTAGTTTAGTATAACATCAACAAGCTCAACATGCATCATGCATTATTATAAACAAGCTCAACATGTATCAGTATATCTTAAACAAGCTCAACATGCATTTAATGATTACAAAAAATTAATAACATCAATACCTGAATAATGGTTCGAAGAATGATGAAATGTGAAGAAAAGAGGGAACGCAGAAAGTTCACAGAAATATGGTTCACAGAAATACGGTATTGAAGAAATACGTAATGAGGGTTACGTATTTCAATGAAAATATATTGTGTGAAATGAGAGAGATGATCTTGGATGGAAATAAGGTTCGAAATGAAGGAGATGATCGTGGAAATAATGTTCGTAATGGACGCGATGATAGAGTTTGTAAAAGAAGAGAAGAACGATGAAGGTTGAGATGATAGTGAAGTTTACGTAATGAAGAGGAAACTGAAGCGGTTACTATTAAGGGTTTTATATATAACATAATAAAACAATGAGGTCTTTTACATCGCTTATTGGGAAAAGCGCTGTAAAAGAGCCTTTTAAAAAATTAAATAAGGACCCCTTTTACAGCGCTTGTTTAAAAAGCGCTCTAAAAGGCTTAAGCCTTTTAGAGCGCTTGTTTAAAAAGCGTTCTAAAAGGCGTCCTTATTTAATTTTTTAAAAGGCTCTTTTACAACGCTTTTCCCAATAAGCGATGTAAAAGACCTCATTGTTTTATTATGTTATATATAAAACCCTTTTACATCGCTTGTTCAAATAAGCGTTGTAAAAGGTCTATTTATTTTATTTTTAAAACAGTATTTTACAGCGCTTATTTGAACAAACGCTGTAATAGACCTCCTTGTTTTATTATGTTATATGAATGTTTTTTTTAAAGCCTTTTACATCGCTTTTCTAAATGAGCGCTGTAAAAGGCCTTATTGTTTTTGTGTTTTGTTATGTTATTTTTTAAACAAGCTCAACATGCAAAACCCACATAGTAGTAACTGGTCTTCTCCAATCTCTTCCTCTTCACCAAACTCTTCTCCTTTTATACATCTTCTTCACAAACATCAAAGCTTACTCTTTCACAATTCAATCTCCACCTCACACCCTTTTTATCTCTGTACATTCCCTTTCCTTCTTAAATCGAAACTTGGTATTCAGGTTCATTGCCATGTTGCGAAAAATGGGTTTGAGTCTGATGTTTTTGTTAACAATGTATTTTTGGGGATTCCCATGATGCGTACAAGGTGTTTGAAGAAAATCCTGTTAGAGATAGTCATGTTAGGTGTCTGATGAATATTATTTTTAAAGCTTTTTACAGCGCTTTTTCAAATAAGCGCTGTAAAATGTCTTTTTTACTTATTTTCAAAAGGGTCTTTTACAACACTTTTTATAAAAAGCACTGTAAAAGGCCTCAGTATGTTATTTTTGTGTTGGTTTTATTTGGATTCAATTTTGGATGACTGTAACTCAGACATTTATTCCAATCGAATTGGCACTTGATTTACATTATATAAGTGACATTAGTAGCAAACTGTGAGATGTTATAACTAGGATCCCAATATGCTGGTATATATGGTTTGATTCCAAAAGCTTCTGATATGAAATCTGTTACTATTCTGCCATATTAGTATAAAACGCTCAATTCAAATTACATGCATATTTATCACAATAATTCAGATTACATGCAAATTTATCACAATAATTCAGATTATATTCATATTTATCACAATAATTCAGATTACATGCATGGCTTATATAAAACAATTAAACATATACATTAAGATGCCCTTCTTCTTTTCCTGGTGGCATTCACATTTGTTTGTCCATTTACAATACGAAACGATGGATTAATCCAAATTCCCTCATCATGATCATCTCTAAGATATAAACCATCATCAGTTGAATCAATTTCATGTGGTTGTTGTGATGTTGCAAATAAAAGATCATTACCAACATCTTCATCATTATTGTTATCATCACTTATTTTATTGGTCGATAGGACAACAGACCATTTATCATCAGAAGGATCAGTGACATAAAACACTTGTTGAGCTTGCGACGCTAAAATAAAAGGCTCGTCTTTGTATCCCACCCTATTAAAATCGACAAGCAAGAATCCTGACTCATCAATCCGAACGCCATTATTATTATCGACCCACTTGCAACCAAATATAGGAACACGAAACATTGTGTAGTCTAACTCCCATATGCGCTCGATAACCCCAAAATATGATAGATTTGCATATATTGGGTTTTTGTCTTTTGCACTTGAGACATGCATCGCTTCAGCTACGAGAGTGACTCCACTATTTTGCATAGTGGTCTGATCATCTTGTTCTTTGGTATAAAATGTGTAGCCGTTAATAACATAACCAGTGTAAGAAAAGACATGTAAGCTCGGACCATTTGCTAGCCACCTCAATCTATTTGAAATTGATCCGGGGTCTATATCAAATTTTGACATTATGTGATTTTTTAACCATGTTACAAAACTTCGATTGTGCTCTCGAGTTATCCAATTTTGATTCCTATTCATGTTCAAACGAGATAACTGATCAATGTGTATTGTAACATACGGTTGAACCTCATCATCATTGTGCAGAACATACAATTGTGCCTGCTCCCATTCTGTCCTTGATATAGTCAGTAGTCTCCTTCCAGTTATCCCTTCTCCTGATAGTCTTCCCGAATGACGAGACATGGGAAGCCCTATGGATTCAACATTGGACAGATATTCAGTACAAAATTCAGCAGCCTCTTCAACAATGTATCGTTCAGCAATACAACCTTCTGGTCGACTTCTACTTTTTACGTACCCTTTTAATATTTTCATATATCGTTCTATCGGATACATCCATCTCATATAAGCTGGCCCACAAAGTTGTGTCTCCTTAACCAGATGAACAGTAAGGTGAACCATTATATCAAAAAACGATGGTGGGAAATACATTTCAAGCTCACACAAAGTAACAACAATTTCCCTCTGCAATGTCGGTAATTTCTGAGGGTCGATCACTTTACTACAAATTTCCCTGAAGAAGAAACATAATCTAGTTAAGGCTAGTCGAACTTTTTCAGGTAAAATGGAACGTATACCTATTGGTAGCAAATGCTCCATTATAATATGACAATCATGGGTCTTCAAACCTTTTAACTTGAGGTCTTTCATACAAACCAAATTTTTAATGTTCGAAGAGTATCCTTCTGGAACTTTAACTTCGTGTAGAAATTTACATAAAACAATTTTTTCCTTTCTAGATAGAGTATGAGCGGCTGGAGGTAGATATGTGCGATTTCCTTTCTTTACTGGAGCCAGTTCATTTCTTATTCCCATATCGACCAAGTCCAATCTTGCATTGACGCCATCTTTAGACTTTCCTGGAACATTGAGTAACGTACCAATAACACTTTCAAATACATTTTTTTCAATATGCATCACATCGAGGAAATGTCTTACATACAATGACTTCCAATATGGCAATTCAAAGAAAATTGACTTTTTCTTCCACCCAGTTTTCACCAGCTCTCCCGCAAAAGGTTTGCCAAATTTATTGGTCAAACCTTGTACTTTTTCAAGTATTTGATATCCAGTCGGTGCTAAAGGAGCTTTACCTTCCTCTGATTTTCCATTGAATGCATTTCTCCACCCACGATACTGATGACTATAAGGTAAAAATCTACGATGTCCAAGAAACACATTCTTCTTACAATGTTTCAACCGCATCCAATTTGTACTCTCTTCACATATAGGACATGCACACTGACCTTTAATGCTATATCCTGATAAATTACCATATGCTGGAAAATCATTAATTGTGCCGAACAACATAGCCCTCAAATTGAAACACTTTTTCCTATACCCATCATAAACTTCCACACCTGTCTCCCACAGAATTTTTAAATCTTCAATTAAAGGAGTCAAGTATACGTCGATATCATTCCCCGGTTGTTTGGGTCCAGAAATTAACAGAGACAACATCATAAACTTACGCTTCATACATAACCATGGAGGTAGGTTATATATTACCAAAATCACAGGCCACGTGCTATGTGAGATGCTTTGAAGACCATGTGGATTCATTCCATCAGTAGAAAGTGCAAGTCTTAGATTTCTTGACTCTATCCCGAATTCAGGATACTCGTGATCAATTTTTGCCCATTGTGGGGAATCTGCAGGGTGTCGAAACATTCCATCTCTAATTCTTTCATCTGCATGCCATGTCAAGTGTTTTGAATCTTCTTCACTGCGATACATGCGCCTAAATCTTGGTATTATAGGAAAATACCACACGACTTTTGCTGGAGTAGATTCTTTCTTCTTATATCGAGAGACATTGCATTTCGGACACGCCTTAAGTAGTTCATATTCGTTTCGAAATAAAATGCAATCGTTAGGACACGCATGAATCCTTTCGTAACTCATTCCAATAGAACACAAAATCCGTTTAGCCTCGTAGGTTCGACTGGGAAGTTCATTATCATCTGGCAACATATCTTTTATGAGTGTTAATAATTCCGTAAAGCTTTTATCAGACCATCCATTACTCGCTTTTAAGTTGTACAACTTTAATATCGCTGACAGTCTTGTGAATTTAGTACAACCATTATATAATTCTTTCTCTGCATCACTCAACAAACTTTCAAACATTTTAGGACAATCTCGAAGATCTTCTTCAACTGCTTTTGCAATCTCATCAACTCGGTCCGGCTCATATGTATCTGTATCGAAATCAGTTGAAGCATATGTAGAACTATTCTCAAAATTAATGTTTCCTTTTTTTTTCTCACCATGTCTTATCCAACATGTGTAGCTTTGATCAATTCCATTACATACTAGATGTCCTTCTAATTCATCTTCTCTAACACGTTTTCCAAAACAACATTTTAAACAAGGACAAACTACTCTATTTGGATCTTTTGCATTCTTCACTGCAAACTCAACAAACTCCTTCACTCCAATTTCATACTCTTTTGACAATCGATTGGCTGAAATCCATTTCCTATCCATATTATACCACCTATATAAATGCAGTAACAAAAATAATAAGCTTTCAAAACATATCAACAAGTTTCAAAAAGAAACCAATATCAACTAACAATTTCAAAACAGAACAGATCATGTGGTATGAGTTTTTGACAATTTTTGACAATTTCAAAACAGAACAGATCATGTGGTATGAGTTTTTGACAATTTTTGACAATTTCAAAACATAACAGATCATGTGTAAAAAATACCTTAGACAACGTAGATGGCCGCACAGTACGTAGAGGATATTAGGGTTCCCAACGTATATAATTATTTGAAAGATGTAGAGGATATGAGGGTTTCCAACGTATATAATTATTTGAAAGATGTATTTTACAGCGCTTGTGAAAAAAGCGCTATAATAGGTAGTTAAATTCAATGAAAGCGCATGTGTTTTACAGCGCTTGTGAAAAAAGCGCTGTAATAGGTAGTTAAATTCAATGAAAGCGCATGTGTTTTACAGCGCTTGTGAAAAAAGCGCTGTAATAGGTAGTTAAATTCAATGAAAGCGCATGTGTTTTACAGCGCTTGTGAAAAAAGCGCTGTAATAGGTAGTTAAATTCAATGAAAGCGCATGTGTTTTACAGCGCTTGTGAAAAAAGCGCTGTAATAGGTAGTTAAATTCAATGAAAGCGCATGTGTTTTACAGCGCTTGTGAAAAAAGCGCTGTAACTGATTCGCGAAAGCGCTTCCGTTTACAGCGCTTTTTTGACAAGCGCTGTAAAAGCCTTATAACGTGATGCGCAAACGTTATATGACCTACTACAGCGCTTGTTTTACAGCGCTTTACATAAAAAGCGCTGTAATAGGTTCCGTTATTTTTAAAATATAATTACAACAGCGCTTGTGTTTAGAAAGCGCTGTAAAATGGGCGCTGTTAAATGTCATTTCTGACGTAGTGCGTAAATTCGTTTTAAATTTGTTTTTATTTATTTAAAGTAAATGATTTTTATTTAAAGTGAATGATTTTACAACGCTTGTAAAAAACACGGTCTAATAGGTCATTTAATTATTTGAAAGCGCAAGTCTTGCAAGTCTTTTACAGCGCTTGTAAAAATAGCGCTCTAATAGGTCATTTAATTATTTGAAAGCGCAAGTCTTGCAAGTCTTTTACAGCGCTTGTAAAAATAGCGCTCTAATAGGTCATTTAATTATTTGAAAGCGCAAGTCTTGCAAGTCTTTTACAGCGCTTGTAAAAATAGCGCTCTAATAGGTCATTTAATTATTTGAAAGCGCAAGTCTTGCAAGTCTTTTACAGCGCTTGTAAAAATAGCGCTCTAATAGGTCATTTAATTATTTGAAAGCGCAAGTCTTGCAAGTCTTTTACAGCGCTTGTAAAAATAGCGCTCTAATAGGTCATTTAATTATTTGAAAGCGCAAGTCTTGCAAGTCTTTTACAGCGCTTGTAAAAATAGCGCTCTAATAGGTCATTTAATTATTTGAAAGCGCAAGTCTTGCAAGTCTTTTACAGCGCTTGTAAAAATAGCGCTCTAATAGGTCATTTAATTATTTGAAAGCGCAAGTCTTGCAAGTCTTTTACAGCGCTTGTAAAAATAGCGCTCTAATAGGTCATTTAATTATTTGAAAGCGCAAGTCTTGCAAGTCTTTTACAGCGCTTGTAAAAATAGCGCTCTAATAGGTCATTTAATTATTTGAAAGCGCAAGTCTTGCAAGTCTTTTACAGCGCTTGTAAAAATAGCGCTCTAATAGGTCATTTAATTATTTGAAAGCGCAAGTCTTGCAAGTCTTTTACAGCGCTTGTAAAAATAGCGCTCTAATAGGTCATTTAATTATTTGAAAGCGCAAGTCTTGCAAGTCTTTTACAGCGCTTGTAAAAATAGCGCTCTAATAGGTCATTTAATTATTTGAAAGCGCAAGTCTTGCAAGTCTTTTACAGCGCTTGTAAAAATAGCGCTCTAATAGGTCATTTAATTATTTGAAAGCGCAAGTCTTGCAAGTCTTTTACAGCGCTTGTAAAAATAGCGCTCTAATAGGTCATTTAATTATTTGAAAGCGCAAGTCTTGCAAGTCTTTTACAGCGCTTGTAAAAATAGCGCTCTAATAGGTCATTTAATTATTTGAAAGCGCAAGTCTTGCAAGTCTTTTACAGCGCTTGTAAAAATAGCGCTCTAATAGGTCATTTAATTATTTGAAAGCGCAAGTCTTGCAAGTCTTTTACAGCGCTTGTAAAAATAGCGCTCTAATAGGTCATTTAATTATTTGAAAGCGCAAGTCTTGCAAGTCTTTTACAGCGCTTGTAAAAATAGCGCTCTAATAGGTCATTTAATTATTTGAAAGCGCAAGTCTTGCAAGTCTTTTACAGCGCTTGTAAAAATAGCGCTCTAATAGGTCATTTAATTATTTGAAAGCGCAAGTCTTGCAAGTCTTTTACAGCGCTTGTAAAAATAGCGCTCTAATAGGTCATTTAATTATTTGAAAGCGCAAGTCTTGCAAGTCTTTTACAGCGCTTGTAAAAATAGCGCTCTAATAGGTCATTTAATTATTTGAAAGCGCAAGTCTTGCAAGTCTTTTACAGCGCTTGTAAAAATAGCGCTCTAATAGGTCATTTAATTATTTGAAAGCGCAAGTCTTGCAAGTCTTTTACAGCGCTTGTAAAAATAGCGCTCTAATAGGTCATTTAATTATTTGAAAGCGCAAGTCTTGCAAGTCTTTTACAGCGCTTGTAAAAATAGCGCTCTAATAGGTCATTTAATTATTTGAAAGCGCAAGTCTTGCAAGTCTTTTACAGCGCTTGTAAAAATAGCGCTCTAATAGGTCATTTAATTATTTGAAAGCGCAAGTCTTGCAAGTCTTTTACAGCGCTTGTAAAAATAGCGCTCTAATAGGTCATTTAATTATTTGAAAGCGCAAGTCTTGCAAGTCTTTTACAGCGCTTGTAAAAATAGCGCTCTAATAGGTCATTTAATTATTTGAAAGCGCAAGTCTTGCAAGTCTTTTACAGCGCTTGTAAAAATAGCGCTCTAATAGGTCATTTAATTATTTGAAAGCGCAAGTCTTGCAAGTCTTTTACAGCGCTTGTAAAAATAGCGCTCTAATAGGTCATTTAATTATTTGAAAGCGCAAGTCTTGCAAGTCTTTTACAGCGCTTGTAAAAATAGCGCTCTAATAGGTCATTTAATTATTTGAAAGCGCAAGTCTTGCAAGTCTTTTACAGCGCTTGTAAAAATAGCGCTCTAATAGGTCATTTAATTATTTGAAAGCGCAAGTCTTGCAAGTCTTTTACAGCGCTTGTAAAAATAGCGCTCTAATAGGTCATTTAATTATTTGAAAGCGCAAGTCTTGCAAGTCTTTTACAGCGCTTGTAAAAATAGCGCTCTAATAGGTCATTTAATTATTTGAAAGCGCAAGTCTTGCAAGTCTTTTACAGCGCTTGTAAAAATAGCGCTCTAATAGGTCATTTAATTATTTGAAAGCGCAAGTCTTGCAAGTCTTTTACAGCGCTTGTAAAAATAGCGCTCTAATAGGTCATTTAATTATTTGAAAGCGCAAGTCTTGCAAGTCTTTTACAGCGCTTGTAAAAATAGCGCTCTAATAGGTCATTTAATTATTTGAAAGCGCAAGTCTTGCAAGTCTTTTACAGCGCTTGTAAAAATAGCGCTCTAATAGGTCATTTAATTATTTGAAAGCGCAAGTCTTGCAAGTCTTTTACAGCGCTTGTAAAAATAGCGCTCTAATAGGTCATTTAATTATTTGAAAGCGCAAGTCTTGCAAGTCTTTTACAGCGCTTGTAAAAATAGCGCTCTAATAGGTCATTTAATTATTTGAAAGCGCAAGTCTTGCAAGTCTTTTACAGCGCTTGTAAAAATAGCGCTCTAATAGGTCATTTAATTATTTGAAAGCGCAAGTCTTGCAAGTCTTTTACAGCGCTTGTAAAAATAGCGCTCTAATAGGTCATTTAATTATTTGAAAGCGCAAGTCTTGCAAGTCTTTTACAGCGCTTGTAAAAATAGCGCTCTAATAGGTCATTTAATTATTTGAAAGCGCAAGTCTTGCAAGTCTTTTACAGCGCTTGTAAAAATAGCGCTCTAATAGGTCATTTAATTATTTGAAAGCGCAAGTCTTGCAAGTCTTTTACAGCGCTTGTAAAAATAGCGCTCTAATAGGTCATTTAATTATTTGAAAGCGCAAGTCTTGCAAGTCTTTTACAGCGCTTGTAAAAATAGCGCTCTAATAGGTCATTTAATTATTTGAAAGCGCAAGTCTTGCAAGTCTTTTACAGCGCTTGTAAAAATAGCGCTCTAATAGGTCATTTAATTATTTGAAAGCGCAAGTCTTGCAAGTCTTTTACAGCGCTTGTAAAAATAGCGCTCTAATAGGTCATTTAATTATTTGAAAGCGCAAGTCTTGCAAGTCTTTTACAGCGCTTGTAAAAATAGCGCTCTAATAGGTCATTTAATTATTTGAAAGCGCAAGTCTTGCAAGTCTTTTACAGCGCTTGTAAAAATAGCGCTCTAATAGGTCATTTAATTATTTGAAAGCGCAAGTCTTGCAAGTCTTTTACAGCGCTTGTAAAAATAGCGCTCTAATAGGTCATTTAATTATTTGAAAGCGCAAGTCTTGCAAGTCTTTTACAGCGCTTGTAAAAATAGCGCTCTAATAGGTCATTTAATTATTTGAAAGCGCAAGTCTTGCAAGTCTTTTACAGCGCTTGTAAAAATAGCGCTCTAATAGGTCATTTAATTATTTGAAAGCGCAAGTCTTGCAAGTCTTTTACAGCGCTTGTAAAAATAGCGCTCTAATAGGTCATTTAATTATTTGAAAGCGCAAGTCTTGCAAGTCTTTTACAGCGCTTGTAAAAATAGCGCTCTAATAGGTCATTTAATTATTTGAAAGCGCAAGTCTTGCAAGTCTTTTACAGCGCTTGTAAAAATAGCGCTCTAATAGGTCATTTAATTATTTGAAAGCGCAAGTCTTGCAAGTCTTTTACAGCGCTTGTAAAAATAGCGCTCTAATAGGTCATTTAATTATTTGAAAGCGCAAGTCTTGCAAGTCTTTTACAGCGCTTGTAAAAATAGCGCTCTAATAGGTCATTTAATTATTTGAAAGCGCAAGTCTTGCAAGTCTTTTACAGCGCTTGTAAAAATAGCGCTCTAATAGGTCATTTAATTATTTGAAAGCGCAAGTCTTGCAAGTCTTTTACAGCGCTTGTAAAAATAGCGCTCTAATAGGTCATTTAATTATTTGAAAGCGCAAGTCTTGCAAGTCTTTTACAGCGCTTGTAAAAATAGCGCTCTAATAGGTCATTTAATTATTTGAAAGCGCAAGTCTTGCAAGTCTTTTACAGCGCTTGTAAAAATAGCGCTCTAATAGGTCATTTAATTATTTGAAAGCGCAAGTCTTGCAAGTCTTTTACAGCGCTTGTAAAAATAGCGCTCTAATAGGTCATTTAATTATTTGAAAGCGCAAGTCTTGCAAGTCTTTTACAGCGCTTGTAAAAATAGCGCTCTAATAGGTCATTTAATTATTTGAAAGCGCAAGTCTTGCAAGTCTTTTACAGCGCTTGTAAAAATAGCGCTCTAATAGGTCATTTAATTATTTGAAAGCGCAAGTCTTGCAAGTCTTTTACAGCGCTTGTAAAAATAGCGCTCTAATAGGTCATTTAATTATTTGAAAGCGCAAGTCTTGCAAGTCTTTTACAGCGCTTGTAAAAATAGCGCTCTAATAGGTCATTTAATTATTTGAAAGCGCAAGTCTTGCAAGTCTTTTACAGCGCTTGTAAAAATAGCGCTCTAATAGGTCATTTAATTATTTGAAAGCGCAAGTCTTGCAAGTCTTTTACAGCGCTTGTAAAAATAGCGCTCTAATAGGTCATTTAATTATTTGAAAGCGCAAGTCTTGCAAGTCTTTTACAGCGCTTGTAAAAATAGCGCTCTAATAGGTCATTTAATTATTTGAAAGCGCAAGTCTTGCAAGTCTTTTACAGCGCTTGTAAAAATAGCGCTCTAATAGGTCATTTAATTATTTGAAAGCGCAAGTCTTGCAAGTCTTTTACAGCGCTTGTAAAAATAGCGCTCTAATAGGTCATTTAATTATTTGAAAGCGCAAGTCTTGCAAGTCTTTTACAGCGCTTGTAAAAATAGCGCTCTAATAGGTCATTTAATTATTTGAAAGCGCAAGTCTTGCAAGTCTTTTACAGCGCTTGTAAAAATAGCGCTCTAATAGGTCATTTAATTATTTGAAAGCGCAAGTCTTGCAAGTCTTTTACAGCGCTTGTAAAAATAGCGCTCTAATAGGTCATTTAATTATTTGAAAGCGCAAGTCTTGCAAGTCTTTTACAGCGCTTGTAAAAATAGCGCTCTAATAGGTCATTTAATTATTTGAAAGCGCAAGTCTTGCAAGTCTTTTACAGCGCTTGTAAAAATAGCGCTCTAATAGGTCATTTAATTATTTGAAAGCGCAAGTCTTGCAAGTCTTTTACAGCGCTTGTAAAAATAGCGCTCTAATAGGTCATTTAATTATTTGAAAGCGCAAGTCTTGCAAGTCTTTTACAGCGCTTGTAAAAATAGCGCTCTAATAGGTCATTTAATTATTTGAAAGCGCAAGTCTTGCAAGTCTTTTACAGCGCTTGTAAAAATAGCGCTCTAATAGGTCATTTAATTATTTGAAAGCGCAAGTCTTGCAAGTCTTTTACAGCGCTTGTAAAAATAGCGCTCTAATAGGTCATTTAATTATTTGAAAGCGCAAGTCTTGCAAGTCTTTTACAGCGCTTGTAAAAATAGCGCTCTAATAGGTCATTTAATTATTTGAAAGCGCAAGTCTTGCAAGTCTTTTACAGCGCTTGTAAAAATAGCGCTCTAATAGGTCATTTAATTATTTGAAAGCGCAAGTCTTGCAAGTCTTTTACAGCGCTTGTAAAAATAGCGCTCTAATAGGTCATTTAATTATTTGAAAGCGCAAGTCTTGCAAGTCTTTTACAGCGCTTGTAAAAATAGCGCTCTAATAGGTCATTTAATTATTTGAAAGCGCAAGTCTTGCAAGTCTTTTACAGCGCTTGTAAAAATAGCGCTCTAATAGGTCATTTAATTATTTGAAAGCGCAAGTCTTGCAAGTCTTTTACAGCGCTTGTAAAAATAGCGCTCTAATAGGTCATTTAATTATTTGAAAGCGCAAGTCTTGCAAGTCTTTTACAGCGCTTGTAAAAATAGCGCTCTAATAGGTCATTTAATTATTTGAAAGCGCAAGTCTTGCAAGTCTTTTACAGCGCTTGTAAAAATAGCGCTCTAATAGGTCATTTAATTATTTGAAAGCGCAAGTCTTGCAAGTCTTTTACAGCGCTTGTAAAAATAGCGCTCTAATAGGTCATTTAATTATTTGAAAGCGCAAGTCTTGCAAGTCTTTTACAGCGCTTGTAAAAATAGCGCTCTAATAGGTCATTTAATTATTTGAAAGCGCAAGTCTTGCAAGTCTTTTACAGCGCTTGTAAAAATAGCGCTCTAATAGGTCATTTAATTATTTGAAAGCGCAAGTCTTGCAAGTCTTTTACAGCGCTTGTAAAAATAGCGCTCTAATAGGTCATTTAATTATTTGAAAGCGCAAGTCTTGCAAGTCTTTTACAGCGCTTGTAAAAATAGCGCTCTAATAGGTCATTTAATTATTTGAAAGCGCAAGTCTTGCAAGTCTTTTACAGCGCTTGTAAAAATAGCGCTCTAATAGGTCATTTAATTATTTGAAAGCGCAAGTCTTGCAAGTCTTTTACAGCGCTTGTAAAAATAGCGCTCTAATAGGTCATTTAATTATTTGAAAGCGCAAGTCTTGCAAGTCTTTTACAGCGCTTGTAAAAATAGCGCTCTAATAGGTCATTTAATTATTTGAAAGCGCAAGTCTTGCAAGTCTTTTACAGCGCTTGTAAAAATAGCGCTCTAATAGGTCATTTAATTATTTGAAAGCGCAAGTCTTGCAAGTCTTTTACAGCGCTTGTAAAAATAGCGCTCTAATAGGTCATTTAATTATTTGAAAGCGCAAGTCTTGCAAGTCTTTTACAGCGCTTGTAAAAATAGCGCTCTAATAGGTCATTTAATTATTTGAAAGCGCAAGTCTTGCAAGTCTTTTACAGCGCTTGTAAAAATAGCGCTCTAATAGGTCATTTAATTATTTGAAAGCGCAAGTCTTGCAAGTCTTTTACAGCGCTTGTAAAAATAGCGCTCTAATAGGTCATTTAATTATTTGAAAGCGCAAGTCTTGCAAGTCTTTTACAGCGCTTGTAAAAATAGCGCTCTAATAGGTCATTTAATTATTTGAAAGCGCAAGTCTTGCAAGTCTTTTACAGCGCTTGTAAAAATAGCGCTCTAATAGGTCATTTAATTATTTGAAAGCGCAAGTCTTGCAAGTCTTTTACAGCGCTTGT
The DNA here is from genome assembly GCF_000331145.2 of Cicer arietinum. Lineage (NCBI taxonomy): Eukaryota > Viridiplantae > Streptophyta > Magnoliopsida > Fabales > Fabaceae > Cicer > Cicer arietinum. The sequence goes on along the minus strand of NC_021162.2, from coordinate 20,803,669 downwards.
AAAAATAGCGCTCTAATAGGTCATTTAATTATTTGAAAGCGCAAGTCTTGCAAGTCTTTTACAGCGCTTGTAAAAATAGCGCTCTAATAGGTCATTTAATTATTTGAAAGCGCAAGTCTTGCAAGTCTTTTACAGCGCTTGTAAAAATAGCGCTCTAATAGGTCATTTAATTATTTGAAAGCGCAAGTCTTGCAAGTCTTTTACAGCGCTTGTAAAAATAGCGCTCTAATAGGTCATTTAATTATTTGAAAGCGCAAGTCTTGCAAGTCTTTTACAGCGCTTGTAAAAATAGCGCTCTAATAGGTCATTTAATTATTTGAAAGCGCAAGTCTTGCAAGTCTTTTACAGCGCTTGTAAAAATAGCGCTCTAATAGGTCATTTAATTATTTGAAAGCGCAAGTCTTGCAAGTCTTTTACAGCGCTTGTAAAAATAGCGCTCTAATAGGTCATTTAATTATTTGAAAGCGCAAGTCTTGCAAGTCTTTTACAGCGCTTGTAAAAATAGCGCTCTAATAGGTCATTTAATTATTTGAAAGCGCAAGTCTTGCAAGTCTTTTACAGCGCTTGTAAAAATAGCGCTCTAATAGGTCATTTAATTATTTGAAAGCGCAAGTCTTGCAAGTCTTTTACAGCGCTTGTAAAAATAGCGCTCTAATAGGTCATTTAATTATTTGAAAGCGCAAGTCTTGCAAGTCTTTTACAGCGCTTGTAAAAATAGCGCTCTAATAGGTCATTTAATTATTTGAAAGCGCAAGTCTTGCAAGTCTTTTACAGCGCTTGTAAAAATAGCGCTCTAATAGGTCATTTAATTATTTGAAAGCGCAAGTCTTGCAAGTCTTTTACAGCGCTTGTAAAAATAGCGCTCTAATAGGTCATTTAATTATTTGAAAGCGCAAGTCTTGCAAGTCTTTTACAGCGCTTGTAAAAATAGCGCTCTAATAGGTCATTTAATTATTTGAAAGCGCAAGTCTTGCAAGTCTTTTACAGCGCTTGTAAAAATAGCGCTCTAATAGGTCATTTAATTATTTGAAAGCGCAAGTCTTGCAAGTCTTTTACAGCGCTTGTAAAAATAGCGCTCTAATAGGTCATTTAATTATTTGAAAGCGCAAGTCTTGCAAGTCTTTTACAGCGCTTGTAAAAATAGCGCTCTAATAGGTCATTTAATTATTTGAAAGCGCAAGTCTTGCAAGTCTTTTACAGCGCTTGTAAAAATAGCGCTCTAATAGGTCATTTAATTATTTGAAAGCGCAAGTCTTGCAAGTCTTTTACAGCGCTTGTAAAAATCGTAAGCGTACCACCTATCACGGGTCAGTAGAGTTTACCGAGGTGTCACCTATCACGGGTCAACACGATTTACTAAATAGTAACTCGTAAACGTACCACCTATCACGGGTCAGTACAGTTACCATGGTGTCACCTATCACGGGTCAACTCGATTTTCTAAATAGTAACTCGTAAACGTACCACCTATCACGGGTCAGTACAGTTACCATGGTGTCACCTATCACGGGTCAACTCGATTTTCTAAATAGTAACTCGTAAACGTACCACCTATCACGGGTCAGTACAGTTACCATGGTGTCACCTATCACGGGTCAACACGATTTACTAAAAGAAAAAGCGGGAATCGTAAATGTACCACCTATCACGGGTCAGTACAGTTTACCAAGGTGTCACCTATCACGGGTCAACACGATTTACTAAAATGTAAATCGCAAACGTACAACCTATCACGGGTCCGTACAGTTTACCAAGGTGTCACCTATCACGGGTCAACACGATTTACTAAAAGAAAAAGCGGGAATCGTAAATGTACCACCTATCACGGGTCAGTACAGTTACCATGGTGTCACCTATCACGGGTCAACACGATTTACTAAAAGAAAAAGCGGGAATCGTAAATGTACCACCTATCACGGGTCAGTACAGTTACCATGGTGTCACCTATCACGGGTCAACACGATTTACTAAAAGAAAAAGCGGGAATCGTAAATGTACCACCTATCACGGGTCAGTACAGTTTACCGAGGTGTCACCTATCACGGGTCAACACGATTTACTAAAAGAAAAAGCGTGAATCGTAAACGTACCGCCTATCACAGACCAGTACTGTTTACCTAGGTGTCACCTATCACGGGTCAGCACAATTCACCAAAAACGTAAATCGTAAACGTACCACCTATCACGGGTCAGTACAGTTACCATGGTGTCACCTATCACGGGTCAACATGATTTACTAAAAGAAAAAGCGGGAATCGTAAACGTACCGCCTATCACAGACCAGTACTGTTTACCTAGGTGCCACCTATCACGGGTCAGCACGATTTACTAAAATGCGTAAATCATAAACGTACCACCTATCACGGGTCAGTACAGTTTACCGAGGTGTCACCTATCACGGTTCAACACGATTTACTAAAAGAAAAAGCGGGAATCGTAAACGTACCGCCTATCACAGACCAGTACTGTTTACCTAGGTGCCACCTATCACGGGTCAGCACAATTCACCAAAAACGTAAATCGTAAATGTACCACCTATCACGGGTCAGTACAGTTACCATGGTGTCACCTATCACGGGTCAACACGATTTACTAAAATATAAATCGCAAACGTACAACCTATCACGGGTCCGTACAGTTTACCAAGGTGCCACCTATCACGGGTCAGCACAATCCACCAAAAATGTAAATCGTAAATGTACCACCTATCACGGGTCAGTACAGTTACCATGGTGTCACCTATCACGGGTCAACACAATTTACCAAATGAAATGCATGAGCATACACAGACTCCATTCACAACAATCGTTAAGCAAATGCAGATATTAAAAGATTCCCCATTTTTAATACCCATTTAACTTAAACGACTTTCAAACAACATTAATTAAATAAGTCATTAAGAGATTCCCCGTTCTTAATACCGATTTAACTTAATGATTTTCAAAACAAAACGTTAAGCAAACAGACATATTAAGAGATTCCCCATTCTTAATACTGATTTATCTTAATGATTTTCAAAACAAAACGTTAAGCAAACAGACATATTAAGAGATTCCCCATTCTTAATACTGATTTATCTTAATGATTTTCAAAACAAAACGTTAAGCAAACAGACATATTAAGAGATTCCCCATTCTTAATACTGATTTATCTTAATGATTTTCAAAACAAAACGTTAAGCAAACAGACATATTAAGAGATTCCCCATTCTTAATACTGATTTATCTTAATGATTTTCAAAACAAAATGTTAAGCAAACAGACATATTAAGAGATTCCCCATTCTTAATACTGATTTATCTTAATGATTTTCAAAACAAAATGTTAAGCAAACAGACATATTAAGAGATTCCCCATTCTTAATACTGATTTATCTTAATGATTTTCAAAACAAAACGTTAAGCAAACAGACATATCAAGAGATTCCCCATTCTTAATATACTTTTGACTTAAACGATTTCCACACAAAATATTCAGTAAACGAGACATTAAGAGATTCCCCATTCTTAATACTCATTTACTGAAGTGATTTTCAAAACAAACATTAAGTAATCGAGACATTAAGAGATTCTCCATTCTTAATACCCAGTTAGCTTAAACATTTTCCTCAAACGCACATTAAGTAAATCGAGGTATTAAAAGATTTCCCATTTTCAATACTCGTTTAACTCTAATGGTTTTCCAATCTCACAACAACCCAACTCAAAACATTTTATCAAATTCAATTCACAACGCCCACCAAAACACATTAAATTCATCGGTATTAACTTAGAACACGTCAAACACGACGAACACAATCAACACAACATAACACTCAAACACATCAATTTCATTTACTCATAATCATACACAAATGATTTTAATCAACATAATAAATTTCATTTATTCAAAATCTTACATACGTGAGGTAAATTCATTTTTCCCAAAATAATACTCCAATCCTAACAAAATTCGTTTCCACACAACCACATATAAGGCCCTAGATGCAAACTAAAAGTTTGGAAGGAGCCCTTACCTTCGCGTTAACTCTAACGTGCGTTTCTGGTACCGCGAGCAAATCCGGTAAAAATCTCCGCTCGCAACGTCGCCTCCAAATTGGTCCCCTAGCACCGTAGCGTGGTAGTGAGCAACTTTCCCTTCTAACTCTTCGCGAAATGAAGCTTGGATCTAGAAGAAACGGAGGGGTTTGTGTTTGAATCTCAAATACCGTTTTTCTTCGTTTACGGATCAAAGAGGAAGAGTGGAGTTGCGAAATCCTTGTTCTAACTCTCACCCAACCTTGGGTTACTATTCTTGAAGGAAAGGAACGAAAAAGAAAGCAAAACCAAGAAGGAGATGAAATGGGTTTTCGCAAGGCACGGGAGGAAGAAGATGGAAATGCTTTTCCTTTGTTTTTCCTTCCTTCTCTTTTCTTTTCTTCCTATTTCCTTTTCTCTCTTTTCTATTTCTTTTCCTTTTCTTTCCAAACAAACACATTAATATATATATTAATTATAACTTAACAAATATCTCAAACAAATATCTAGATATTTGTTAAATTACCATTTCACCCGCAACGCATTAAATTCTCCGTAAAGGATTCACCGCGCTTAATTTAATTTATTTATCGACGAGTAATTCTAAACGGCATCAAAATATCTTTTTGATCATAAAAACCCCAAAATATTATTAACTTTGGCTAAAAAGCCTCCGAGCCAAAATCCAAAATATACATAAGTACATAAAGTGTACTTTAAAATTATGGGTCTTACAGAGGGTTTCCAACGTATATAATTATTTGAAAGATGTAGTTTACAGCGCTTGTGAAAAAAGTGTTGTAATAGGCAGTTAAATTCAATGAAAGCGCATGTATTTTACAACGCTTGTGAAAAAAGCGTTGTATTAGGTAGTTCAAATATTTGAAAGCGCATGTTTTTACAGCGCTTGTGAAAAAAGCGCTGTAACTGATACACGAAAGCGCTTCATTTTACAGCGCTTTTTTGACAAGCGTTGTAAAAGCCTTATAACGTTATGCGCAAACGTTATATGACCTACAACAACGCTTGTTTTACAGCGCTTGTCAACAAAAGCGCTGTAAAAGGCTCCGTTATTTTTAAAATATATTTACAACAGCACTTGTGTTTAGCAAGCGCTGCAAAAGGGGCGCTGTTAAATGTCATTTTTGGCGTAGTGGTAGGGCATTCTAACATATATAGAACTTTTGTAGGGCATCCATAAAAAAACAACAGAGATGGAAATAATTAATTGTCTAAAGTTATATTTACATTATTTAAGAAATGGCAAGTACACCGTCTTAAAGATTTTTTAGGCATCTTCTAATATTAAAAATTGGATCTATGATATAAAATGCAATTTTAATAATTAAAAAAATAAATTTTAGTCTTTATACACATATCAATCTATATGATGCATGTAATTAGGTTAGATTAATTCATAAATACCAATATAATTGATGCATGTCATTCGGTACATATAACATGTCACTTTCTCAGTTCAACTCAAATATATATTTTGACACTTATAACACAACACTTTAGATAATATTTCAAAATGAATTTCACTATTGAAATAATCTTTTTTTGCATATTCCTTCTCTTTCTCAATTACTATTTGAGATATTTTATCATTTGATCCATATTAGCACCATCAACCGATCTATGTAAATCAACTATTTCAAACACATTATTTAATGTTCTAACATATATAGAACTTTTTTAGGGCATCCATAATTGAACTTTGACTAATATTCTAGTTGCACATGTTAATTGCCGGTTCTACGTGTAAACACAACATAATTATGAGTATATTTTAATTAAAATTTGTAGGTTATTTATTTCTCATTTAATTGAGTGTCCTTGCTATAAGTTTTGTTGTCCTACGTATGTGGTATCCTTCATTAATCAAAATACTCGTGCATCACACAGACAAATCATCATTGCTTATAGAATAAATTCATTTATATATGGAAACTATTTTTTTTTACTATAACAGGACTATGAAAAAACTGAGAAGCAAACTTATTCTACACTGCATATATATTTACCTATAAAAGTACTTTTATCTAACACTTCTTTCTAATTACTTTTTCAAGTTCTTTGTGGCGTAATGCGGTAAATTGAGTGTCAAGTGGCATGTGATCATATACTAACAAAACAAATGAAAAATGAACTAATAACAAAGTATGAAAACTAAAATAATGAAATTATATCATTGGCAAATCCAAACACAGGACAAAAAATCACTACACTCCTCCACAGATCTGCCATAAAACAAATCGAAACTCCGATAAAAATAAAATAAAATACTGTAGTCATTATTTATTAAACTAATAAGAAAAACATCAATTTTAGATGTGTTGCTGATCTAAAAATCAATAGTCCTATTTATCGTTCCTAATCTCATCATCAAGTTTCTTCTTCTTCAGTTCAAGATGCTTGGCTAAGTACATATGTTTTCATGATACTAAACTTGCTTTCACTTTAAAAATAAACGATGGTATGAAAGACTTTTCAATTTTATAAAACTGAAAAAACTATGTGGTGATTTCTATTACCTTTGATTTTAGAACATGGACCATTTCCTTTTCTAAATGCTCAGACTCCTTCAGAGATTTCTCCTGTGATTTTTTAAGCTCAACCAACTTCAGCCAGAAAAGAGGCGATATCAACAAACTATTGGATATCTCAATGCCTGCAAAGAAACATAAAACAACTCCAAAAAAATTGATTTAATGACATGTAAAATTTGAATGGTCAATATCAACTCCTCAACTCTCAACTCAAGTTTCTCACTTTGACATACACCCATAATTAGACACGATACACACATGATTTCAAACATTAATTTACATAATAAATAATCATCTTCCTGGCAAATGCATGACTAATTTTACATTGACTAGTCATAATAGGAAATCAAAACACGAGGCTGAAATATGGAATATATATAGTAGTAAGCTTACAAGAAACAACATAAAATTTCCAAATTCTAGTTCCAAGTGAATAGATCATACAAATACATGTATATTTTGAATGCAAAAAAGAGACACGAAAATGCTATCATGGTCCTGACTAGTTTCTCTTTTTATGTATTTCTTTTTTAATATAGGTTATCTTTCTATTTTATTATCACTTCATTACCAATAACAGAAACTGTCCAATATGTGATAAGTAATCAGTAATAAATTGATTAATCAGATTCAGATACCTTCAACTGTAGACTAACATTGATATTCAAATAATAGATTAAATAATAAGAACTTCCAATTTTCAGTACAACATTTGTAAATAACTATTAGTAAACATACAAAAAGTTTGAAATACATAAAACTAAAACCATAGAAAGTTAAAGGAAGCTACATAGATTCTAAGAAATACATAATAAATGCAGGGGAAGTTAATCAATAATAAATGGAGTAACATTGGTTACATGCACCAAATTTTAATCTCATGTTTTGCTAACTCAAACTTTAGTGAATCTCCATGCTTGAAATCCATCATGCTTGACAAAATCATACCATTAATTCTTCTCCATGCTAACTGGTTTGTTCTAGACCAGTTTGTTGAACAATACAAACAAATTTAGTATTTGCAAGACCTATTAGCAAAAATACTAGCAAATCATGTTGTCTTCATGTATTGTTAAGAAATCCCCCAATGTTTCCCTTCTAAAAATTCTTGTCCATGCAACAGATGCCATACTCTCAAAAAATTTGAATGAGTTTCAGGATTTAGTGAGTTTTGTTAGAACAAATCAACATGAAAGTCCAGTAACAATTTGTCATCTTAATATAGTAGTTTAGCTTTGGAAACATCACAAATTTTATAAAAATTACGATAAAATTAATGTCGAATGTGGCGTCCAGTACCACATTGCCGAGGTTTTCTCACACGTGCGAGATTTTGACGACACCTTGGTACATCACAAGTTTGTTGTTGTTGTTGTTCTTCTTCTTGATATTTGTCTTCTTGCTGTTCAGGATGTTTAGGAGGAAGTGATGCAGAAGAACTACTTCCACCTTGAGTCTAGTTGGATATTTGATTCAACGGAGTATATGCATTCCCAAAGCTTGGAATTTGAAAGTTTTGTTGACACATATTATTTAGTAACTGGGTAGCGGACTCAGGTGTATTATGACGAGTGTTGAACGTGTTATACAACAATTCCTCTTCGCTTGATATAAAAGATAGTCGGCGATTGTCTTCTTGATGTAGTTGTTGGCTGTCAAAATTAAATTGTTCCTCTGGCATGAACCTGTAAGATTGATGTGGTGTGTTGGTAAAAATTAGAGGATGTGGTGTGTGGGTAAACGTATGAGGAGGCGGTTGAGTGTCAGGAGGTGTTGGTATATAATATTGATTTTGTTGTGTTGTGCTGGACATTGATTCCTGAAAAAAAATGTTGGCTAGATTGTAGTGGAGGTTGGGGTGGATTTACACGAGGATCAACCAATTGGTTTTCTACAGAAAAATAATCGTTTAGAATTTTTACAAAACCAAACCATGTATTTATAAATTGGTTTAAATTCAACATACTTTGACGAACCGTATATTCCACTAGGTGATGTGGCCGATTTTGATCAACAAGAAATAAGTGAGGAGAGTGAAGAAGAAACATACTTTGACGAGGACGAGGACGATGACAATGGCGACGATCTAGAGATAGAACCTCATGTAATTGCAATGACATACGATCCACCATTCTATATGCGTAATCTAAACTTGGATTATGCTTACCAAGCCTCTGAATTTGATATGCCATCTAATGAACCACCTCCATTAGATGCATCTCTTGAGATTGGAATGAAGTTTAATAGCAAACCAGATTATCAACTTGCAATTAAGCATTATCACATAAAACACTCCCTCAATTACCGTGTAGTGCAATCTGATCAATACATGTATGTAATTAAATGCGTGAATCCAAATGCTTGTTCAACTGTAGGGCTTCATTAAGCAAAAAAAGTAAGCAATGAGTGGTTGGTCGTTTGAAGGGTCCCACAATTGCGAAAATTCCTCTATGCCACAGGATCATACCAAGCTTGACTTTAACATCATATGCGAAAGCATAAAGGCACTTTTGAAAGTTGATCCATCAATTAAAGTGAAGGTGATCATTGCAAATATTTAGGAACGATGCAACTACACAATCACCTATAGAAAGGCATGGATGGCAAATGTAACACCCCGATTTTCAAAGCGAGGGTGTATTTTTTTTTCAAAAGAAATTAAAATAAAACAGAGTAAAACAAATAAGAAAATACCTTTGGATAAACAATTGAGTCATTATAATTTACAAGCAGCGGAAAAGTTTCTCAAAATACGAATCCAAAGTATTTACACTTCAAAAGGTGGTACATAGACCCCATCATAAATAACATGTCCAACAGACAATATTAGTATAGGTACATTTTTCCAAATCAAAATACCGCAACCCAAAAAGAAGGACGTCTAGTCCCTATACATCAACCTAATCTGATCATCCTACAAAAACTATACACCCTGAGTGATCTCCACGCGCCCCGTGAGATCCTCCTACATAGCTCCAGTCAAGCATTCTCATTCGTAGGGTACGAACCGGCAGGATCATCCTGGCTCTCATCTGAGGGCAAAGCCCAGATTTCCACAATAGTTGTAAAGGGTCACCAACCAAAATTAACAGCTAACACATAACATTTAAGTTTTAAATGCACAAAATAACTTTTCAACTAAGCATGCACCTTAAAAGGATTTCTCATATGCTAAAAGTTCATGTAATGCTTGCCAATTAAAAATGAAATCAAAATGAAGTTCTCAAACCATCAAGTAATACATAACTGACCAAAGCATTGATAAATCAATTGAGCAATCGATTATCTAACTCAAAATAAGGATTTCTACTGAGCCAATCGATTGCCAAATCGATTTGGTCAGTTTTGCTGAGTTTCTACATGACCAAATCGATTTCCAAATCGATTTTGTCAGTTTTCCTAAGTTCCTGACTTAAGGCCAATCGATTTCCAAATCGATTTCTTAAATGGTTTTGAAAAAACAGATCACAAAATCGATTGGCAAATCGATTTTGCCAATATAGCCAAGTCCCTGCAACTCATCAAATCGATTGGGAAATCGATTTCCTTGCTTATTCTTCCAAAAATACTTAAACTAATTCAATCACACTCACACATTACTCCAAAACTTAACACTTAGCAATTCCCACACAATCACCACGATGAATTGGTTTTCGAAATAGTTTTACAATCCATCGCACTCACACACGATAATCAATACATAACACTTAGCAATCCCAACACAATTACCACGACAATTCCTATTCAAACCACTCAATCATAAATTTGATTCAGACACGACTCGTGTGCCAAGCACCCTAATGCAATGCGTATATGCCAAAATGCATGGACTCGGAATTCCAAACCAAAACCCTCCTCGAAGGGCCATAAATCATAATTGTACCGCCTATCGCAGGCCAAAGTACCAATTACCGAGGTGCCACCTATCACGGGTCTGCACGATTTACTAAAAAGCGTAAACCATAAACGTACTGCCTATCACGGGCCCGTATCGTTTACCGAGGTGCCACCTATCACGGGTCTGCACGGTTTACTAAAAAGAACGTAAATTGTAAATGTACCGCATATCACAGGCCAAAGTACTATTTACCAAGGTGCCACCTATCACGGGTCTGCACAATTTACAAAGAAGCGAAAACCATAAACGTACTGCCTATCACGAGCCCGTACC
>NC_021162.2:20789898-20792921 GCF_000331145.2 Cicer arietinum | reverse complement strand
CTTAATACTCGTTTAACTCTAATGGTTTTCAAATTCCACACTGAACAAACTCAAAACATATTATCAGATCCAATCCACAATCCACACAAAAACACATCAAATTTAATCAATATTAATTAAGAACACGTCAAATATGACAAACACAAATCAACACAATCCACCACTCAAACACATCAAATTTCATTTACTCAAAATCATACACAAATGAGTTAAAGTCTTTTTCCATGAAACATTCATCAATAACACCAAAACCTGCCTCTAAGATTTTATCCATAAAGCCTTAGATTCATTTTTCCCCAAGTCAACACTTTAACCCTAACAAAATTCATTTCCACACAATCACAGATATGTCCCTAAATGCAAACTAAAAGTTTGGAAGGAGCCCTTACCTTAACGTTAGCTTTAACGTGCGTTTCCAGTACCGCGAGCAAATCCGGTAAAATCTCCGCTCGCGACGTCGCTTCCAAGTTAGTCCACTAGCACCGTAGTGTGGTGATGAGCAACTTTCCCTTTGCGAAATGAAGCTTAGATCTAGATGAAACGGGAAGGTTTGTGTTTGACGGTTTTGAAATCCCTAACACCGTTTTCCTTCGTTTTCGAATCAAAGAGGAAGAGTGAAGTTGAGTAATCTTCTCTTTCACACTCAACGAACCTTGGGTTTCTAATCTTGAAGAAAGGAAGCCACGAAAACGAAAATGGAGGAAGGATGGAGAATGGTCGCGCGTTAACAGAGGTCTCTGGTGCATGTTCAACTCCTTCTGATCAAACAAATACTTCAAACTTTTATGGTCACTGAACATGGTGAACGTGCACCCATACAAATAGTGCCTCCAGATCTTCAATGCAAAAACAACCGCAGCAAGCTCCAAATCATGAGTAGGATAGTTGCTCTCATGAATCTTCAAATATATAATTAACAAATATCTCCAAAATATCTAGATATTTGTTAAATTACCATTTCACCCGTAACGCATTAAATTCTCCGTAAAGGATTCACCGTACTTAATTTAATTTATTTATCGACGAGTAATTCTAATCGGCATCGAAATATCTTTTTGATCATATAAACTCCAAAATATTATTAACATTGGCTAAAAAGCCTCCGAGCCAAAATCCAAAATACACAAAAATACACAAAGTGTACTTTAAAATTATGGGTCTTACAGCAAAGAACAAAGCTATCGAAATGATTTATCGGAACTGAGAAAAGTCTTACAATGACCTTCCAAGGTGGTTGTTGGCTATGCAAAAACTTCTTCCAAGAACTATTGTGGAAATGGAAGTATCACTTGCATATTCTGATAATACTCTGTTACATGGGTCAAAAAATTTCAAACGACTACTCTGGACTTTCCCTCCGTGCATATCTGGGTTTAAATTTTGTAAGTCATTTGTCTTAGTGGATGGAACTTGGTTGTAGGACAAGTACAAGGGGAATTTTTTTCATGCTATTGCACAAGATGTAAACAAAAATACAATTCTCATTGCTTATGCACTTGTGGAAGGTGAGACAGGGGGGGCTTAGACCTTTTATTTGTTTGAAAAATCTAAAAAGGTATGTAATACCTCAAGTTGAAGTCGACGTTTGTTTGATTTCAGATAGACACAAATCCATTAAAAGTGCTTATAACAATCCAGATAATGGTTGACATGATCCTGCGTCAACACATGTGTACTACATCCAACACACTGCACAAAATTTCATGAGAGAGTTCAAGGACAAGGAACTTCAAAGAAAACTTTTTTGTATGGATAATGATCTAATTCTTCTTAGTATATTTTCCACTTATCACTTTATCATATTTGATAATTTTTACATCATTTATAACATGATATGCATTAAATGAGCCATTATTCAAATATTACTGCAATAAAATCAGGATGGCAAATCCAAAGGCTTTAAGATGGATCGATAATATCCCTCGAGAACAATGGAATATGGCTTATTCTCAAGGTCAACGATGGGGACACATGACAACAAACATTTCTGAGTCAATCAACGCAGTGCTCAAGGGTAAACACAATCTCCCAATCACTGTTTTGGCACAATCAACATACTAAAGATTAAGAGTTTTATATGCAGAAAGAGGACAACAACCACTACAAGAAATCCCTTCATTTGTGGCTAACTTTACAAATATTTTGTGGCAAAAAAAAACCCTCACAAATTAGTGACCGAAAAAGCCCTCACAAATGCAAAAATTCAAATTGGTCTTTATTTGTGACTGAAAAAGCCCTCACAAAAGACTTAAAATTTAGTTGGATTTTGTGGCTGCCTAAGCCCTCACAAAATCACAACGTTGTTATTTTGTGAGGGCTTAGGCCGCCACAAAATCCAGCTAAAATTTAAGTCTTTTGTGAGGGCTTTTTCAGCCACAAAATCAACCCTTTGTGAGGGTAAAGGCCGACACAAAGGCAAGCCGTTTGTGGCCGCCCAGGCCGCCACAAAAGCATTGATTCGTTGCACTTTGTGGCTACAAAGGCCACCACAAATTCCCATTTTCCTTTTGCACTTTGTGGCCGCCAAGGCCGCCACAAATGCCTTATTTTATGACCGTTAAAGCCGCCATAAATTTCCATTGTACCATTGGATTTTGTGGCTGCTTTGGCCGCCACAAAGGATCAACCATTTTCTATAAATATCACTTCACTCCTCTTATCATTTTTCACTTCTACCTTCTCTCTAAACCTTCTTTCTAAATTTTCTCTCCACCTTCTCTCTACAAAAATTATTTTTCCAAGCTTTTTCTTTACTATCTTGAAGTTTGGTAAGTTTATATTATATATTTAGTTTTTTAATTTTATTTTTGATTTGAAGTTATTTATTTAATTAATATTATTAAATTTTTATTTTGACAGTGGTGATATTGTGCTTACTTCGAAGAGTTCTCAGCCCTGTGAAAACTTCAAGTCAGACACTATCCGACATCAAGTTGGTATTTTATACAATTTAAATATAGATTAGTAAAATATGTGATATTATAAATATATTTATATTATTTTTAAAATATAGATTAGTAAAA
>NC_021162.2:20735934-20789053 GCF_000331145.2 Cicer arietinum | reverse complement strand
AACACATTTATCTTGTCCTAGTTAATTATTGTGTGTTTAATTTTTGGTTTGTAAGACATGATTTATTAATTTTGGAATATTTTATTTGGTTTGGTAGTAATTACTTTAATTAATATAATATTATATTTTTTATATATAATAGTTATTTTAATTTTTAAATTCAATTTTTATTTAAATTTAAATTTAATTTTAATTTAAATTAATCTTTAATTATAATTATAATTTAAATATTATATTTTAAATTTAATTTAAATGATAATTAAATTTTAATATTATATTTTTAATTTAAATTTTTAATTTATATTGATATTAGTTTATTATATATAACATATTAAATTTAAATTAAATTATAATATTGTAATTTTAATTTAAATTTTACATTTATATTCATATTAATTTATTATATATAATATTATTTTGTAGTATTAATTTTGAATTTAATAAAATAATTTTTTAATAAAGTTAATATTTTGTGGCGGCCTAAGCCCTCACAAAATATTTATTTTTTAATTTAGAACATCCTTTGTGGCGGCCTAAGCCCTCACAAAAGGAAGCATTTGTGGCGGCCTGGGCTCCACAAAAGCTTAATTTTAAAAATCAGCTTTAACCTTTGTGGCGGCCTACGCCCTCACAAAATGAGGCATTTGTTGGCCTATGCCCTCACAAAAGCAGGTGTTTGTGACGGCCTTTGCCCTCACAAAAGACAATAAATTTTCCACACTTTGTGGCCGTTTTGGCCGCCACAAAAGTTTGTGACCACTTTATTTGTGGCTACCTAAGGCCGCCACAAATGCCTACTTTATGGCTGTTTTTCCCACCTTGTGAGGGCTTTTGGCCCTCACAAAAACCATATATTCTTGTTGTGAACATCAGGCATCATTAGCTTCTAGTCGAGTATACACAGACGATTGCATGGACAAGATTAAATATGAAGTTGATAAATCTAATACTCACCAAGTCATGCAATTCGACCGAAATCGTTATTCTTTCATGGTGCATGAAAAAGTAAACCCAAGAGAGGTGCGACAAATTGATCATTTTGAAGTCAACCTTCAAAGAAAATGGTGTGATTGTAAAAAATTTCAGGCTATACATGTTCCTTGTTCACATGTCATAGCTGCATGTTCTTACGCTTGTCAAAATTATTTAGTGTTTCTACATGACGTGTACAAGGTTGTTAATGTATTTAATATCTACAAAGAAGAGTTTCCATCTATATCCAATGAAGGATATTGGCCCACATATGAAGGTAAAACATTGTATCACAATCATGAAATGCAGAGAATTAAAAAAGGTCATCCAAATAGTACTCGTATTAGAACTGAAATGGACGTTAAAGAAAAAGTACCAAGAAAATGTGGAATATGTCGGTTAACTGGCCATACTCGAAAACGTTGTCCAAATATTACAACAAGCTCTAGTCAATCTATGTAATTTAAAATTTCTATTTATGTATTTTTATGAATTATATTAATTAATTATATATATATATATATATATATAAATTATTTTTGTTATTCGAATAAAAATTAAAAAAATTGAAATTTAAAAAAAAAATCATTTAGGAAGTCGCCATTCCAAATGGCGACTTGTAACTTAAAAAAAAGGTATTTAAGTATATAAATTTAAAAAAGGAGTATTTAGGTATTTTTTTTTTAAAAAAAAAAAAAACCGAATTAATACTTGTAACAAACTATAAACTTTTTCAGTACATTTTTTATCAACCAATCCTTTATAGGTTGTCATTTTGAATGGTATAGTTGAAAGAAAATTAGAATAGTTGTTGAATACAATTGAAACTGGTTTAGTTCAATTTGAATTAGCCATATTAATGTATTTGAAGTTTAATTCCAGGTTCAATAACACCCTATTTACAATTAAGATATCATGAAACTAACACGAACTGTGCATGTGTATTAATGATCAAATAGGTTTGAAGGCAAACTATGTTTTAGTTGGCTGTTATTGGAAAATTACACTGAATAATTGAAGAGGGATCTAAATTAATATATTGGCTACTGGTTACCAAGTGAAGCATGTAACAAAGTAACTGATAGTGTATAAATTCAATAATATTATATTATTCATACTAAAAATAATGATGAATGAATGATTTTGAGCAAAATGATTTAAAAAAAATATATAAATATTATATAATGCGTAAAAATTGACAGTAAAATTAGGCAAGTATTGACCAACATGTGTTGGGTTTTGGGCTCCCTTCCTATGTGGAGAAAGACTCAATATGTGCAAGCCCATGTGTCTCACTTAACTAAGTGGAGAGATGTCAGATTAGTGGGAGAGAGCCGAATTCAGAGAGTGAGGCAAAGAGAAAAGTGAGAGAGGAAGATCAAAACCCATTTTCGCATAAAATAGAGCAGCTGCACTAGATTCGCAATTTCTCCTTCGTTAACCGTCGGAGCAGGCTGAACTTTGGACAGCAGGTTCGTGACTCATGGTACTTCAATCTGACGGTTGGATCGTCGATCAGAGGTCTGAGGTGGGAGAAATTGAGCTCGGATAGTAGCAGTTTTTCCTGGTTTTTCTGCTGAACTTTGTTCTCAATTTCATGCTTGTTTTCTCATTGTTTTGGCTGATTGTTTGTTGGTTACCTTGTTGTTTTTGGCTGGTTACTGAGCACGAATTTGTGCCATATTTGAAACTCTCTTGTACCCATATTTTGATCATAGTGGAGCTCTATTACTGGCTTGGTCCCGTGGTTGTTTACTTCTCAAATTGAGAAGGTTTTTCCACGTTAAAAATTATTGTGTCCTTTGCGGTAGTGATTTTAGTTGTTGTAATTATTTGTTGTTGCTCCTCACAGATTCCTGCAAGTTTGGGAAATTGATTATCCGCTGCATATTGCTCTGTTAGAGTTGTTATTGTTATTTGTTGTTGAATTTCCCATCAAAGTGGTATCAGAGCTCTTTGGTTAAGGGGTTGTTTGACTTGTTTGAATGATGGAGGCAAATACAAATAGAATGATTTGTTTGAATGGCACTAATTATCACATATGGAAGGGAAAAATGAAGGATCTGTTATTTGTGAAGAATCTGCATCTTCCTGTGTTTGCTAGTGAGAAGCCAGAATCCAAGACTTATGAGGATTGGTACCCATATTTTGATCATAGTGGAGCTCTATTACTGGCTTGGTCCCGTGGTTGTTTACTTCTCAAATTGAGAAGGTTTTTCCACGTTAAAAATTATTGTGTCCTTTGCGGTAGTGATTTTAGTTGTTGTAATTATTTGTTGTTGCTCCTCACAGATTCCTGCAAGTTTGGGAAATTGATTATCCGCTGCATATTGCTCTGTTAGAGTTGTTATTGTTATTTGTTGTTGAATTTCCCATCAAAGTGGTATCAGAGCTCTTTGGTTAAGGGGTTGTTTGACTTGTTTGAATGATGGAGGCAAATACAAATAGAATGATTTGTTTGAATGGCACTAATTATCACTTATGGAAGGGAAAAATGAAGGATCTGTTATTTGTGAAGAATTTGCATCTTCCTGTGTTTGCTACTGAGAAGCCAGAATCCAAGACTGATGAGGATTGGAGCTTTGAACATCAACAAGTTTGTGGTTTTATTCGGCAATATGTAGAAGACAATGTTTATAATCACATTGCTAATGAGGAACATGCAAGATCCTTGTGGAAGAAGATTGAATCTTTGTATGCTTCTAAATCAGGGAATAATAAGTTGTATTTGTTGAACTCCTTGATGAATTTGAGGTACAAGGAGGGGACTTATATTTCAGATCACTTAAATGATTTTCAAGGGCTCATAGATCAATTGTCAGGTATGGGTATCAAATTTGATGATGAAGTGTTGGGACTATGGCTACTAAATACTCTACCAGATTCTTGGGAAACTTTTCGGGTTTCAATTACAAACTCAGCTTCTGATGGTGTTGTCTCTTTGTAAAGTGTAAAGGGAAGTGTTCTTAATAAGGAGATGAGAAGGAAGACACAAGGTACTTCATCTCATTCCGAGGTACTTGTCACTGAGAACAGGGGCCGAAGTCAAAGAAAGGAACCGAAAGGGAATAGACAGAATAGCAGAAGTGCGAGTAGAGAGAACAACAGAAGTAAGTCCAAGTCCAGATACAAGAATGTGGAGTGCAATTATTGTCACAAAATGGGGCACATACAGAGGAACTGTTTCATATGGAAAAGGGAGAGCAAAAACAATAACAGTAAGCAGAGAGATAAGAATCATGATGATGATGACCGTGTTACTACTGCTACTTGTGATGATCTGATTATTCTCCGTGACTATGACTCAGTCAATCTTGTATCAGATGAGAGCATGTGGATTATTGATAGTGGTGCTACACTGCATGTTACACCAAGGAAGGAGTTCTTCACATCTTACACTTCTGGTGACTTTGGAGTGTTGAAGATGGGTAATGATGGTGTGTCCAAGGTAGTTGGTATTGGTGATGTTTGTTTGCAGACCAACATGGGAGTGCAGTTGTTGCTTAGAGGAGTCAAACATGCTCCAGATGTTCGCTTTAATTTGATCTCTGTGCAGATGCTTGATGATGGTGGTTATGATAATCACTTTGGTTCAGGAAGATGGAAACTCACCAGAGGTAACTTAGTTGTGGCCAGAGGAGAGAAAATTAATAAACTGTATTGGACTAAAGCATTGGTTGCTAAAGACAGTGTGAATGCCATGGATATGGAGGCTTCTTTGTGGCACCGCAGGCTTAGTCATATCAGTGAAAAGGGGCTGAATTGTTTAGCTAAAAAGGATGTACTTCCGGGATTAAAGAGTGCAGAGTTGGAGAAATGTTCTCATTGCATGGCTGGTAAGCAGACTAGAGTGTCATTCAAGAAACATCATCCCTCAAGGAAGTCAGGGTTGCTTGAATTGGTGCATTCTGATGTTTGTGGCCCGTTGAAGGTAAAGTCATTTAGTGGTGCACTTTACTTTGTTACTTTTATTGATGATTGTTCCAGAAAGCTTTGGGTCTATGCTTTGAAGACAAAAGACCAAGTTCTGGAGAAATTCAAAGAGTTCCATGTTATGGTGGAGAGACAGTCAGGCAAGAAGTTGAAATGCATTCGTACTGACAATGGTGGTGAGTATTGTGGACCATTTGATGTTTATTGCAAGCAGCACGGTATCAGACATGAAAAGACTCCTCCTAAAACTCCTCAGCTGAATGGTTTAGCAGAGAGAATGAACAGGACATTGATTGAAAGAGTTAGGTGTATGCTTTCTGAAGCTAAGTTGCCTAAGCATTTCTGGGGTGAAACATTGTACACGGCAGTGCATGTTATTAATCTGAGTTCTGCAGTTGCTTTGAATGCTGAGGTGCCATACAAGATTTGGTTTGGCAAGAATGTCAGGTATGATCATTTGCGTGTCTTCGGTTGCAAAGCATATGTGCATGTTCCAAAGGATGAGAGATCTAAGTTGGATGCGAAGACAAGACAGTGCATCTTTATCGGTTATGGTCAGGATGAATTTGGCTACAAGCTGTTTGATCCAGTTGAGAAGAAAGCTGTTAGAAGCCGTGATGTGAAGTTCATGGAAGACCAAACCATTGAAGACATTGATAAGATGGAGAAGACTACACCTGAGATTGATAATGGTTTGTCTGATGTTGTTCCAGTTCGGATGCCTACACATGATCTGGATACTGCTGAAAATAATGTTCAGAATGATGAGCAACATGGTAATGTTGGTGATCAGCAGCTTGGAGATGATTTTGATGTTCCTAATGATGATGCTGAAGAAGAACATGAGATGTCACAAGATGAGGATCTTGGTGATGCTCCTGAACCACCTCAAGCTCAAGTTTGGAGGTCTACTAGGCAGAGGAAACCATCCACCAGGTATCCTTCTGATGACTATGTTACCTTGACTGATGGAGGCGAACCTGAATGTTATGATGAAGCCATGGAGAGTGATGAAAAGAAGAAGTGGCTGGATGTTATGCAAGATGAAATGAAGTCTTTGCATGATAATCACACTTTTGATTTGGTGAAACTACCTAAGGGAAAGAAGGCTTTGGAAAACAGGTGGATCTTCAGAGTGAAGCAAGAAAGCAATTCTACATCTCCAAGATATAAAGCCAGATTAGTTGTGAGAGGTTTCAGACAGAGAAAGGGTGTTGATTTCAATGAGATTTTTTCTCCTGTGGTGAAGATGTCATCCATTAGAACTGTGTTGAGTTTGGCTGCTACTCTTGATTTGGAGGTAGAGCAAATGGATGTAAAAACTGCTTTCCTTCATGGTGATTTGGAGGAAGAGATTTACATGAAGCAACCTGATGGTTTTCTTGTTAAAGGCAAAGAAGACTATGTGTGTAGGCTCAGAAAGAGTCTATATGGTTTGAAGCAGGCCCCGCGTCAGTGGTACAAGAAGTTTGAGTCAGTTATGTGTGAGCAAGGCTACAGGAAGACTACTTCTGATCACTGTGTCTTTGTTAAAAAGTTTGCTGATGATGATTTCATTATCCTGTTATTGTATGTTGATGACATGCTTATTGTTGGGAAAAATATTTCCATGATTGACAGGTTGAAGAAGCAATTGGGCGAGTCATTTGCCATGAAAGACATGGGAGCTGCTAAGCAGATTCTTGGTATAAGAATCATGCGTGACAGGAACAAGAAGAAACTTTGGCTGTCACAAGAACACTATGTTGAAAGACTGTTACAGAGGTTCCAGATGGAATATGCTAAGGCTGTAAGTACTCCTCTTGCTACTCATTTTAAATTGAGTACTAGTCAGAGTCCTCCCAATGAAGCTGAAAAATCATATATGCAACGAGTTCCTTATGCATCTGCTGTGGGTAGTTTAATGCATGCAATGGTGTGTACAAGGCCTGATATTGCACATGTTGTTGGTACAGTTAGTAGATTTCTGTCTAATCCAGGTAGAGAGCATTGGAATGCTGTGAAATGGATTTTGAGGTATCTTCGTGGTACTACCAGTTTGAGGCTTTGTTTTGGAGGTGATAAGCCTACTCTTGTGGGATATACTGATTCTGATATGGCTGGAGACATTGATTCCAGAAAGTCTACTTCAGGCTACTTGATTAAGTTTGCAGGGGGAGCTGTGGCATGGCAATCCAGATTGCAGAGATGTGTTGCATTGTCCACTACTGAGGCAGAGTTCATTGCCATTACAGAAGCATGCAAGGAATTGTTATGGTTGAAGAAATTCTTGCAGGAGCTTGGTTTTGTTCAAGATAAGTACTTGCTATTTTGTGATAGTCAAGATGCAATTCATCTTGGTAAGAATTCAACATTTCATTCTAGGTCCAAGCACGATGTTAGGTATCATTGGATACGTGATGCTTTGGATGCTGGGTTGTTGGAATTGGCCAAGGTTCATACAGATGATAATGGTGCTGATATGATGACCAAGGCATTACCGAGAAGCAAGTTTGAAACTTGTTGTGAGATCGCCGGTTTGGCGGTCACCTCCACATAGTTGTGAGGGGGAGATATGTTGGGTTTTGGGCTCCCTTCCTATGTGGAGAAAGGCCCAATATGTGCAAGTCCATGTGTCTTACTTAACCAAGTGGAGAGAGGTCAGATTAGTAGGAGAGAGATAGCTGAATTCAGAGAGTGAGGCAAAGAGAAAAGTGAGAGAGGAAGATCAAAACCCATTTTCGCATAAAACAGAGCAGCTGCACTAGATTCGCGATTTCTCCTTCGTTCACCGTCGGATCGGGCTGAAATTTGGACAGCAGGTTCGTGACTCATGGTAAGTCAATCTGACCGGTTGGATCGTCGATCAGAGGTCTGATGTGGGAGAAATTGAGCTCGGACAGTAGCAGTGTTTCCTGGTTTTTCTGCTGAACTTTGTTCTCATTTTCATGCTTGTTTTCTCATTGTTTTGGCTGATTATTGTGCTGGTTACCTTGCTGTTTTTGACTGGTTACTGAGCACGAATTTGTGCCATATTTGAAACTCTCTTGTACCCATATTTTGATCATAGTGGAGCTCTATTACTCGCTTGGTCCCGTGGTTGTTTACTTCTCACATTGAGAAGGTTTTTCCACGTTAAAAATTATTGTGTCCTTTGTGATAGTGATTTTAGTTGATGTGATTATTTGTTGTTACTCCTCACAGATTCTTGCAAGTTTGGGAAATTGATTATCCGCTGCATATTGCTTTGTTAGAGTTGTTATTGTTATTTGTTGTTGAATTTCCCATTAACATGGTCTAAAGATTGACCTTGAGACTTGTTAATAGTCATGGAAATAGTCATTGCAAAAGAGACAATTTTTGGAAATTGTCTTATGAGCTTGAAAGGCAATGGTGACTAAGACGGTGACATTGGCATTCTTGGTTTGTATATCAAGCTTCCTATATTTTTCAAGTTATGATGTTGGCTTCAATTACATGATTCACAAGTCTTGTCGCAATCAACCTTGTGTCGTTGCATAATCCCTCTGCTTGATCTAAATTTCGTATAAGCATTATTGGTGTACTAGTTTTCAGCTTAATTGAATGATTTGGAAGACCATAAGTTTTGAGGCAATTTCAAAAATCTGGTGTAATTTGTTCAAAGTTGTCATTGTCATTGGCTTATGATCGATCAATTGAATCAGAACTCAAATACTAAGTTTCCTCTTAATCGTGATCGTCTGATTCTGCTGTTGTTTTTTGACCTTTCTTCTGCTTGGATTTCAAAGCCAAGGTTGGTTGTTTCTTCTTGGGCTCATCCTCTGCAAATTCAATTTCATGTGATATGAGAGAGTTGATTAACTTTTCCAACTTAAAAGTATTCAGATCCCTTGCTTCCTGAATGACAGTGATCTTAAGTCTCCACTTGCTTGACAAACTTCTTAATATCTTCTTCACATGATCAGTAGTAGTATAACTCTCCTCAAGTATCTTTAATTTTGATACCAGAGTTTGGAATCTGAAAAACATTATTTTAATGTCTTCATCTTCTTCTATTTTAAACAACTCATACATTTTGACTAGGAGATTGGCCTTTGCTTCTTGAACTTTCTTGCTTCCTTCATATGTCAGAATCAAACTATCATAAATACTTTTTGCGGTCTCCTTGTTGGTGCACTTGTCAGACTCTTTGAAAGTGATTTCATTTATCATGAATGTTCTAGACCTATGATGCATCTTGTACATCTTCTTTTGATCAACATCCACCTGTTTCCTTGGAATCTTTATACCATCAATATTCTTTGGAGCAATATAACCATCTTCCACCAAGTCCCAAAGTTCAGAATCTTGTGAAATAAAGAAACTTCTCAATCTTTCCTTCCAGTACTCAAAACGTTCTCCATCAAACAGAGGTGGTATATTGATGTTTTCTCCAACAACTTCTTCACTGAATCCAAACATGTTGAATCCTTGGATCTTTCCTTAAACACTATAAATAATTCTGAATTGAGTATGTAAACACTATAAGTCATTGTTTAATTATGAATTGTATCTTCATTCCTAGTTTGATCAACAATAATCTTATTAAAAAATAATTATGAACAGTATGTTCTTTTGATAATATGTTCTTTAGTCAATTATTTATTTCTGAATCCAATATGAGCAGTTCTTCTAGATAGATTATGTTCGTATTTTGTTCAGATTGAGTTTGTAAATTCTTCATATTGATTATGTTTCAATTTTGTTGAGATTGAGTTTGTAAATTCTTCAGATTGATTTTGTTCAGATTGAGTTTGAAAATTTTTCAGATTGATTCTATTCGTATTTTGTTCAGATTGAGTTTTTAAATTCTTCTGATTGAGACTGTTCATATTTTGTTGTAGATAAATCTTGATGAAATCTTCTTGTAAATAATTCATATCTTCTTGTGATAAATCTTGATCATATCTTCTTTTCAACTTGATGAAAAGTTTTCTTCAATAATAAATGTAAATCAAATCTTATTTTAGATTTTCTTCAAAAACATATGACCATATCTTCTTTTCAACTTAGTCAAAGATTTTCTTCAATAATAAATTTGAATCAAATCTTATTGTTAATATTAAAACTTTAAGTATAAAATCAATTTGGTTCCAACCACTAAGGTCAGAGACCTCACAAAACTAAAAAGGCATGATTGGGCATTTAAGAGCTCATGAGATGCCTCAAATAGTTTTTAGTGATTAAGATCATGCAACAACAAAAAAAAAACTTGTTGATATTGTGCCAAGAACTTTTCATGGCTTGTGTAGTTGGCACTTGATGCAAAATTCCATCAAACCCTTGGGAAATATAATGAAGGGCGGATCTCATTTTTTGAGCGACTTTAAGAAGTGCATTTATGGTTATGAAGATGAAGAAAAATTTGAAGAAGGCTGGAGATCCCTCCTTGAAATGTATGATGTTAAGGAAAACGCTTGCTTGCAAAAAGTGTTCACTATACACTACGCGAAAAAACCTATTTTACAACGCTTTTTTTAAGCCATTTACAGCGCTTTTTCAAAAAAAAAAAACGTTGTAGTATCTAACGTTGTAAAAAGATACAACAACGCTTTTTAAAATAAAAAAGCGCTATAAAATAGGTAGATATATTGCGCGCTTGTTATACTCGTTTTACAACGCTTTTTGGAAAAAAAACGTTGTAAAAGGTGCATTCAATAGATGCATTATTATGCACCTTTTACAACTTTTTTTTAAAAAAAGCGCTGTAAAAGGTGCAAACAATATATAGTTATTATGCATCTATTACAACGCTTTGTTGAAAAAACGTTGTAATAGGTGCAAACAATAGATGCATTATTATGCACCTATTACAACGTTTTTTGAAAAAGCATTGTAAAAGGTGCAAACAATAGATGCATTATTATGCACCTATTACAACGCTTTTTTGAAAAAGCGTTGTAACAAGTGCATTCTTATTTTATCAAAAAAGTGTTGTAACAAGTGCATTCTTATTTTAGTTTTATTTCTCCGATCCAGTTTTTGAGCTGCAACTTTGCCAACTTTACTTTTACCACGAAGATCCAGTTGTGGTGCGGCAGCTGGTTTATTCTGGCAGCTAGTTTGCTGTGCGGGTGGTTTATTGGATTGAATCTGAAAAAATGAGGTTAATTAGTTTTTTAGTTTATTGAATCTGAAAAGAAAAAAATGACAAACCTTACAGAATAAATGTGACAAACCTTTTCAAGCGATGTGACTGACTCGTTTCTGGGAATCTTCTTATCATTCCCTTTAGACTTTGTCTAAATCTAAATAAATGTGAAATTAAAGTTAACAGCGGAAAAAAAATAAGCAATTAAATATAATCAATCATAATCATATATCGTGCAATTAAATATACATATCAATTAAAATACATTTCAATTAATTAAACATACCTTATTAAGGGCAACAAGATGTGTGGGCCATGTCACGTAACTACCAATTGTTTCGCCCAAATAATTCATATATGCATCGTCATCTGGTATAGGCAACGGTGCATTTGGTTCCAAAGCAATAACTGGTGATACTTTGACATGGCCCGCAAGGATCGGTGTGTTGCGCAATACTTCTCCCAAAGTATTGTACAATGTTCCTTTTCCGACCTTGTGATGAGTAGGGGAGGATAAGTACAACACGCAAGGAGTGACACCTTAAATCAATGGTTAATACATAAGTATGTGAAACAATTAGGTTAAATGAATTTCTTATTTTATTAAGTAATTAATTACCTCGGGAAGACTTTTGAGACCAATGTTGCAACTCGCATTTTCACTCTTCATTTGTATTTCATGTTGGAGCTGATCCAGAAGTTGCTTGTCTTTATTCGTCTTCACCAAGAATGCCACTTGCTCTGATATGAATTTGAGCTTCTCTAATACCTCCTCATTAGATGGATTTTGGCGCTTCTCTTGTGAAAAATAGCTTTTAGGAGTTACGCCAAATTCTTTCCCCCTCACGCGACCGGAATATTCAGGAACATTAAACACTTTACCGAGAATGTCCCTGCAACTAGCTTTGTTGTCCGCTTGATTTTCCGAACTTTGTTCGAGATTCTCCTAAATACACGTAGGATTAAAAAGATAAGTTCAATATCATTTTTAAAATACAATATTAAAAAATATTAAAGTGATAATATACTTACACAAAGTTCTATTACTTTTTGAACATTTTTGTTATCAATCACTCCATCTTTATTTACACGAGCTTCCTTCTACAAGATATGACGATCCAACGATTGATCGGATTGGTGTCTTGTAGCTATTCGTTAAGATCATAAACAAAATATTAGTTAGAAACTATAGTTTATAATGTACCACATTATATAAAAGTGTTGTTTAATTACTTACAAGTTTTTGCTCTAGACGTGCATATCCCATACGAGATTTTTTGTGTGGGTGCGTCGGATTTTTTGCCCTCTTGCAATTTGCCTTACTTATATTCTATATAAAAAAATAACAATCGTGTAAAAATTTAAAATACGCTATGAATATGAATAATAAAACACAAATGCTAATAAATTAATCATTTACCACAAACGCAAGGTCTGAACGTTTTGCTACAAATGCGCTCCATTCTTCATTTGATATGTAATGTTTATATATTTTTGGAGCTTCAGCATTCATATTTCCTTCACGATCTTTTAGATAGAAATTTGAGAGGTGAGATCTAAAACCCCAGTGTATTTTCCCGGCAACTCTCAACACGTAAGCCTTTCTCACATCGTCAACAACAAAAGCAGTCTGCAAACAAAATAAAGATATAGTTTGAGTAAAGTATTTCAATGGAAAAAATTATAAGTAACAAAAAAGTGGATATAAAAAGTTACTTGTATATCATCCCACAATATATCTTTCGCGTCCTTCAACCCCTTATCTCTCCAATTGTCAATTGTGATGGGGATATTCTGACGAACAATAGCCCCAATATAACTTACAAACATGGAACTGTTGGGGTCAATTGGCTGACCACTCTCATTCCATCCAACCTGTAAACTACCAAGTTTTTTATGAAGACAAAGATCAACCATTATGGTCAAAGCAACAACCTCAAAAAGAAGTTCAAATATCTTCATTAATAAAGCTTCAAATCCAAATATTAAATGTTAAAATGTAAAGGTATATGATGCAAACCAATACTTCAATTACATGAGAACAAGTCATATTTACATATGCATATAAAGTATTTTCAAAAGTCAAATTAGCATTAACAAAGTCTTAAAACTAATATTTTTGACAAAATACATAAGTGTATTCGAATACAGCATCCTGTATTCGAATACAAAGCAAGTCAGAAGCAAAAGTCTCAAAGTTGTATTCGACTACGACTATGTGTAGTCGAATACACATCAAGTCAATGGCCAAAATCCTTATATCTGTATTCGACTACAACCTTCTGTAGTTGAATACAATGTAAGTTAGTGGCAAATTTTCACTACTCTGTATTCGAATACAAGGTGTAATTTTTGAACGTTACAAAGAGGTGTGTTCGAATACACACATCCTGTATTCGAATACAACTGGAAGCAATACAATTTTTCAGATCTGGAATGGCTCCAGATCATTGTATTTTTTCATCAAACCTCTTGGATCAATGGCCACGAATCTGAAGAGATGTTTATGGAGTATAAATACCCAATAACTTCAGATCAAACAACACACAATCCTGGAATCAATACCTTGAACAACTTTGAACAAAATTATGATTTTTTACAAAGTACTTGCATTTCATTTTCGTATCATTCAGAAAGGTTCTCAAGTACTTGAATTGTTATTGGATTGTTTATCGATATACCTCTCCTTATTCTTATTCAAATCATATTGTATCACTTGTAAAAGAAAGTAATACTTTCTTAAAAGTAACTTAATCTAAGATAGTGGTGTACTATCTTAGAAGTGTTGTTAGAAGTTTGTAGCAAGAATCCCAGGGTGGGAGTTGTACATTTTATGACAGTTAGTGGATCAATCTCTTGTGGTGTGCAAGAGAACTGGACGTACCCTTGGTTATAAGGGGAACCAAGATAAATCTATTGTGTTCATTTATTTACTGCACCTTACTATTAGTAGACATTATATTAACTCAGAAAATTCAACTACCATATCACTGAAAAAACAACCCCAATATAACTTACAAACATGGAACTGTTGGAGTCAATTGATTGACCACTCTCATTCCATCCAACCTAATAAACTCATATAGTAAGTACATGATTTCAAAAAAGATAAAAAATAAACAGCAAACAAAGTATAGTATACCTCAAATTTTATGCCACTACTTCTTGCTTTTATGACATTTTGCATGATGGTTGCACCACGTTTGACTTCATTTTCATAAGTCTTAGGGTTGACAACTTCCTCATTTTGACGACCTAAATCCTTGTTGGTATCCATTTATCTACAACAAGTTCAACATGCAGTTCAGTATAACTTCAACAAGTTCAACATGCAGTAGTCTAAGTACGTAGCAGTATAAGTTCAACATGCATTTTAGTGACAACAAAAAATTAATAAATACAATACCTAAAAAACAGAAGAAAAGTAGGGTTACGACACAGAAATACGAACAAAGAAGAACAATGCAGAAATACGAACGGTTGATAAGAGAGTAGGGTTCGCAGAAACAAGCGTATGAAGTTTACGTAATGGAGAGTAGGGTTCGCAGAAACAAAGATGGTTCGCAATGACAAGGAGAATGAAGAGGAAACAAGCGTATGAAGTTTACGTAATGGAGAGTAGGGTTCGCAGAAACAAAGATGGTTCGCAATGACAAGGAGAATGAAGAGGAAACAAGCGTATGAAGTTTACGTAATGGAGAGTAGGGTTCGCAGAAACAAAGATGGTTCGCAATGACAAGGAGAATGAAGAGGAAACAAGCGTATGAAGTTTACGTAATAAGAGTTAGTAACAATGCAATATTGTTCGTAGGGTTCGCAATGAGAAGGAGAATGAAGAAGAGGAGGAAACAAGTGTATATGAAGTTTACGTAATGAAGAGGAAACTAAAGCGGTTTACTGTTAAATATAAATTCCTACTACAGCGCTTTTTTAAAAAAGCGTTGTAAAAGACCTCCTTATTTTATTTTTTTAAAAGCCTTTTGCAGCGCTTTTCTACAAAGCGCTTTAAAAGGCTTCTTGTGTTTATTATGTGCAAGCAACCTTTTACAACACTTTTCCACAGAGTGCTTTAAAAGGCTTCTTTGTTTTATTATGTGCAAGCGCTATGTGACCCTTTTACATGTTATATATAAAACCATATTACAACGTTTTTTTGAAAAAATGCTATAAAAGACCTCCTTATTTTATTTTTTTAAAATCTTTTTACAGCGCTTTTCCACAAAGCGCTTTAAAAGGCTTCTTTGTTTTATTATGTGCAAGCGCTATGTGACCTTCTTTTTTTTAAAGGTTTTTTTATAGCGCTTATTGACAAAAGCGCTGTAAAATTACAAAGTTTATGTTCTGATCAGTTTTTGTTAAATTACAATATAAGTTCAGTTTTTGTAAATTACAATATAATTAGTTAAATACCTATATATATATCAATGCTAAATTACATGATCATATCATATTGGGATGATCAGTTAAAGTTTAAGAAAAATTCCCAGTACTCAAACAAAGCTTTTTCAAGTTCAATATAAGCAGAAAATCTGTTCTGGCAGGTCAAACACTTAAATTACATGAATTTAGTATAAAATGTACACTAAGATCAAGCTAAATATAAGCAGAAAATAAGTATAAGCAGAAAATAAGTATAAGTAGAAAATCAAATACAGTTCAAGCTAAATACTAAAATGCTCAGTTCTGGAAGATCAAACAATTAAATTACATGAACTCAGTTCAGATTACATGGCTTATATAAAACAATTAAACCCAGTACTCAAACAAAGCTTTTTGAAGTTCAATATAAGCCGAAAATCAGTTATGGTAGGTCAAACATACACTTAAATTACATGAACTTAGTATCAAATATTGTTCAAGCTAAATACTAAAATGCTCAGTTCTGGAAGATCAAACAATTAAATTACATGAACTCAGTTCAGATTACATGGCTTATATAAAACAATTAAACACATTAAGATGCCCTTCTTCTTTTCCTAGGGGATTCACATTTGTTTGTCCATTAACGATACGAAACGACGGATTAATCCAAATTCCCTCATCATGATCATCTCTAAGATAAAAACCACCATCAGTTGAATCAATTTCATGTGGTTGTGATGTTGCATATAAAAGATCATTACCAACATCTTCTTTATTATTGTTATCATCACTTATTTTATTGGTTAATAGGACAACAAACCATTTATCATCAGCAGGATCAGTGACATAAAACACTTGTTGAGCTTGCGACGCTAAAATAAAAGGCTCATCTTTGTATCCCACCCTATTAAAATCGACAAGCAAGAATCCTGACTCATCAATCCGAACGCCATTATTATTATCGACCCACTTGCAACCAAATATGGGAACACGAAACATTGTGTAGTCTAACTCCTATATGCGCTCGATAACCCCAAAATATGATAGATTTGCATATATTGGGTTTTTGTCTTTTGCACTTGAGACATGCATCGCTTCAGCTACGAGAGTGACTCCGCTATTTTGCATAGTGATTTGATCATCTTGTTCTTTGGTATAAAATGTGTAGCTGTTAATTACATAACTGGTGTACGAAAATACATGTAAACTCAGACCATTTCCTAGTCACCTCAATCTCTTTAAAATTGATTCGAGGTCTATATCAAACTTTGACTTTATGTGATTATTTAACCATGTTATAAAACTTCGATTGTGCTCTCGAGTTATCAAATTTTGATTCCTATTCATGTTCAAACTAGATAACTGATCCATGTGTATTGTAACATACGGTTGAACCTCATCATCATTGTGCAGAACATACAATTGTGCCTACTCCCATTCTGTCCTTGATATAGTCAGTAGTCTCCTTCCAGTTATCCCTTCAAATTGATTCGAGGTCTATATCAAACTTTGACTTTATGTGATTATTTAACCATGTTATAAAACTTCGATTGTGCTCTCGAGTTATCAAATTTTGATTCCTATTCATGTTCAAACTAGATAACTGATCCATGTGTATTGTAACATACGATTGAACCTCATCATCATTGTGCAGAACATACAATTGTGTCTGCTCCCATTCTGTCCTTGATACAGTCATTAGTCTCTTTCCAATTATCTCTTCTCCTAATATTCTTCCCGAATGACGAGACATGGGAAGCCCTATGGATTCAACATTGGACATATATTCAGTACAAAATTCAACAGCTTCTTCGACAATCTACCGTTCAGCAATACAACCTTCTGGTCGACTTCTACTTTTTACGTACCCTTTTAATATTTTCATATATCGTTCTATCGGATACATCCATCTTATATAAACTAGCCCACAAAGTTGTGTCTCCTTAACAAGATGAACAGTAAGGTGAACCATTATATCAAAAAACGAGGGTTGAAAATACATTTCAAGCTCACACAAAGTAACAACAATTTCCCTCTGCAATGTCGGTAATTTTTTAGGATCGATCACTTTACTACAAATTTCCCTAAAGAAGAAACATAATCTAGTTATGGCTTGTCGAACTTTTTCAGGTAAAATGGAACGTATACCTATTGGTAGCAAATGCTCCATTAGAATATGACAATCATGGGTCTTCAAACCTTTTAACTTGAGGTCTTTCATACAAACTAAATTTTTAATGTTTGAAGAGTATCCTTCTGGAACTTTAACTTCGTGTAGAAATTTACATAAAATAATTTTTTCCTTTCTAGATAGAGTATGAGTGGCTGAAGGTAGATATGTGTGATTTCCTTTCTTTACGGGACCCAATTAATTTCTGATTCTCATATCGACCAAGTCCAATCTTGCATTGATGTCATCTTTGGACTTTCCTGGAACATTGAGTAACGTATCAATAACACTATCAAATACATTTTTTTCAATATGCATCACATCGAGGAAATGTCTTATATACAATGACTTCCAATATGGCAATTCAAAGAAAATTGACTTTTTCTTCCACCCAGTTTTGACCAGCTCTCCATCAGTAGAAAGTGCAAGTCGTAGATTTCTTGACTCTATCTCGAATTCAGGATACTCGTGATCAATTTTTGCCCATTATGGAGAATCTGCAGGGTGTCGAAACTTTCCATCTCTAATTCTTTCATTTGCATGCCATGTCAACTGTTTTGAATCTTCTTCACTGCGATACATGCGCCTAAATCTTGGTATTATAGGAAAATACCACACGACTTTGGCTGGAGTAGATTCTTTCTTCTTATATCGAGAGCCATTGCATTTCAGACACGCCTTTAGTAATTCATATTCGTTTTGAAATAAAATGCAATCGTTAGGACACGCATGAATCCTTTCGTAACTCATGCCAATATAGCACAAAATTCGTTTAGCCTCGTAGGTTCGACTGGGAAGTTCATTATCATCTGGCAACAGATCTTTTAAGAGTGTTAATAATTCTGTGAAGCTTTTATCAGACCATCTATTACTCGTTTTTAAGTTGTACAACTTTAATATCGCTGAAACTCTTGTGAATTTAGTACAACCATTATATAATGGTTTCTCTGCATCACTCAAAAAACTCTCAAAATTTTTAGGACAATCCCGAAGATCTTCTTCAACTACTTTTGCAATCTCCTTAACTCGGTCCGACTCATATGTATCTGTTTCGAAATCAGTTGAAGCATATGTCGAACCATTCTCAAAATTAATGTTTCCTTTTTTTTTTCTCACCATGTCTTATCCAACATGTATAGCTTTGATCAATTCCATGCCATACTACATGTCCTTCCAATTCATCTACTCTAACGCGTTTTCCAAAATAACATTTTAAACAACGACAACCGACTCTATTTGGATCTTTTGCATTCTTCACTACAAACTCAACAAACTCCTTCACTCTATTTTCATACTCTTTTGACAATCGATTGGCAGACATCCATTTCCGATCGATATTATATGACCTATATAAATGCAGTTACACAAATAATAAGCTACTGATAACATTATACCAATATATAGTACACATATCTAATATTGGAAAATGGAAACCAAGGTCCAAGTCTGATTTCAAAAAAAACAAATCAACAAATTTCAAAAAAGAATAGATTTTATATGATTTATTATGTAACAATTTATTAGTTTTAGTGACAACAACAAATTAATAAATACAGTACCTGAGACAACGTATCAAATTTTTTATAAAGGAGGAGTAGTAGATGGTCGCACAGTACGTAGAGGAGAGGAGGGTTCTTAGAGTAGAGGAGATGACGGTTCGTAAATTTGTTTTAAATTTGTTTTTATTTATTTAAAGTAAATTATTTTTATTTAAAGTGAATGATTTTACAGCGCTTGTGTAATAAGCGCTCTAATAGATCCTTTAATTATGTGAAAGCGCAAGGCTTTTACAACGCTTTCACAAAAAGCGCTTTAAAGGCCATGTAACATAAGGTGGGAGCGCTATATTTTATAGCGCTTGTGTTTAAAGCGCTCAAAAAGCGTTGTAAAAGCTATGGGAGAACGCTTCAATTTACAGCGCTTTTACAGAAAGAGCTGTAAAAAGGTTGTAAGCATTATGTGCAAGCGCTATGTGACCCTATATGACCCTACAACAACGCTTTTTCTACAGCGCTTGTCAAAAAAACGTTGTTGTATCCTCCATTATTTTTAAAAAATTATACAATAGCGCTTGTATTTAATAAACGCTTTAAAAGACGCGCTATAAAATGTCATTTTTGGCGTAGCGTATAAAAGAGAAATGAGCATGTGAAACACCTAACTTAGTGAAAGCGTGAATGCATATATTCAATGTTTCATGAGTGTGGATTTGTGTATAATCAAACTGTTGAAGAAAAAAAATATAAGGAATTGAAGTGTGAATAGAAAGCACGCCAAAAATTTAAGAACTTACATTCTAATATCTTGCAACAAATGTGCGGGATTGATACTCCCATTATCTTTGATCTATTTCAACATGAGTATGAGTTGTTTGAAGCATGTTTTATGAAAAACATCCCCATTTGATTTTGTTATTGTCACGACAAGGGAGTTAGGAGAGGGACAAGTGTTATTTGATTCAGCTAAGAATTCAATTAGTTGCTCTTGTCGTAAGTTTGAAAGCTTAGGGATACTTTATTGTCACTGTTTAAAAAGTTTACTCTAATGGATGTCAAAGCACTGCCTTAGCAATATATCTTGAAAAGATGGTCAAAATTTGCAAGAAGTGGAGTTTTACCTAATGTTAGTGTTAATTAGGGGTGTTCCCATCCATAACAATAATAAATAAAAAGTCACAAATCGATAAAAAAAATTAAAAATCGCATAAAATCAAATATTATCGAATGTGGTTGGATCTTCATTTGTAAATATCTTCGGATCGAATTTTAGATTTATTTTTAAAAATCGAATCAAACTGTATTTATAAATTTTAATATTTTTTTTTAGTATGAGATATTATATTAAACTATTAATTATCAGTTTTTAATAATATTTATTATTTAATTTGATATATTTTATTATTATTTCATATAATTCAAACATAATATATCAATATTGTTTTGTAATATGAATTTTTAGTTTAGTATATATATATATAATATTGGTTCAAATAATTTTATAATATGATTATTAAAATAATATGTTACAAATTATAATTTGGATCAATCAAAAAATGATATAATTTAAAACGCATTAATTTGAATTAAATTAGATTAGATTATTTTTTAATTGTTATTCAAATTGAATTGAATTGCAAATATTTTAATCTTTTTGAATAAAATAATTTTTCTCTTAAAATCGATTCAAATCACACTACAAACATCGTGTGAAAGAAGATGTTGATCAATCTCAAAGACAATCGTAGAGAGCAATTTGTCCTCGCGTTATTAGGATAGCTAAAGCATGTAGAAGTCCAAAGATTCAAAATAATCAAGCGAAAGGATTTCATGACAAACCTAAAGAGATGGCAAGTACCCACGGTGGTACAACGCAAGGGGTTTCAGAAAAGAGAAGGAAAAAAGGTTCAAAGCGCCTTAAAGGATGGGTAGAGTGTGAACTTTCAAAGAGAGAGAAAAATGGTTTCTCAAGTACTTCACAAATTCTAGAACCTAAAATGGTATGGTTAATTTATTGAATTTATTATTAGCTTTAGCCAAATATATGAATTGTAATTTTAATTTATTTATTTTGCCATGTATAACAAATAAAGTATGTCCGGTTTTTTTCTTTCTTTCAATAATCGGATTTTAAAAAAGAATTATCAAATTATTCTTTTTCAAAAATTATATATTAAAATGTTTTTTTTTTAGTTATAAATTGCCTTTGTAAATTGCGATTTTCTTAAAAAAGTTTGAATTTACAAAGACTACTTCTTTAAGAGATTTTTTTAAAAAAATTAACCACACAAGTTTTAAATTATGTAGATTGATTAGAGTTGTCTGTAACATTTGAATAATGTTTTCGAGTATGAGCAGTTAACCGACATAATTCGTATTTTCTTGACACTTTTTGTCTAATGTCCATTTCAGTTCTAATACGAGTACTATTTAGATGAATACTATTAGAGAAAAAAAATGTCAAGAAAATGTACACTATGTCGGTTAATTTGTAATACTCGAAAACATTATTCAAATGTTACAGACAACTCTAGTCAATTTATGTAATTTAAAATTTGTGTTGTTGTTTTTAATGAATGAATTATATTATTTATATATATTTGTTAATTTAAAAAAAATTGAAAAAAAAATCACTTAAGAAAGTCACATTTGCAAATTAAGACTTCCTAGTCGTCATTAGCACATACAACTAATAATGAAGAGGAAAATAAAAGTATTCTGATATATAATTTTCAAAAAGAATTTATAGTCGCTATTTGCAAAAGCGACTAATAATTTAAAAAAAAAAGTATTTTAGTATATATTTTTCAAAAAAGAAAATTTGATAATTTTTTTAAAACTAAGGATATTAAATAAATAAAAACCCAAAAAAATGTTGGAACATATTGTATATTTGAGAGGAATTGAAATTGAGAAGAAAAATAGAAAGTAAAAAAACAAAGATTGATTATCGACCTGAACAGTGTGGAGAATGTTCTGGTTAAAACATTTTCAGATTGTTCTTGGTTTTGAAGACTTTTTTAGAAATAGTTTTTATTTGATTCAATTACAACAAACTTAATCAACTTCTTACTATATTATAACTATATTCTAACTAACAAATTACAAATCAATTTGAATTACATTTAATAAAAAAAATAGCTCAACTTCTAAAAAAAAAAAAATCAATTAAGTCTTGAGCAACAAATAAACTAGAATTTTCACATTATGGTATGTCAAACAGCTCCACTCCTTAACCATTTCTATACTGGACAACACAAGAAAAAACGATGTTTTAGTAATAAAAAATGGCAAGAACGAAAACAATGTTAGAATTGCTTCTTCAAAACATATTCCCAACAGAGTACATAAGACAAAAGTAAATCTTTAAAATTGTTGCTAATAAATTTTTACCTTCGCTTCTTGAAAACACCTCTCTATCATCTCACCTTCAGGAAAGTTTTCTGTAACTAAAAATAATACTACCCTGATAAGAATTAAAAACATTTATAATGAGAATAAATAAATCCAGGATTTTTATTTCTTAATTTTTTTTTTCTTCAGATTTTCTTTCCCTCTCCCGTACCATCCATGAACACCAATTTGTCAAATGCATTGCGTCCACAACACCGTTTCTTCCTCACAACCTTCATAACAATGATAACAACACAAACACACACTCTCCAAATTCCCATCAACAAAAAAAACAATTCTTCTGATTTAATCACTCTCTCCATTTTCCTCTGGTCTTCCAAACACCGTTGTCACTACTCACTCGATTTGGACCGAATCGTCCCTGTCCTTCATCGCCTCACCCACCGTTACAAAACCCCCCAAACCATTCTCTCAAACTTACAATCTATTGGTTCTTTAAATTTCCCCAACACAAACACAAACCGTAACCCTAACACTTTCTTACTCTTGTTGAGGATTATTCATCGTGCAGGTGATCACATTATGCTTATTGACACTTTTCACCATATGGTACAATCTCACGGTTTTGTTCCGGATACATTTTCTCGTAATTTACTTATGGATTCTCTGTTTAGAACATCACGTTCCCAAATTGCTTTTTCTGTTTTCCAACACACGAGTTCCCCTAATTTCTTCACTTTCAACATTGCAGTTTTTCACCTTTCGAATTTGAATTACTTCAGTGATGTTGTAAATGTTCTTAGACAAATGTTGAGGTTGGGTTATTATCCTAATGATGTAACAGTTAATGCGGTTATGAATTTGTTTTGTAAAGTGAATGCCTTGTCGCAAGCTTGTCAGCTTTTGGGTCTCATGGTTGGTTTAGGGATTGAATTGTCTGTTAATGTTTGGACTGTACTCATTCATACGTGCTGTAAATTGCGTAGACTCGATGTTGCTATCGATTTGTTCCACAACATGATTCGAACTAGTTGTTCTCCTAGTGTTGTTACTTATACTGCTTTATTTAAGGCGTTTATGGAATCCAACATGGTGAATGATGCGTTGCATTTGTTGAATGACATGCTTTCTGTTGGCCTGGTTCCTGATTTAGTTTTTTATAATGTGTTAATTGATTGTTTTTCGAAGCTTGGAAGGTACGAGGATGCAATTCAAGCTTTTCTATGTTTGTCGGAACAAAAAAACATTAAGCCTGATTCTTATACCTTTACTTCATTGTTATCCACAATCTATTTGTCTAGACGGTTTCGTCTCTTACCCAAAATAGTTCGAGTTTGCAGACATATAGATATTGATTTAGTTTTCTACAATGCTCTTTTAAGCTTTTATGTTAAGGTTGGGTATCCTTCTTATGCTCTTGGGCTCTATAAGCGTATTATTGATGAAGGTTTAGAGCCAGATAAGCATAGTGTTGCTGGGCTAATAAGTGCACTTTGTGCTAAGAAAAGAATTAATGAAGCTGTTAATGTGTATCGTGGTGTTGTTATGAAGGCTGATGCTCACATCCATACTTTGATAACGACTGAGCTTATAAAGGCTGGTAAGTATCACATGGCTGCTGGTGTTTTTAGATTAGCAGCAGTCAAGGAATATCCACTTGACAGGGTAGCATTTGCTATTGTCATCAGTGCACTTGTTAGAAGTGGAAGAACTCTAGAGGCCAACATGTTGTACGACCAGCTGAAGGATAATGGTCTGGAACCTAATGCTCAGATATTTAATATGATGCTTTTCAGTTGGTGTAAAGAAAAAGATCTTCAAATGATTAAACAGTTGCTGAAAGAGATGATTGATGCAAGGATAGAGTTGTGTGACAGAAATTTCTTAAACTTGTGTAAATTTCCATGTAGTTTGTCTTTGTTGGCTGAAATGAGAGATTTGGGTTTATTATCTGCCAAAACATTGCATGCCTTAAGCTTTGAAAGGCACGCTGAAAGTGTAAAAGAAAAATATAAACATTGTGCTGAAGTTGATGCAGAATGGAACCTAGTTTTGGATTCATCCAGTTCTGAAGATATGTCTGATGTAGCTGTGTCAGTTTGTTGAGCTACTATGGTCACGACTACGGTGTAGCCAACTTCTGATTGAAGGGTTCATTCAATTCCTATATCACGACTCGGCAATCTATCCACAAACTGGTACTACTTATCTTGTATTATTTATTTTCATTTTTTCAGCGAGAATGGATAAATAATATTACATTCCAACTAATAATACATCATGTTGGAGTGCTTGTGTCTTCTTGTATCTTGTGTTTCTATCCCTTATTATTTGTCCTTGATTTTGATCTGCTTTTTCAAGATTGTGCAAATTGGTGTAGTGGTGGCTGATTTCAAGGACATATTTGATTGGAACTCTAGAGATTTGATTGAACATATCATGGTAACTTTGATATTTATAATTGTTTACATCACTTCGTTTTACAGCAAGCCTCAAAATTTGAAGTTTGTTTCACATCATGGAGTGATGTTCTTCTATGCTCATTTTTGTTTATCAGGTCCCTTTATGAGGAAGGAAGGTTCTTATGCCATGAATGTTTGCCTGCTTTATAATTAATCCAGTATCCCAACAGATTGCTGCTTCATGCTGTCACTAGCAAAAAATACCTGTGCATACGCACCGGTCACACGCCGTTGATTATCACAGGTAAGATAAAATAAAATATTATAAAATAAAATATTTCAATATCACGCAAATTACTTTCACAAATCTCTGCATCTTAGGCCTCATGCTAGTGCAACAACACATAACAACATGCAAGAGCCTTCTGCCTGAACTCATTCAAATCCACTTCTATTGTTTCCTTGTTTCTTTCTCAACCTTCAAGCAGGAGCGTAGAAAATAAATAAAAATGTTCCAAAACAAAAATATAATAAAGTTAATAAAATAGATCAGGTAGGAGTTGTTTATAGCCTACTGTGCTCAAAGACATTAAAGCCACATCTATCTATCTATAAACATTTAACAAATTTTCTTGTATCAAAGGTCATCATTTGAAGAGGTCTTTATAAATTATAATGGTCCCCAGGATATTTATCTTGAATGAAGACATAAACAAAATCAACGTGTAATAACTTCCAGTTCACATATTAGCACCTAAAATAAACATATCACACTATTGTCAAAAGGTACTATTTCTTGAAAGTCTATATACAGATCCAGCCTAACATAGTGGTTGAGGTAAAGTTATAAAACTTCCATTAGATTTAATAGAGTCACTCTTGTTTTATGCTTAGCAGCACCTTAATATTTGTAAACAATAGTGTAGTAATATGCTCGAGTTGAAATTATAAGAACGTAATTGGCAGGAATGTTGGTAATGCATAATTTGGTATTATTAGTTGGTGAGAGAGATATACCTTGAAAATCTTGCTTTAGGCTTTAGTCATGTAGGTGCTCTGCAGAATCAACATTTAGCCACATGAAGCTAGCAACTATTCTCTTGAGTGGCAACACAAACAAAAAATGGCTATTGTCCTTGCTTTAAAAAAAATGATTTTAAAGAGGAGCAGAGCAAACAAACAAACAACTGTTAGGTTTTTACCTAAATGAAAAAGAGCAAAACAGGTTTGTTTAATACTTTTATCACTAATTTTTCATCCAATAACATATACATCAGGGAAGATAAAATAATTAAAAAAAAAGTGAGATCAAGCTCAAACCATGAAAAAGAAACCAGCTTCTCATTTCACTCGTTTCACCTTCAATGAATCAATATTCCTCTGCTATAGCTAACAAGTGGCCTTTGCGTTTGTCACAGACCACACAGACCAGAAGCTGTAATTGAGCATGTTCAAAGTAGAAGAATTTGATTAAGTGAGAGGAGTACAGAGACAATATCAAGCCAAGTGGTTGGTCCCAGTTATGATGGCATTAGACAAGAGAGTTATGAATGGCTTGCAAATCAAAAACTAGTGTTGCTGCTAACCATTGGATGTTCAGTTGAACCGTGAAAGCAGGCTATGGTTTTAGTTTTACTATTCACGAAGCCAAAACCATCCTTAAGATTTCACAATTTTTACAGTGTAAATGCACTTAGTATTTTATCAATACGGAAAGAAGTATATTGCAGTTGCCCAATTTTAATTATCATGTATATCATGTTGAATTGTTTTAGAATCAACCAGAACTTAGTTGTCTCCTAGTTTCCCGTTGTTGTACCTACACTTGTAATTTGTAATTTTTGATAAATGGAATTTTTTTAAATGGATAAGATGGCAGAGCAACTGACTTGCAACAGATAACAATTTTTCCTAGCTCCATCTATCTTTTTCTGAGAAAGTTGATCCCTATTGCACGTGTTCGCTTCTCTGCATCTAAGTTTCCTGCTCGATTGCCCACACATAATCTTTTTTTGTCTCCTGTATTTTCTGATTTTACTGTTTTATATTAGTTTACTTGTTTATTATTCTTACTTAACAGTGCTGCATTTTATGTTTCCCATAAAAATTTCAAATTTCAAACAAGCAGTTTTTCCTTCTGCAGAATATTTCCTTTTTCCACTTTACCCCTTTGAGAGACCAGACACACCACTTCATCATTTTGGCGTTGAAGAGATGCAGTGCTCTGATTGTAGGAAAGATGAAGATTTCTAGTTTTTGCTTCGTGTTTATTTTTGTCTTTCATATGTTCATAACTTCTGTTTGTTTTTAATGTTAGTGTTGCAGATTAGCAGAAGATTGTGGCTTTAGTGTGGCGGTGAGCATTGTTGCAGAACTTCAGATGATTGATGTGTAAACTTGTCAAGGTTTTTAGAATATTTAGAGATTTCGAGATAGTGTAGATATGAAATTTGGATTTTGTACTGAAAATGATTTGATGTCACAATCATATTTTTGGACACAAATCAGCTTTCTCAGCAAGTTTTACACATAGCAAAAGTCTTGGCATAATTAAGGCACGCAATTAAGTTAGACTAGCTAACAGATCGAACAAGCAAGCTGGGTATAGCTACAGGTTATCAACAGTGGTATATAATTGCGTTTTCCCCATTTTTTTCTCCATTACCGTTGGGTTGGAGTTTAGAGCTACAAAGATCACACTATCTTTATATCACCATGTTCTGTATTATGCAATTCTATATGACATGATAGTTTTCTGAGTTTTAGGTGGACCACGTATTCCAGATTCAGATTTTGAGGTACATGGCAACAACTCAGCAAATGTATTGCTTATATTCATACATGTGTGATATAATTTGTTTCTATTTTATGGTATTAGTTTTTCCTCCTTCGATGGTTGTAGGCATATAAAAGAGGTGAGAAAAATACACATTTCCTATCCTCGTTTTTACGGTGAATGAACTTATGTAAGGGAGTTTAAAAGATGTAGTTCAAACTAAATGGTAGTTAAATTTTTTTTCTTCTTAATCTCAATCATTAATAACTTGGCAAAACTTTTTTCTTCTGATGTTTTTAGTCTGTCCTCTATTTTTTATTTTCACAGCAACGTTTACTTTCACAAATCAGGTTGCCATTGTTTCCCCAAGTTTCGTTGATTTTATCCTTTCCCATGTTTTCCCCTTTGATGAGGTAAGCTCCTTTGGAAGAGTTTCTTGATTTTGTAGATAATTCGTATCCTTGCTACATCTTGTGTTTTTATGTTGGAATTCTGTTTTTTTGTTGATCTGCATTTTGTTGGTAAGTTCTTTTTTATGTTTTGCTTTTTATCATTTTGGTTGTAATCTGTTTGTGTGCTGTCAGGAATTCCACATCGAGTAAAGGGTATGTTGGGGCCTTGGGGGTTAGTTCCATGATAGCATTAGAGGGCATGTCAGAGGGTTAATGCCATGATAGAATTAGAGCATATGACCAGAATGAGGTCTTGGGAGGATCTTAGTAGAAAGGTCTTACGGGAAAGGCGAGATTGATGCCACTAGGACATTCCAATTGTATACTGCCACCTTATCGACTAGACTCTCTAGTTTGTTGGACAAGAGGTAGCTTCTTCGTTGGATCCATGTGTCGGAGTTAGTTGGTGGTTAGATAGCATTGCATCTTATGTGTACTTGCATTTGTGTAGTAATTAGGATATGTGCTATATGTGCATTGTTGTTAATATGATTGCTTATGTATTTTGATATTGTGTAATATATTTAAATTGAACGCTAATATTGATTGGTAATAAATAAAATAATGTTGTACGTTTCTTGGGCATCTGTTATGCTCATTTTATATGTTTTATGTGCTTGTGTTGTGATTCTCACTCTATAGACCAACATTTTTTAGATGTGATACACTATATGAATCTTCTTGAAGTTCCTGCAATGTGACCTTAAAGGTTAAGGACTAGTAATTCTTATATTCTAGTTACATTAAGCTCTGGCCAAGTGACAAGGGGTTTCAAGATATTTTTGTAATTAGAAGTAATGCAAAAGTTTAACCGATTCTCTACAAGTTGTATGATATGTATGAAATAATAGTTTGGCATAATTGTTCTAATGGTCTCTTAACTTAATTTTAGATAATACTTCAGTCCTTTATCTTTTTTGTTTTTTTTTCTTTTTTTTATTTGGTCATTTATTTAATTGTAAGTAACAAGTTGATTCTTTATATTTTAAAATGTCAACAATATTATCTTTTATTTACATAAATTTAGAAAATTTATCAACATCTTCAAACGAAATTCATAAAATTCAATACCAATTTCAAAAAAATTCGTGTATTCATCAAATGCGTAATTCAAATATTCAAATAAATTCAAATTTTTTATATCTAACAACATCAAATAAATAATGAAAATATGTGTTTATTTGAAAATTTGAGTTTTGCATTTGATGAATTTTGATTTTATATTGAAGATAATAATTAATTTTATGGGCTTTGTTTGAAAATTTTGATGATTTTTTTAAATTGTTGTAAAAAAAGAATAATATTGTTGACATTTAAAAAAAATAAAAGATCGAATTGTTATTTAAAATTAAATAATGGATCAAATTGAAAAAAAAAAAGATAAAAAATTGAAGTATTATCTGAAATTAAGTTAAACGATAGAAACAATTATGTCTAAAAGTTTTTAAATTTCACTAATTATTTTTATTTAGGTTTCTTTTGCAAATCTGCATAAAAGATGTCACAATTTGGTATTAGAGCATGGTCTCTCCCCATCTCAACATGTTTTTGATGTGTGTTAATTAGTTTATTTAGAATTAGATGTATGCTAATATGAGTTTTTTTATACTATGTATTAAATGTTTATTTAAATATTATATCTGTGTTCATTATTTTGTGCATTGTTTGATCATTTTATGAATTGTTTGAATATCTGCACACTTAATCTTTATTTGAATGATTGGATTTAAACAATATAGTGATATATAATTTATACTGTGGATATATTGTTTGTTGAATATTATTTTAATAATATTAAAATATAGAGATGTGATGACATTTTTTTTATTTTAATTTTCTTAAAATAATTGGGATTGAATATGTGTGATTTTAATAAAATAAAAATGTAACGATGTGACGACTGACTTTACATTTAATTAAATGATTGTTTGATTTACTAAGTGTTCATTGTTATTATTGGAGATTGTTATTGATAAATAAAAAGAATTATCTACTCTCATCATTTATTGAGATGGTTAGGAATAATAATGATAATTTATTTGTTAAATTATTTTATTATTTGAATTATTTATAAAAATGTATGTATGTATATTTTATATTAAAAGTTATTATGATTTTAGTATTATATTCAAACCATTTCTTAACTTTATTTCATAAAAAAAAAAAGTTTTAATTTTATTAACTTAATTTTGATATTGCTTGTTTTATTGAGTGATTAGTTATTGGTAATTTAGAAATAGTATTAGTGGATACTAGGTGCATT
Source organism: Cicer arietinum (assembly GCF_000331145.2). Taxonomy (NCBI): domain Eukaryota; kingdom Viridiplantae; phylum Streptophyta; class Magnoliopsida; order Fabales; family Fabaceae; genus Cicer; species Cicer arietinum. The sequence continues at coordinate 20,758,782 of NC_021162.2, read as the reverse complement.
GCATATAGAGCTGTCAATTTGATAAGTCCTCTAATTATTGGTCTGATCTACATATTGGAGGGGCAAAGAAAATTTATAATTTAAAATGCCCTAAAAAGTAAAGCCCCATACATTAAAAACCTCCTAAAATTTTATGGGCTTAGTGGCCCTATAATTCCACTTTTTTTAAAAAAAGAATCAATTTTTTTTTTTTGATTTTTTCACAGATAAATTTTTTTTGATTTTTTTCTTTAAAAAGTTTCCAATTTAAAATTTTTTATTTTTTTTTCGATAAAATATGATTTACAATTTTTTTTTTGAAATAACACCTATCGTCAACTACCGAACCGAAAATGCGTCGAACTGTTCATGAACAACTAAGTGATTTGCCATCTTTCGCAACATAGAACATACATGAAAGAAATTTCGTGCCAAAATAAGCAATTCATTATTGATCTATTCCAAATTTGAATCCGGATTAAAATCTAATTCTAGTGTTTAATCATGCAATTGACAATCGAATTTCGATGAAGAAATTCTTTGTAAGGGGGATAGAGTGTAATAGTCCAAAATTTTGTGTTATTTCTAATTCTATATAGAATTTAGTAATCAAACTAAATATTTTAATTTATATATTTAATCCTCTTTAATGACTAAATAAGGATAAGATCCATTTATTAATGTTGTAGCCTTTAATCTTTTATCTTCTAATTGACCTTGATTCGATCCAAACTCAATATCTATAGCTCTAGATACATTTTTAGAAACAAAATAACTCAAATGGTAACCTTTATGCATCGTCTAAAACTTTAAAATGGATTTTTAGCATCTTTAGACATCAAATTATTCATTTAAGACTATTTATAAATCTTTAACAATATTTTCTCTTATCTTTTCAAAGCCACCACGAACGCATCAATACAACTTATATAGCTCAAGTAATGGTCCAAACAATGAAGTCGTGTAGCTGCTGCCGCTTGGACATAAGCTTCAGAGTTTTGAATCATGCTTAAACAAACTCTTTAGAGGCATGCTAAAATGTGCATATTAGAGGCACACTAAATCATCAAAGGCATGATGAATTACGAGAAGCATGCTATCAAAGGAAAATGAGTGTCCTTTTCTTGTACGTGCATTTGTCTGATTATGAGGATTTTGTTGATTGATTTGACTTCGTTTCCTATGACCTTTTTACTTCCTCTAGTTTTCCTGTTCTAATTTCTACACACTTAATTGAAGCCATTACTCTAATAAATTGTTCTCATGAAATACTTTTTGTTAACAATAAAACACAAGAGAAATTGTTCTTGGGACCAACTTGGTTCCAACAATCTCCCCCTTTTAAATGATGACAAAACATTATCTATGATAACAATTTATTTTTTAAAAAAGCAATAGATTATCCAAAGTAGGTGAGGTTAACATGCAACGAAGATCAGAAGCAACATGCAATTGAACAAACTTAATTAAGTAAACTTAAGCATGCAATCAGATTGGCCCATTTTAGCACTTAATCAGATTACAAACTTAATTAAGTAGACTTTATAATATTTTTTTATAGTTTTATTTGTTTTAGTTTGAATTGTAATAATTTTAGTTAAGTAGTGTTAGTCCAATATGGGTATAGAGAATTGTCTTCTGGCCCATTTTAGGAATAAGGTAAATCTTTTGTAAAATAAATTTGTAAGAGTTTCATTTTGGATAAGTTTGAAATGAATTAATGTTCTCTTAATGAGAATATTGAGTGAGATGTGTCTCTTGTTGGAACTAAGTTGGTTTTATACCTAGAGTTTTGATGTTAACATAAGTATTTTATGAGAATAATAAATATGGCTTCACTAAGTATGCTAAAAAAACAAAATTAAAGAAAGGTATCAAAGGAAGCAACCAAATGATACCACTAGAGGAAAGTCACCAGAAGAAGTGACCAGAGGAAAGTCACCAGAGGAATTGACTAGATGAAAGTCACCAGAGAAATTGACCAGAGGAACATAAAGTATACACATCTACCTCTGAACATATGCATCTGAAAGTTACGTGCCTTTGAAAATTACGAAGATTAACTCTGATGTCTGGGTCTAAAGTTTGAGCATGAAGTTTGGGTATGAAATTTAGGTATGAAGAATTGGTCTGATAACTAGGTCTGAAGATTACCTCTAATTAACAGTACTTTTGCATGCTCTAATGAACCATACTTCTACATTGATGAGCACTACTTTCAACATGCCTCTGATGAACATTATTTCAGAATGGTTATGATAAACAATAACTTCAGCGTACCTCTAAAGTCTGAAGCCATTCTTCAAGCATGCTTCTGAATCTCATGTTCTGTTAACTCTGAAGTTGTTCTGACTCTAACAAAGAAACAAATGCGATTTGTCCAAGCCACTAATTTTAAGTCACGCAGTCTGCCTCTAACTATCAAGAAAACAAAGAATACAACATCTGACTTTAACAATCAAAAATTATGATAAAAAGATAAATCAACAATTCTAATAGAAAGTCAATGATTCTGAAAAAAGATAAATTTCATTTAGCCGTATAAAAAATTCTGAAGGTTCAAGAAGACAACACAATAATTGTTCTTTCCCAAATTAAATCAAGCGTATGAAAGAAGATTCAACTAAATAATTTTCAAATGCAATATGAAGAAAATACACATCTTATCATTCAAGAAGAATTGTTCAGAGTTGAAGGTTTTAAGTTCTAGCAAAGCAATCATTCAAAGAAAAATATTCTAAGTGTTGTAGTGTGGAAAAATCATTAAATCAAATATGCTTGTTTGAAGCAAACCAATCAAGTTCCAAACTCATTGAAACCCAACCCAATAGTGGCTTTAGTGTCCCTCAAGCAATCTTTGGATATTGGGTTATGTTGAGAAGACTTGGCTTGTAGGGGCATAGTATTAGTGTGCTTTCAATAATCTAGGGTTGTCAGATTGTGTGAAAAAGACTCGACTAGTAGGGTCATGGTGTTGTGTGCCTTCAACAACCTAGGGTTGTTAGGTTGTGCAGAGAAGACTTGACTTATAGTGCCAAGGTGTTTATGTTCCTCAAAAAGTATGGGGTTGTCATGCTGTTTTGAGAAAACTTACTTGAAGGGTCATATGCTTTGTAATTCAAGTTGTTGATTAGTGAATTAAATCATTATGAGTGAGGGAACTAAATGTAACCAAGTTAGTTGTGAATCGGAATAAATTACTTATGTCACTTTACTCCTGCATTCCTTAGTTTTGTTACTACTTCAGCTCTAAGTCGTCAAACCTAGACCAATGTTAATCAAATAATGAAAAAGAATCCAACTTAGACAAACACAGTTCAACCCCCCATTCTCGTGTTTGCACCTTCATCTACTCTTTGAGTTCTTGAATTAGAACTTGCTTGAATCTTATCAATGGATTCTTACCATTATGACAATTCCTCATTGACTTATCAATTTTCTAGATTGTGGCTCCTTATTTCTTCATCTTCTCAACCTAATCCATCTTTTTTCATTTTCCCTTTCCATTTGTTACTTGGTAGATCATTCATCTCTTGTGAAATCAATCCAAATTCACATCATTTGGTATCAGAGCTTGTCAGCAGGTGGTAATATTTGTTGTTAATTTCGGTTCTTAAGTTTTTTATGTTCTTAAAAAATTTGAAATTTTAGGTTAATTTATTGAAATTTGATATTTGTTTTTGTGCAATCTTGAGTTGTTAGTTGATAAGTGTTATAATATGTGTGGGATGATTTTTTTTTTTTTTATGATTACTTGCTGTTATTTTGGTGAAATATTGAATCCTTAGTTGCTGTTTTTTTTTTTTAAAAAAAAGGTTTGGGTTTAGTTTCATCATCTTCTTCACTTGCATTTCTTTGAGCCAAAATTTCACTTGCAAATTTGTTTTGATGTTATTTCTTCCATGCATGTCCTATTATGGAAGTTGAAAAGCCTAAATGGATTAGAAAAATGAAATGAATTTAAATAAATAGAGAAAAATATGAAAATACAAGTGCTGCAAAAAAGTGATTATGCACAAAAGCACTTTTGAAAAAAATTACAAAAAATAAAATAAAATAAAAATCTAGAGTTGTTCTTAATGAAACATCAAAGTTTTTTTGCATCTTTGTTACCTCTTTTAGACATTGCAAGTTTTATTTCAGTAACTTACCACCCACATATTTGGATTACTTAGTCATTTAATTATAATCTTTCTTATTTCTTTGATAGTCTACTTGAACATGTCTTCTGTAACACCCCAACCATTACCATTATTGAAAGTACTACCTCACGACCTTCTCACCCCTTATCCACCTAGTGGAAATAGCGAGTTTTTGCCTTTCATGGGATTCGAGCACGATACCTAGGAGATAAGCACCGCCTCCACACAATCCCACTACCAATTGAGTTGTTGGCTCAATTAATACACAATTTGCTATTTTTGTGAGTAGGTTCAGGATCTGAATTTTGGGCATAGTCTTGGTTCTGCTTTGGAAGAGTGCATGCTTATGCTTCCTCAAGAGTTTGTTTCTTTGTGACCAATTGTTGGTGCTCCATTTGTTGGCTTGGTAACCTAAAGAGTGGTTGTTTGCTAGTCCAGTTCAAGTTCAACAATTATAGGGATAGATTCTATGTTTTTAGTGATTTGGACAGATTCAGGTTGGGTGGTTATGACAGGTTCATGTGGGATAGATTCTGGTATAGTAATTTCCCAAGGTTGGTGTTCATCAATTGTAACTTTCTCCCCCTGAATCCCAACTTTGGGATAAATAGCCTTGTTTTCAAAAAAGGTAACAACCATAGTATGATAGACTCATCTTTTTAGGGGGCCGCAACATTTGTATCCTTTCTTGGTATGAGAGTATCCCAAGAAGATACAATTGATGGCTTTGGGCTCAACTTATTGAGGTTAGGCTTTTGGTCATGTACAAAGGCAGTACATCCAAAAATCTTTGGTGGAAGATTTGAGAGGAGTTTGGTCGAAGGATAAAGGGACAAGAGGGTTTGGTGTGGTGTATTTATGTTGCGTGTTTTAGAGGGCAATCTATTTATTAGGTAGGACGAAGAGAGGACCGTATCTCTCAAAAAATGGTTAGGTACGTTCATGGACAACTTGAGGGCTCGAGTGACTTCAAATAGGTGCCTATTTTTTTCTCTCTACTATCACGTTCTATTGTGGAGAGTATGGGTAGGATGTTTGGTGTTTAATGCCATTTTTGGTAACGTAACTACCAAGGTTGTGGAGGAAGTACTCCTTTCCATTATCAGTTCTTAGTACTTGAATGTTGCTTTGAAATTGGGTTTGGACCATTTTATGGAAGTTCTCAAATATACTCCTAACTTCAGATTTTTCTTTCATGAGGAACACCTAAGTGACTTGTATGGTCGTCAATAAAGGTGACAAACTACCTTGATCCAGTAATATTGCTCACTCTTGAAGGTCCGCACACATCACTATGAATGAGTGTGAAGGGTTTAGACGATTTATAAGGTTGTATGAAATAACGGGATTTGGTGTGTTTGCGAATTCGCACACTTCACATTTGAAAGAACCAGAGTCTTTATTAAATAAGGATGGAAACATTTTTTTCAAATAAATAAAATTTGGGCGTCCTGGGTGATAATTTCATAACATTACATCATTATCATTCTTTGATGAACGCATAAGGGCAGACTTGTAGGATCTCTTATTTTGGTCATCAATTCTAATGAAGTAAAGGCATGCACTCTCTTCAGCATTGCCAATCATCTTCCCGAATTCATATCCTGTAATTCACAAAAATGTGGTAAGAACTTAGCAACACATCCTAAGTTTTTGGTTAATTTATAGATAGACAATAAACTACAATCTAGTTTAGGAACATGTAAAACTGAATCAAGAATAATATCTTTATAGATAACCATTGAACCTTTACCAACCACCTTTGAGGTGGTACCATATGCTATCCGGACAAAAAATTCATCTTGAAATGGAGTGTATTTACTAAATACATTGATGTCCCCAGTCATCTGATCTAAGGCACCATTATCAACAATCCAAGAGTTTGTTTTCTGGTGACTTACATGAAAGGCAACATAAAAATTACCTTTTTGGGAAGGAGTAGTAATGGAAGAAGATTGACTTGTATTCTGCAGTGCGCGTTGCATCAATTTCTGTAGAATCTCTATTTGCTCTTGTTGAAAGGACTAGCCTCTGTAATGTTTATAGACTTACTTTCATCAATAGAAACAACATATCCGTGTGCGTCCTTGAATTGTGGTTTATATTTGTGGGTTTTCCATGAAGCACCCAACATGTTTGCTTCATATGTCCAAGTCGCTTGCAGTGATCGCACCATCCTCTACGTTTCTTGGGTGGACGTCTTAATGCAAGTGTAGAGCCTTCAATGGTTGAACTTGCACTTTGACTTCCCAACATGATTTTCCTTCTGCTTTCTTCCCTTGTCACTTCTACAAATGCTTCATGAATTCTAGGGAGTGGCTAAGTACCAAGAATTCTCCCTCTCACTTCATCCAAAATTTTATTCTCTCCCAATAGAAATAGAAAGATTCTTCCCTTCTCGACTAGTTTCTTGTAGATTTTGTCATCATCTATGCACTTCCACTCTATGTCTTAATAGATGTCAAGTTGCTTCCAGTATTTTGTAAGTGTATGATAGTACTCGATGATCGAAGAATCTCCTTGTCGAAGATTGTGTAAAAAACTTTTGATCTCAAGTATGGCTGAGGTGTTGTCCACATTTGAGTAGGCCCCCTTGGCTGCCTTCCATATTTCTTTAACAATGTCATAATAAATGAAATTTTCACCAGACTCATTTGTTATGGAGTTGAGCAACCATGTCATAATAAGATTGTTTTCAAGTTTCCATTTTTCATGGCTTGGATCAGTTTGTTTTTGTTGTTTAGCCTCGCTAGTGAGGTAGTCTTCCTTTCCTTTTCCTTGGAGGAAGATGTAGACAGACTTGGACAACTGTGTGTAGTTCTATCCGTTGAGTTTGTAGCTAGTAATGACAATTGTTTCATGATGATTGGTGGTGTTTCAAGTCGCTACTGCCTTAGCGTCTGCGTCTAGAATGCTTGGACTGCTCTATTTTTCTTCCATGAGAAAATCCTAATTTTTTTTTCCCGAATCAGAACTGTAGCTTTGACACCATGTGAATATGTTGTATTTCTTATTGATTTTGTACAAAATATAATATGGTATAAATAGCCTAGGGAGTACAAGTAAAACACAAAGCTAATTAAATCCTAATTAACTCAATTATTTACAATAAAAGAGAAAAATTATGAGGCTATTAATGGTAAAAGAATATTCCTACGGTACAACTAATGAAACTTGTACAACTGTCCCTTAATGGAAAAAATGGTAACAAAAAATTTTAAGTTCTAGAAAAGCACTCGTTCAAAGTAAAATATTCTAAGTGTTGTAGTGTGAAAACTCATTGTATAAAATCTACTTAGTAGAAGCAAAACCAAACCAGTTACAATCTCTTATAACCCAGCCTTGTAGTGGCTTTAGTTTGTCTCTAACAACCTGTGGATCTTAGGTTGTATAGAGAAGACTTGACTTGTAGGGTCAAGATGTTGTTTGCCTCAAAAAGTTTGTAGGTTTAGGTTGTTTTGAGAAGACTGATTTGTAGGGTCAAATGCTGTTGTAATTCATGTTTTGAATTAGTGGATAAATCCTTCTATGTGAGGGGACTAGATGTAGCTACAAAGTGGGTGGTGAACCAGGATAAAATTTGGTGTGTTATTTTTAACTTCACTTTGTCTGTTTACTACAACCTCTTATTAGTCCAAACATTTAAGTCACCAAACCAAAAACAAAATTAAAATTACGAAAATTATTTTAAAATTTGACGAGCACAATTCAACCCAATTTCTTGTATTTGTGCACTTTCAGGATGGAAGTACATATCATCTCATCCAGAAACTCTGATTATTGGAGATATCAATGATCCTCTGAAGATCTGATCCTCAATAAAGGACACCTCATTATTTGGTCTAATCTCATTGATTGAACTTGCCTATATTGAATAAGCTTTGGTAGATGATGGCTAAATCCTAGCAATGCAAGAGGAACTCAATAAGTTCAAAAGACACGATGTTTGGGATCTTGTTCCCAGACCCAAGGCCAGAAGATCAATTGGAACCAAGTGGGTATTTTGGAAAAAATTAAATAAAAAAGTGAAGTTGTGAGAAATAAAGCCATATTGGTTGCATTAATGACGAAGTTTATGTAAAACAACCCCCATGATTTGAAAACCTAGAGTTTCCTAATCACGTCTTTAAGCTTAAGAAATCATTATATGGTCTAAAACAAACACCTATAGATTGACATGATAAGTTAAGTAACTTCTTACTTGAAGACGACTTTGATAGAGGTCAAGTTGACACCACTTTGTTTAGGAAGTCAATCGAAAATGATATTCTCGTTATACAAATTTATGTTGATCATATTATACTTTGATCTACTAATAACACTCTTTGTCAAGATTTTGCTAAGATAATGCAACAAGAATTTCAAATGAGTATGATGGGAGAATTGTAGTTGTTCTTAGGAATTCAAATTCAATAAAGTCAAAATGGGATATACATTCATCAGACCAAGTATAAAAAAGAGATTCTCAAGAAGTTTAAGTTGAATTACTACAAACCTACGGCTTCACCAATGCATCCCACCTGCTCACTTGATAAAGATGAATCAGGAAAGAAAGTTGACCAAAAAACATACATATGAATGATAGGGTCACTTCTATCTCTTACAGCTTCCAGATATGATACTCTTTTTCGTGTGTGTCAGGTTTCAGGCTGATCCAAGGGAATCCCACTTAATTGTAGTTAAAAGGATCCGTAGATACCTAAAAGGTACTTCTAACCTTGGTTTGTTCTATAAGTTGTCAACCTTGGTTTGCTGGAGAAAAACATGAAACTATAAGCACCAGTGGAAACTGCATTTTCTCAAGTGAAAATTTAATCTCCTGGTCAAGCAAAAAACAAAGCACAATTGCAATGCCAATATCAGAAACTAATTACATTTCTGCATCAATATGAAACTCTCAACTTCTATGCATGAAACATCAATTAGACTACTACAAATTTATCGAGAGTAACATTCCCATATTATGTGACAATACATATGCTATTTTTCTTATTAAAAATCCAATTCTACATTATAGGGATAAACACAGAAATAAAACATCACTTTATTAGGGACTATGTTAAAAAAGATGTGTTAAATATCTAGTTTGTAAACACTAAACATCAATGGGCTGACATATTTACTAAACCACTAGTTGAAGAAAGATTTGAAATTATTAAGAAGATTTTGAAGCAAGTATTGATATCTGATTAATGTTCTGATCTATATCTGTTTGATGCTCTGATTGTTATAGGCTTATAAGAGTTGAAACTTAAACAGTCGTGTGCTTCCAAGCTTAACTTTGATCTTCTGAATGGTTTTGACTCATTAGTCAATTGCCATTCAAGTTTATATTCTTTTTGTTTGATGACAAAAGGAGGAGAAAAAGATTTGAGAACAATTTAAATTGTCTAATGTTTACATATTAGTGGAAGATAGAATATGCATGTGGGGAGAAAGGGTTTAAGTATAATTGCTTAAAGTTAGGGGGAGCCATGTCTATTCGTTTATTTGCATGATTGTGTGTTTGTAAGTTTATTTATTTACAGGTTTATTGATTTGTATGTATGTTATGACTGCATGCCTGTTTTCTATTTTACTTTTGTTTGGTTTAAATTAATTGTTATCAAAAGTACTATTTTTTCATCATAAAAAAGGAGGAGATTGTTGGAACCAAGTTGGTCACAAGAACAATTCCTCTATGTGGTTTTTATGTTAAAAAAATTATTTTTTTGAGAAAAATTGATTTCACTAATGGCTTCACTAAGTTTGCAGCAAATTAGAATAGGAAAATCAAAGGAAACGACCAGATGAAGTAAAAAGTTCAGAGGAGAGAAAATCAAATCAGTCAATGAAATCCTTTTAATCGGATAAATGCAAGCTCTAGAATAGTACACACATTTGCCTTTGATAGCTTGCTTTTGGTAGTTCAACGCGTTTTGTTGTAGTCCAAAGTGCTTCTAGCAACTCAGTGTGTTTCTAGGAAATCACCGTTAGCCTCTAAAGATTGAAGCATTCCCTCTGGATAGCATACCTTTGATGAGCCTGTGCGTCTTCCTCTAAGTATCCAATATGCATATGAAGATTCAGTGTCTCTATGGATTTTATGTGCCTCTAACGATCAATAACTTTAGCATGCCTCTGATGAACAATAAATGTAGGATGCCTCTACTGAACAATAAATGTAGCATGCCTATGAAGTTTGAAGTCACTATTCAAGTATGCATCTGAAGCAAAAGAACTTTTAATTTATTTCCTTGCTTGACATGCCTCACAAAGAACTTTTGATTTGAATTTGACATTTGGCAATCCTCTAACAAGATGAAATTTGTTTAATTTTGAGCTTAACCTAAAATTGGCATGACCTAATCTCTTGCGCCAAATCAGTTGGTTTTACAAAACCGTTTTTTTTGCTAAGTTAAAAAGGTTGGTTTTACAAAACCTTTTTTTGGTTGAAGATATTTATTTTAGGTTTTATCTAATTTTCCCTTTTCAAAAATAAAATTGGTGGCGACTCCTTTTTCACGGACAAATCAGACGTGACAGTCTTTTTGCCTCTACTCTGGCCACAAGATCCCAAACATAGTTTCTTCTGAACTCATTGAGTTCCTCTTGCATTGCTAGGATCTAGCCATCATTGGCCAAAACTTCATCAACAGAGACAAGTTCAATCAAGGAGATCAAACCAAATAGTGGGGTGTCCTTTAGTTAAGATATGGTCTTTAGAGGATCATTGGCATTTCCAATAATTAGAGTGTTAGGATGGGATGATTTGTACTTCCGTCCAGTTTTGACTTATGAACTAATTTGATGGCTTTTGACTTTGTCAGATTCATCGTCTAATGCTTTGTTAGGTTCCTCTGATTTTCTTGTATCCTCTTATTTTTCAAATTCTTCTGGCCTGTCTATATCTTTTGATTTACCTCTTTCCTCTGGTTCCAGGAAACCTTCAATATCCTCAACTTGCTTTGACTTTTGAAGGTTAAGTTGTTTGTCATTGAACTTGACATGAATTGATTCCTCTACATTCAGAGTCTCCTTGTTGAACACTTTATAAGCTTTAGATCTTTCAGAGTATCCAAGGAAAGTACACTTTTGTGAACGAGGGTTAAACTTGCCAAGGTTATCTTTAGTATTTAAAACATAGCATACAAAACCAAATTGATCAAAGTAAGAAATGTTGGAATTTATACATTTCCATAATTCATAACAATCTTATTTTGTCCAAAAATGCTTAGAAACATTTGTTTCATACATCATAGTGTGAGTCATTTCTTGAAGAGTGCAATTCTTTCTTTCGATAACAACATTCTACTGAGGTGTTTTACGGGATGAGAAATCATGTAATATACAACTCTCTTCACAGAATTGCTCAAAGAGTTTTTTTTGAAACTCTCCAACATGATTACTATGGATAGTTACTATAGAGAATTGCTTCTCATTTTGTACTTGTTTGCAAAAGGTAGTGAACACCTTATGAGACTCATCCTTGTGTTTGAGGAACTTAACCCATGTCCATCTAGAGTTATCATCAACAATTACTAATTCATATTTTCTACCATTCAACGAGATAATTTTAACTAGACCAAAAAGGTCAAAGTGCAAAAGCTCGAAAGGTTTGCTAGTTGAAACAATATTCTTTAATGCAAAAGAATTCTTAGTAATTTGAACTTGAGATTTGGAAAGTCTCTAACAAGTTATAATTTGTTTAATTTTGAGATTAACCTTTAATCTCTTGTACCAAATCAGTTGCTCATTGCTCATAGACACAAAGCATCTGACCTTTTATTCTGCTAAGTTAAAAGGATTAGTTTTATAAAGGTTCTCTTGTGTGACACCCTCTAATTTATTTATTTTAAACAATTAAGACTTATGATAAATCCTCTTTTATTTATTTATTTTAAACAATTAGGCATGTGACCTGTAGTGATAAATCCTCTTATAAATTTAAATGGTATCAATTAAATATTATATTGTTTTATACTAATTTAAATTAATCTATATATGCAAATCTTTATTTTTGTTTTTGGCTAACTTTTTATGTGTAAAACTTATGATTAATATCAATCTTACGTTAATCTGAATATAAATTTTCCTTTGTTAGTTTTATGTAGTTTTTGGAATATATTTAAATGACTACTAATAGTTTAGTAATAAAATATAAATATATTGTTAAATTATAAGTTAATTAGGTGGCAGATCATTTGCATAGTAGTTCATACATAGATGCTTAGCAAGTTTAGTTCATACATGCACATATTAATATCTTACGGTTTCGGTGCACCAATTTTGTGTATATATATATATATAATGTATGATGAACTCTATTAAGTAATCCTAATTCATTCATATACATAAATAAACGTAATTTTCATTGGCATTCTAACAGCTAAATAAATTTAAAAATAAAGAGAAATAGTAACGGATTCGTAGCATAATTTTTGAATTAAGTGCACTTTCATTTTAGACAAAGAATTTAATAATAATATTGCAACGTAAATATCTATTGAAATTCCCTTTATTAACAATCTCACAACTTCTTCCTCGGTTCATACATTTCCTTTAGGATCTCTTGCTCTCACACCCGTTCATCACGCATACACTCCCAAAACTGTTTCTAGTCTATTATCTAAATCCCAACATCTTGCGTTGTTGAATTCATCCTTGTTTAGCGAGCTATTTCTTGTTGGAATTTAGAAGTGTTAAGAAAGAAAACACCTAAGGTAAGGACTTTTTCCCATGTGAAGTTAGGTTAGATATTAAATTAGTAGTTTGTAAGATATTGATATAATATCTGGACGTCTTCAAAGAAAAAAATTGATTTTCTGTTTGTCTTAAGGAATTTAACTATAATATTTTAATTTTTTCGAGTAATATGTTTGTCTTGATGAACTTAATTATAAAGTTATATTTTTATTACGATATCATTAGTAATATGTTTGTTATGGTGTATTTTAATTTCTTGTTTAATAACTTGGTTTTTTTGAGTATTTTAATTTTAAAATTTTGATTTTTATGAACAATATATGTATCTTGAGTAAATTTATTAAAAATTTATATTTTTAATTATGACAATATTGTTGGTTACGATTCTGTCCATTAAGAGACAGATGTACAACTTTCATTAGTTGTAATGTAGGAATATTCTCTTACCATTAAAAGCCTCATAATTTTTTTTTTTTTGGCTTAATTGCAGTTTTGATCCCCATATTTTAGCTGAATTAAGAAAGTAGTCCCCCCATTTTGGGGGACCAAAACTGAGGAGAATCAAAATGAGGGGACTACTTTCGCGATTCAACTAAAATAGGGGGACCAAAACTGCAATTAAGCCTTTTTTTTAAATAATTGAGTTAATTAGAATTTAATTAGCTTTTTGATTTACTTGTACTCTCTAGGCTATTTATACCATATTTTAGTATGTACAAAATGAATAAGAAATACAACAAATTCACATGGTATCAGAGCTACAGTTCTGATCCAAAAAAAAAGGAATTAGGATTTTCTCATGGAAGAAAAATAGAGCAGTGCAAGCATCCTAGATGCTGACCCTAAGGTAGCAAAGACTGGAAACACCACCAGTCATCATGAAACTATTATCATTACTAGCTTTAAACTCAATGGACAAAACTACACACAATGGTCCAAATCTGTCTGCATATTCCTCAAAGGAAAAGTAAAGGAATACTACACCACTGGCGAGGCTAAGCAGTCAAAAAAGACTGATCCAAGCTATGACAAATGGAAAGTTGAAAACAATGTAGTTATGACATGGTTGCTCAACTCCATGACTAATGAGTCTAGTGAAAATTTCATGTATTATGAAACTGCTGTAAAAATATGGAAGGCAACCAAGGAGACCTACAAATATGGACAACACCTCAGCCATATTTGAGATCAAAAGTCTATTGCACAATCTTCAACAAGGAGATTCTTCGGTCACCGAGTAATATAGTACACTCACAAAATATTGGTAGCAACTTGACATCTATTTAGACATAGAGTGGAATTGCACAGATGATGACAAGATCTACAAGAAACTAATCGAGAAGGACATAATCTTTCAGTTCCTATTTGGACTGAATAAAAATTTGGATGAAGTGAGAGGGAGAATTCTTGGAACTAAGCCCTTCCCTAGCATCCGTGAAGCATTTGCAGAAGTGACAAGGGAAGAAAGCAGAACGAAAATCATGTTAGGAAGTCAAAGTGCAACTTCAACCATTGAAGGCTCTACACTTGATGTAAGAGGTCCACCAAAGAAAGGTAGAGGGCGGTGTGATCATTGTAAGCGACTTGGACATACGAACGAAACATATTGGGTGCTTCATGGAAAACCAAGAGATCTAAAATCACGATTCATGGACGCACACGAATATGCTATTAATTAAAGTAAGTTCAGAAACATTGCAGAGGTCATTCCTTTCAACAAAGACCAAATAGAGATGCTGCAAAAACTGATGCAACAGGCACTGCAAAACACTTGTACCTCTTCTTCCACTGCTACTCTTGCCCAAAAAGGTAATTTTTCTATTGCCCATCATGTAAGTCACCAAAAAAACAAACTCTTGGATTGTTGATTCTGGGGCCTCATATCACATGACTAGTAAATACACTCCATGTCAAGATGGATTTTTTTTCTTTTGGATAGTAGATGGTACAACCTCCAAGGTGGTTGGTAAAGGTTCAGTGGTTATCTCTAAAGATATTACTCTTGATTCAATTTTACATATCCCTAAACTAGATTGTAGTGTATTGTCTATCTATAAGGTAACCTAAAACCTAGGATGTGTTGCTAAGTTCTTACCACATTTTTGTGAATTACAGGATATGAATTCGGGTAAGATGATTGAAAATGTTGAGAAGAGTGCAGACCTTTACTTCCTTAGAATTGAAGACCAAAATAAGAGATCCTACAATGCTGTCCTTCTGCGTTCATCAAAGAATGATAAAGATGTAATGTTATGACATTGTCGCCTAAGATACCCAAATTATATGTATTTGAAAAAAATGTTTCCATCCTTATTTAATAAAGACTATGGTTCTTTCAAATATCAAGTGTGCGAATTAGCCAAGCACACCAAGTCCCATTCATAGTGATGTGTGGGGACCTTCAAGAGTGAACAATGTTACTCGATCAAGGTAGTTTGTCACCTTTATTAACGACCATACAAGAGTCACTTTAGTGTTCCTCATGAAATAAAAATAAGAAGTTAGGAGTATATTTGAGAACTTCCATAAAATGGTTCGAACCCAATTTCAAACCAACATTCAAGTACTAAGAACTGATAATGGAAGGGAATACTTCCACCACGCCCTTGTTAGTTGCCTTACCAAAAAATGGCATTATATATCAAACATCAATCCTATACTCTCCGCAATAGAATGGGACAACATAGAGAAAAAATAGGCACCAATTGGAAAACACTCAAGCCCTCATGCTGTCCATGAACGTATCTAACCATTTTCTGGGAGATGCATTCCTCTCTTCATCCTACCTAATAAATAGAATGCCCTCCAAAACGCTCAACATAAATACACCAACCAAACCCTCTTGACCCTTTATCCTTCGACCAGACTCCTCATAAATCTTGCACCAAAGATTTTTGGATGTACTGCCTTTGTACATGACCAAAAGCCTAGCTCAATAAGTTGGACCCGAAACCCATCAATTATATCTTCTTGGGATACTCTCATACCAAAAAAGGATACAAATGTTGCGCCCCTTAAAAAGATGAATCTATCATACTATGGATGTTACCTTTTTTGAAGACAAGGTTATTTATCCCAAAGTTGGGATTCAGGGGGAGAAAGTTACAATTGATGAACATCAACCTTGAGAAATTACTATACTAGAATGTATCCCACATGAACCTGTCTTAACCACCCCACCTAAACTTGTCCAAATTACTAAAAACACAGAATATGTCCCAATAATTGTTGAACTTGAACTGGACTAGCAAACAACCACTCTTGAGGTTACCAAGTCAACAAATGGAGCACCACCATTTGGTAAAAAAACAACAAACTCTTGAGGAAGCCGAAGCATGCCCTCTTCCAAAGCAGAACCAAGTCTGTTACCAAAATTCAGATCCTGAACCTACTAATAAAGGTAGCAAATTTTACATTAACTCTTCCTCTAATTTATCTGATAATGTCACTAATGACCAAGACTTAGACTTACCTATTGCTGTGAGAAAGGGAGTAAGGTCTTCTACCAAACACCCAATTGCAGACCATGTTTCTAGTGGAAGATTATCGCATGGGTACAAGAACTTCATTAGCTTTGTGGACAATATCGAAATTCCTCAAAAATTTCATGATGTTGTCCTCGTTCCATAATGGACGGCTGCTGTAATGGAAGAAATTAGGGCAGTTTAAAAGAATGGCACATGGCAGCTCTCCCACCTACCAAAAGGGAAGAAGGCAGTTGGATGCAAATGAATATTCTCGGTAAAATACAATGAAAATGGGAGTGTAAATAGGTACAAAGCTCAATTGGTGGCAAAAGGATTCACCCTGTCCTATGAGGTGGATTATGAAGAAACATTTACACCTGTAGCAAAGTTGAATTCAGTCAGTGTACTCATATCCGTGGCAGTAAATTTAGACTGGCCACTTCACCAATTAGATATAAAAAAAATGCTCTCATAAATGGTGACCTTGAAGAAAATGTCTACATGAGAATATGACCTAGACTTGAAACATCAGAAAATTCAAGCAAGGTATGTAAACACAAAATATCACTATATGGACTAAAGTAATTCCCTAGGGCTTGGTTTGATAGGCTCACACGAGTGGTCAGGATACATGGCTTCTTCCAATGTCAAACTAACCACACAATGTTCTTAAAGCATTCAAAGGAAGGCAAGGTAACCATCTTCATTGTCTATGTGGATGACATTATTATTACAGGTGATGATTATATTGGAATTAAAGAACTAAAAGTGATTCTAGCTAAGGAATTTGAAGTCAAAGATCTTGGTCAGTTATGGTATATTCTAGGAATGGAAGTGGCACGGTCCAAACATGGCATCTATTTATCTCAAAGGAAATATATACTTGACTTACTTCAATAAACATGGATGTTAGAATGCAAACACTCCTATGGAATCTAATGTGAAAATTGGAGAGGAAAATGAGAGTTCACCCATTGACAAAGAAAGATATCAAAAGCAAGTTGGTAAACTTATCTACATGAATAACCCTAGAGAGGCTCACATGAAAGCAATTAATCGCATCTTGCAGTATATGTATAAGACACCAGGGAAGGGGCTGCATTTCAAGAAGGACACAAGCAGGAAAATATAAATATTCACTTATGCAGATTGACCAAGCTCAACGACTGATAGGAAATCAACCAGTGGGTACTGCTCCTTTGTATGGGGCAACTTAGTGATCTGGAGAAGCAAGACACAATATGTGGTTGCTAGAAGTAGTGCATAAGTTGAACTTAGGTCCATGGCACATGGATTTGCGAGGAGACGTGGTTGCAAAAGATGCTTGCAGAACTACACGTTTACACTGACCATGAAGTAAGCCTGTTGTGCGCTAACAAAGCTACCATAAGCATTGATAAAAATCCTTGCAACATGACAAAACAAAGCATGTGGAAATTGATAGACACTTCATCAAGGAAAAGATAGACAATAGGCTAATTTATGTCCGACACACACCCTTAAGCCACCAAACTGTTGATATCTTGACCAAGGCACTTCCTAGAGCCACCTATAAAAATTTAAGATTCAAGTTGGGCATGATTGACATCTATGACCATACTTGAGGAGGAGTGTTGGTTACAATTTTGTCCATTAAGAGACAGTTGTACAACTTTTATTAGTTTTACTGTAGGAATATTCTCTTACCATTCACAGCCTCATAATTTCTCTCTTTTATTGTAAATAATTTAGTTAATTAGGATTTAATTAGCTTTCTTTTTTACTTGTACTCCCTAGGCTATTTATACCATATTGTATTATGTACAAAATCAATAAAAAATACAACATATTCACAAGTATGAGAAATGTGATTATTGAAATGTATTAATGTATAGTTTACTTTTTATGCTAAAAGAGTAGTAATGGGAAAAAAATTTATAGTGAAAGGAATAAAATATCAATTTTTATGTGTTCTTGGTGATATAAGTTTTAATTTTTATCAATGACATGTAGCCAAATTAAAATTTATGAGTTATTAAAATGAAAATTATAATTTTGAGATATTTATTCAGGTGCATATGTATTCCATATTTGAGATGTTGAAGTTATTGAGTCCTAACTATGAGCATCCATGAGAATATAAATGTGATGTCATATGTGATTTAAATTTAATCTTGAATATTTTATCCTTGTGGTTGCCTAAGTGGCTTGTGATTTGTGCTTTGAACTTTTTATCTTTATTTTTGTCTAAATGGCTGGTGATTTGTGTTTTGAACATTTTATCTTTTTAGTTTCCTAAGTCGATGGTGACATGTTTTTGAGCATCATTATCATGACATATCATATGCATCTTTGTGGACACATAGTTGGTTTAATTTTCCCCATTGGTATGGGTGACTTCTGTGGGAATGACTTAGTGGCTGGTTATATCCTGATCATATGTTAGTGATTTAGGAAATCCTATAATTATGGGATTTGAATTTTAGTGCAAGGTGCAGATTCTGCCATTGCAAACAAATACACGTGCTTGGATATTTTCCATCATTGCCAATGTATTTTGTACCTATTCCTGCCTCTGATTGATCATCATTAAAATTTAAGTGTTTATGCCTTTTGTAATTTTCTTCATTTTTCCTCTGGTGGCTATCGTTGTTAAAATTCTAAGTATTTCTGCCTCTAGTAGTTTTCTTCGTCTTTCCTTTGATTCTCTTCCTCTATACTTTCTTCCTTTGACTTGTTATCTATTCTTTATCTAATTCTTTCTTCCTCTAACTTTGATCATTGTTTATCTTCCTCTGACTTTGATCACTGCTTATCTTCCTCCAACTTTGATCACTGTTCGAAATCCTCTGAACGTGTTTCCTCTGATTCTTTTACGAGACACGTTTCCTCTGATACTTCTACGAGACATGTTTCCTTCGATACTTCCACGAGAAGCATTTGATTTTTCATTTGGTCTATGTACCCTCTGACCATGTTGCCTCTAGTTCATGCATCCTTTGACCATGTTTCCCCTAGTCCATGGATCCTATAGTCTATGCATCCTCTAACCACGTTGCATCTGGTCCATCCATCCTCTAGTCAACGTATCATTTGATCTATGTGCTTCTGATCATGGACTTTAGATTTAGTTCCCACTTGAATTTTAACACAATACTAAGTTGTTTATAATTGTTGTAGATGAAGGATGCATTACATACATGACATAATAAAGACGTTGCAAACAAAACACCTCAAGTTCAATATATTCTCATTAATCAGATCATGCATGACCTTATTTATGGTAGAACATTCTGGGTGTTTCAGACATCTAACAATAGGTAGATGAGAACAGTCAATATACTGGTTGGAGTTTGGCCAGACCACCTTTAGCCAATCAAGTCACAATTATCTTGGTGACCCACATCTAGATATTGGGCGACTTTTCCTTAACAAGGAAAAGATTTGAGGTCATTCATAGTTTTAGAATTTCAATGAAAAAATATTTCAGTTAAGCTTTTATGCAAAATTAAAGTTGAAAATTTCATCATGAGATGCATCATCATTTCATGTTTTCGCACGTACCTATGTAAGAAATATTTTCAAAACTACCCTGCCCATTATTTTGAAAGCTCACAATGATTTTATATCTCACCCCTTTATTTTTTATTTCCTTAGTAGTTGGAGGAACTTGAGACATGTTTAGCATTAGAGGAATAGTTCTGTAACACCCCAAATTTTATAATAAACTATTTTATTAATAAAATAATATTTTAAATAATTAATTTGGTGTGAATAATATTTTAGAATATATGTTCATCAGTTTTATAATTAATTTTCTTTATGTGTGTGTTTTCTATGATGTGCTAATTTTATACTTATTGGATTAAATGAGTAATATAAATAGTAAATATTATATTTAATTATTTTATATAAATAATAGTATTTTAGTGTAATATTTTAAAGAATGAGATTTTAGGCAATTTTACGTCTACATGTGATTTCGTAACTAATTATATGATATTTTATTATGCGTTTGACTAATGTTAAATGTGTACTTAATTATATTTACTGATTTCTAAATATATCTTATTTGTAAAAATAAATATCATCTTCATATATTAATAATATTGATATTGATTTCTTTTATTTTTATATAGTTGCTATGGTATTATGATTTTATACTTAATGATTGAGATTTAGTAATTAATGTAAATTATTGATATTATAATTATTTATTTTATCTTTTATTTCTCTCTAAAGATGGTAGCATTTTTATGCGATTATTTGAAAAATATTATCGTAATAATTATAGTGATTATTTTAAATATGAGAGTTTTGGTTATTAATATATTTTAAAAAATTAATTACTTTACTGTATAAGATATTAGTAATGTTTTATTAATGAACTTGTGTAAATAAAAATTGTTAAAAAAACTAGTTTTGATTATTGTTGATTTTATTTAAAAAAATAAAAGAAAGAAGTAAATTGTGTTTTATGGGTTAGGCTCATATGCTAGAGTAAAACCTAATTAAATAATAATAAACAAAAAAATTAATTGAAAAGAATACCAAGGAAAAATATGAGAAAGAGAGACTATGAGACACATAACATAGTAGTGCAGCCACACATGCACCTTGAGCGAAAAGAGAAGAAAATTGATTATGATGATTGATAACTGTCGAGAAGAACTTTCTCCGATTTTGTACAAATTTCAGTATGTTGTTTGATTCATTAGTTAGTCAATTAAACATACTTTCTTAGATTTTTAACCATCCC
Organism: Cicer arietinum; assembly: GCF_000331145.2. NCBI lineage: Eukaryota > Viridiplantae > Streptophyta > Magnoliopsida > Fabales > Fabaceae > Cicer > Cicer arietinum. Next base: position 20,737,771 of record NC_021162.2, on the reverse strand, counting down.
AATTTCTCAATAAAGTACCATATTTATCTGTTCGTCGAATTCCTTATTTTGCATCGTTCATCTTTACCGTAAGTCTTATTTGAATGAAACCAATGCAAAAACAACTGTGTGATTAATGGCTATATTATCCACTTATTATTTTCCAATTTGGGGTAAGATTATTTGACTCGATTTTGAAATTTACCGTTTTAGAGTGTGTTCTCATATTTCGTCTTTAATGTTTACCATAAAGTGTCGAATTGGATTGAGGAAGAGGAGTCAAATGAATGGAGGTCTTTCTCTGGTGGACTCAGATTAACGTGTGAAAACATCGAAATAAGGTATGGAGTAAGAGATCGTTTAAATTCATGAGTATAATATATTGTGAGATGAATAGAAAAACTATATTTTTCAACGATTCATAATGTGAAAATATCAAAATGTTGAGATTAAAATGTGGAATAAAAACATTTATAAAGTTTTGATTGATTTAATTTCGTTGAATCTGTGATATTTGATATTATTGTGATATTGGACGTCAAATGAATTGGGTGCATATGTTTGATAAGACGCGTTTATGTGAGGTGATAATAAAATATGGATGCATTGATGATAGTGATCTAATAAATTTGTGATGAGAATTTTGAAGTCCCCATACTTGATGAAATAATGATGATTCCAACTTGTGCTAAAGATAATGCTCTTATGGAGTAGTCTAGGATAACGAGGGGAGAAAATAGATGTCGTTTTTGAAGTGGAAATTATTTTGTCACCGTGTAGGTATGGCCTGACAAGCCTAGTGATTTTGGGGAAGTACAACTGAATGAGTCTGATCATGGCAGTCTATTGTTGAGTCTTAAGGCAAGATTGTTAGACCTAGGAGGTATGAGGGGGCGGGGGAGGGAGGGAATTCCTAAGTGACTTGGAGGTAGCCCTCCAAATGTTGGGAGCTACTATACAACACACGTTTACCTCAACTGTCACGTATATGTAACTCGAGTTGAGTTGAGGGGATCTATAAGGACATGACCAATTTGAGAATAAGAGTTATAATTTGTATTTTACTTATTTAATTATAAATGACTTTTTGTATGAAAACCTTATAAGTATTAGTAAGTTTTGGAATTAAATTAAGAAATTGTAGTTAAATCAAGTTAATTGACATTGCACTGTTCTAGTGAACAAAAAATTTTAAATTTGCTCTATTTTAATAAATGACAATGCTCAATTTTGTCTCTTCTGTTTTTCTTTCTATGCTCCTTGATTTGCTTTAACTAGTTTATGTGTTTAACATGTAACGTTTATACAACTCAATTTTTATAGTTTACTTGATTTTTTAAGCTAGGTGTTAATACGTGTATGCAACTTATCCATTTATTATTCTAGTTTCGAGGACGAAACTAATTTTAAGAGGTTGTGACACCCACTAATTTATTTATTTATTTAAACACATAGGACCTATGATTTAATTATTAGTATTTTTATGTGTGACCTATAGTGATAAATCCTATTTTAAATTTAAATAGTATAAATTATATATTATATTGTCTTATACTAATTTATATTAATCTATATATCAAATTTTTATTTTTATTTTTTTTGCTAACTTTTAATGTTTTAGCTTTAGTATTAATATCAATCTTACGTTAATCTTAATATAAATTTTCCTTTGTTAGTTTTATGTGGTTTTTGGAATATATTTAAATGTCTACTAATAGTTTAGTGGTAATATATAGATATATTGTTAAATTATAAGTTAATTAGCTGGCACACCATTTGCATGGTGGTTCATAAATAGATGCTTAGCAAGTTTAGTTTATACTTTTACAGTTTCACCGATTATATATATATATATATA